>NC_089323.1:13356839-13724339 GCF_036669915.1 Pocillopora verrucosa | reverse complement strand
ATGTTCATGCCAAAGTAACCGCCGACCATTAGGATCGTAGAGGAGGGTGACGTATAAGCAGTAACGTATTACTGATTTCTTTTAATTTTTTACTTTTTTACCAAACAGGCCTCAATACTGAAGAAGAGAGCAATCATCTTGACAGTAATGTTGTAAAGTACACTGGTTATTTAGGAGACATAGACACCTCTTCCAACGAAACTTGCGAGAGTGGAAGCTCCGAGTCTGAAGATAATATTCCTTGGGCGACTTCTAAAGGTACCCTGTAATAATGTTTTCTGTCTTAAACCGATTTTTTTTCACCGCAGATTTTCTCCTTCTTTCTATTTTATTGGGAAAATTGTATCTTTATTTATATTAAAACCCCCTCACGGAACACAAGTGTTTGATTGTCAACAGTTGTAGTCATGGCTGTAGTTAATACAGCCCATTGTACTTTTTTTCCGAAATAGAAATGAATTACCAAGCAGATGAGCTCAGCGAAATTGCATCGGCATATGAAGATCAGGAATTTGGAATCAAGAAGGCAGCTGTGAGTCAAAGTCTGATGTATATTTGTGGGACTGGACATTTTAAGAGAGAAAAAGTAAATTCTACAGTGTCCAAGAAAGTTGTGTTACCGACCTTAGAAGGATGGCAACTCTCCCTCTTCCAAGATAGCTTCATTCGTGAGGCGTCCGGCTTGAAACACCTGAGAAGTCTCAATCGATGTGATACTTCGTTTTTCCTGGGCCCAGAGCAGGAAAGTATTCAATATCGTATAATAACGGAGTATGAGAGGTGGTGCCTCCTGTTTAAATACATGAAATACAGCTGGTTGCACAGTCGGAAGTTCGCAGCTGAAGGTGGACAGTTTGTAGAAAAATTTAATCAGGAAACTCAAGCTGTTATGATGGGAGCCTCCTTTGGCTGCACTGAAGACCTTCTTCGTATACAATCAACTAGAGGTGAGGAACTGATCGTATTTGTAATAATTCAATAATCAAGTTAACTGAAGGGGAATCATTTCCGCTATGAAATGAAGCAATTGATCGGCCTTACATTTGCCAAACTCCTGAACTTTGGTTTTTATTATCATTTTTTTTTTCCTAGAACTCGCAACAACGTCGGAAAATCCGGGGTTAGCTGTTCAAAGGAATTCGACTCAAGGGTTAACAAAACGTTGTACTTCTTCCGATTTATGGGTGTTGACTTGTCTGTGCCGTCCTGCGAGGAACATTTTGTTTGTATATGTAAGTGTCAAACAAGTGTAAATACTCGTCATTTCATTACTTTTTCTCTCATAAAAGTGAAGGGAATTGCAGCTTTTTAAAATTACTCTTGTTTCAAGCTGTCAGTCGAGTGTTTTTATTCCGCACTGGAATTATACGTACCGGACTTCTAACACTCGACTGACAACAACACTTCACTGGACTCTGATGATGACTTCCGCTCCGGTTGTCGAAACATCAGTCACTAATACCAAAACAGTCCTTCTCAGGTAGGGGCGATCAGAATACACTTCAGATGGTACCCATGGGTTCAAACCCTTTTACTGTAAAAGGCTATCTGCCAAGAGATAAACGACCAGTGTATTGACCATACGCTTTCTTGTGAAAAAAATTGAAGGTAAGGCGCTGGTAAATGTAGGGTTAGCTTTAAAGTCTCTTTCCTTTTTGGTTTTGAGGTTGCAGACAACGGTGATGTTTTGCCTCAAAAAGCGTATTTCGATGATGACAGATACGAGTTGTCAATCCAGTACTGGCAGTGGCAGAGATACTTCAGCAGTTTGTTTGATGTCCAAAATAGGCTACAAGAAATGCGAAAACTATCAGGTACTTATTGCTCCGGGTTTACCTGGAGTTTTATGATTCGCTTCTTGGTGAGGTTCTGAGTTGTTCTCAGGCTTATATAACACGATTCTAATTGTGCAATTTTTTTTCCTAAATCATTTCTTAATTTGACGATAAGTTTATTGATACATATAACAAGTTCTTTAATTTGAGTTATTGTCCTTTTATTGTTAGAGGAAATGAGACCAGAATTCGGCCCAACCCCTCTTCCTACATACAACGCAAAGGTATGTTTGTGGTTTTCAGTGAGATTAAGGATTTTGGTGGCTTTGATATGTATTACTTACAGCAATTTATAAGCTGCAAAGAAGGCGAAAGAATCTCCCAGTCATGTGTTGAGATGTAAGATATAGAAATTACAATGACGCGCAATAGGCATCTGAACGGTACGTTTCTTCACGACAGATGTTGCCTCAAGTGCAAGACAAGCACATGATACGCCAGCCTGAATGCTGTCCTACTTGGTTGTATACCATGATACATCAATGCTGGGTCTATGCTCCAGTGGAAAGGCCACCTTTCATCGCTATATTTGATGGCATCTCGTCGAGGTTAGTCATCATAAATAACCTTAAGCATCGCACTTTTGAAAATTAGAACTTGGTGTATCTCCACGCAATACAGGCCGTAGTAAACGTCTCGCGTGATTCAATGACAAAGGTACCACAGTTCGCTCTTGAAGGATAGAGGTACAGTTGTCGTAGGGAACAAACTCTCGGAAAATTCGAAAAAAAAGAAAAAGAGGGTCTGAACTATTTCTTCACCAAACAATTAAGAGGAATTTAGGTAACCATTGAGAAGAAACGTAAACCGGAGAGCTAGTGCATCGGTACATTAATGAGATATAAAACTTTGTTTAAATTTGTAATTAGATGATTCAATTTAAAAGCTCAAAAGTAATAATTCAAAGTTAACCAAACAAGGTAACATCCTTTTGGATGTTACCACGGAATTTTTCTTGGACTGAGCATACCCTACTTCACTGGATCCTGAAGTCCAGACCTCGCTGAGCTGCGCCAAGCACTTTCCCGTCCGGGCAACCTCCTCACAGTCAATAAGTACCTATTATTTTCCTTGTAGGACATTAGGGGCGCACTCAATAGTAACTTGGCTGAGTCATTGTAACCAGGGAAGGTATTTACCGCCGGATAAATGCCATTCAGAGGATCCTTACCTTGTAAACGACAAAACAAATCACCCATCCTTTAACGTCAACGTGACTGATTACCGCAGCGCAAGAAAGGAAAAGTTATACGAAGAACACTTACATGGGGACGATGGAGGTAATGTGATCTTCACTGACAAGCACCCCTTAGTTCGACGAAGGGAAAACAATGAAAAAGGTCTTCGCTTGATTACAGGACATCCCCCTGCTAAAATCTTTTACAGAATCAGCGAAGGAATCGCTGACGCCCAAAACAAGGTTAATGTCGAAACTTCATCCATCTATCCGCCTGGTTGTAAAGAGATATCACGAAAACAGATAATTGGTTTGCACGACAGCGAGGCACGCAGCCTCTCTGTAACTAGATGCTTGAGAAAACGCCTCATTGAAGGTTTGGCGGATAGCACGTCACCAACCGATTTCACCCTAACAGTCGACTACGTAGGCAATAATACAGAAGGATGCTTCAACGGATACTGGGGAAAAGGCCTGGGTGAGGGTTTGGCGAAGAGTGAAGATTTGGCGAGGGGTACGTCATTAACTGCTTTCAATTACGACCTGAATGAGGCTTTGATAAAGGGTTCGTCGATATCTGACATCCACCAAGTTACAGACCTGTCTGGAGACTGGGGAAAAGGCCTGGCTGAGGATTTGGCGAAGAGTACGTCATTAACTGCTTTCACCCTGACAGTCAACAGAGTCGATAGAGGCATGTTTGAAGACTGGGGAAAAGGCCTGGGTGAGGGTTTGGCGAAGAGTACGTCATTAACTGCTTTCACCTTAACAGTCAACAGCGCCGACGGACCTCTCTTTGGAGACTGGGGAAAAGGCCTGGGTGAGGGTTTGGCGAAGAGTAAGTCATTAACTGCTTTCACCCTGACAGTCAACAGCGTCGATAGAGGCATGTTTGCAGACTGGGGAAAAGGCCTGGGTGAGGGTTTGGCGAAGAGTACGTCATTAACTGCTTTCACCTTAACAGTCAACAACGCCGACGGACCTCTCTGTGGAGACTGGGGAAAAGGCCTGGGTGAGGGTTTGGCGAAGAGTACGTCATTAACTGCTTTCACCTTAACAGTCAACAGCGCCGACGGACCTCTCTTTGGAGACTGGGGAAAAGGCCTGGGTGAGGGTTTGGCGAAGAGTAAGTCATTAACTGCTTTCACCTTAACAGTCAACAGCGCCCACGGACACCTGTTTGGAGACTGGGGAAAAGGCCTGGGTGAGGGTTTGGCGAAGAGTACGTCATTAACTGCTTTCACCTTAACAGTCAACAACGCCGACGGACTTCTCTTTGTAGACTGGGGAAAAGGCCTGGGTGAGGGTTTGGCGAAGAGTAAGTCATTAACTGCTTTCACCCTGACAGTCAACAGCGTCAATAGAGGCATGTTTGCAGACTGGGGAAAAGGCCTGGGTGAGGGTTTGGCGAAGAGTACGTCATTAACTGCTTTCACCTTAACAGTCAACAACGCCGACGGACCTCTCTGTGGAGACTGGGGAAAAGGCCTGGGTGAGGGTTTGGCGAAGAGTACGTCATTAACTGCTTTCACCTTAACAGTCAACAGCGCCGACGGACCTCTCTTTGGAGACTGGGGAAAAGGCCTGGGTGAGGGTTTGGCGAAGAGTACGTCATTAACTGCTTTCACCTTAACAGTCAACAGCGCCCACGGACACCTGTTTGGAGACTGGGGAAAAGGCCTGGGTGAGGGTTTGGCGAAGAGTACGTCATTAACTGCTTTCACCTTAACAGTCAACAACGCTGACAGACTTCTCTTTGTAGACTGGGGAAAAGGCCTGTGTGAGGGTTTGGCGAAGAGTACGTCATTAACTGCTTTTACCTTAACAGTCAACAGCGCCGACGGACTTCTCTGTGGAGACTGGGGAAAAGGCCTGGGTGAGGGTTTGGCGAAGAGTACATCATTAACTGCTTTCGCCCTAATAGTCAATGGCGTCAACGGACACCTGTTTGGAAACTGGGGAGAAGGCCTGGGTGAGGGTTTGGCTAAGAGTACGTCATTAACTGCTTTCACCTTAACAGTCAACAGCGCCGACGGACACCTGTTTGGAAACTGGGGAAAAGGCCTGGGTGAGGGTTTGGCGAAGAGTACGTCATTAACTGCTTTCACCTTAACAGTCAACAGCGTCGACGGAGACCTGTTTGGAAACTGGGGAGGAGGCCTGGGTGAGGGCTTGGCGAAGAGTACATCATTAACTGCTTTCGCCCTAATAGTCAATGGCGTCGACGGACACCTGGGTGGAGACTGGGGAAAAGGCCTGGGTGAGGGTTTGGCGGAGAGTACGTCATTAACTGCTTTCACCCTAACAGTCAACAGCGTCGACGGACACCTGTATGAAGACTGGGGAAAAGAGGGTGAGGGTTTGGGGAAGAGTAAGTCATTAAGTGCTTTCACTCAAACAGTCAACAGCGTCGACAGACATCTGTATGTAGATTGGGGAAAAGGCCTGGGTGAAGGTTTGGTTGGGGGATGGGTTGAAGCCCTGAGAAGAAGTTTACGGAATAGCAAGTTCTTGTTGTCTGATAATGTGAGGATAGCTGACAGCAGTAGTCTGGATGGATGTTTCTCTTCATTTGATCTTAATAGAAGTGTCCGCGGAAGCCCACCGTCTAGATCTTTCAATCCTCGAGAAAAGGCAAAAATCAAGTCGATACCTGACGTGACTGGATCAAGTGAAGAAGCTACTGATTGCATCTTGATATGATGACACCACCGAAATATTAACTTGCAATGCACGGGCTCTGAAATGCCATACTGAAGTGCTGGAACGATTAAAAAGAACTTCGCTCACAATGTACTCAATTCAAATAGCCATGTTTGATGGAAAGATTCATTATGTTGTCAAGCTCCACTTCAGTTTTTCTTTTTCACATCTTGCTTAAAGAATTTTTACTGAAAAGTCAGATTTTTAAAGCTCTCATGTTGAAAATATACATTTATGGCAATGTTTATAATCAAATGTGTCTTCCTTTTATTGCAGCCATATTTGACCATATTTAAGGACGCTTTGTTGCGGCTATTTTAGCTCTTTCCACTCCCCCCTTTCCCGCCTCCTCCCCACCCCTCCCACCCCCACCCAAAAAAAAGAGAAAAGAAAGAAAGATAGTCCAATTTTGTTAACGTGCTAATTCGGCTGTTACTAGAAAAACTTTCTTTTAATGCAAGCAACAAGGGAGATAAAAATCTAAAAAAATTCATAACAAAAGAAATATAAATGCCAAGGCAAAGTTAGTTGGCATTCGGATATTGGCCTGAGTTTCAATGTATTCGAAGGTGACTTACAATAACTTAAACGCCAATGGAAAAATTAACAGTGAAACAAACAGTGATCCAAACAAAGCAAAATCATTAAAAAAGAAAATCCTACAAAATATAGATTACACAGGGTAAAAGAAGGCGGAAAAATTTTCCTGCTGAACAAACGTTCTAAAAGGGCTACACCCCATTTGCCTTAATTTGCCTGATTTAGTTGGACGAAATACCGAAAAAAAAAACAAAAATTGAGATCCTTCGGAAAAAACACTCTAATACTCTGTTACGAATACTTCATCGGATCGGGAAAAAGTCTTGCTCGTAATGTATGACTGATTAACAAAGATAACAAAAGCTACGAAGACGCGATTACTAAGCCAAGCAAAAAGTTTGAAAGCCACGAGCAAAGACAGTGACGCAGTAACTTGTTTGCAATTTAAAACCATTGTGTTCGTTTTTTTTTAAGGCGCTATACTTAGAATTTTCAATATGATTCGTTATTCAATTTTGCTTCCCCCAGCTTGCTCGCTGAAAATTTTGTCGAATTTCATTTTGCTTTTTTCAAAGAGTTTAAATATTTTGTTTCGCAGCGAGTTAAATTAGTTTTGACGCGAATTGATATGCTTCGCCATGAGTTAATTCTGTTTTGCCGTGAGGTTAGTTTGTAAGTTAAGTTTAGCACGTCAATAGCTATGCGCCTAGTTCGTCCCGGTTTGCATTTGATTGAGAGGAGATGCATCGTTCGTTTCACGTATTCTTTACCCTCCCTTTCGCGGTCACATGACTGGACACAGTTTACGACCCTACAGTCTATGGTCAGAGAGGATCTTCAGCCGCAAGTACACTTGAATTCGCTCTGACGAAGGGCTAACGCTCGAAACGTTATCAAAGTTGACACCTATTTGAAGTGCAGTTTTTGGCTTGCGGCGTTCCTGTCTGCGCTTGTACATACTTTCACATTCCACACTACACTTTTAGTTTGCGCTTATATCTTTAACAGTTTGATATAATTCTGCTTGGATTTGCAAAAGTATGCCCATTGGATTTTCATCGGAAGCCGAGCATCACCCGCTGTCGTTCACGTTTCGCAGCGAGGTTTATATCCTCAACTCAGCTACTGGAGTGAGACCGTAAGGTTGGGCATGGCTGAAGGCTTGGGAAGGGGCAATTGACATAGCTGACCGTTGACCGCTAGGTTTTCATTTTAAGGTGGACATCGTGCCTGACCGCCTTGACTATTGACTGGGGGGGGGGGGGGGGGGTTGTTGTTAAGGCTGGCTGTCGGATTTAGCCCAGGAATAAGTTTATTACAGGGTTGGTGCCTGAGAATAAACAAGTCAGGTTTTGGGTCCTTTTACCAATTGGTGCTCGTTCTCTAGTTCAGCTTTCTCGGGAGAGGCCTTCTTAGCTCATTTTGATACTTCAGGTCAGGGTCATATCCTTTCACAGCGCAGTCTATGGGCTAAGTCACGATCGTGATTGAGTTTTCGAAGTCTTGGCAGATTCATCCAGATATCAGTTGAGATTATTCCAATGGAAAACTTTGGAGTGCGCTTTCAGAGTAGAAAGTAACTTCGTGCATTGCAAGTAAAATAACTTCAATATCGTTGACCAAAAACGCCATGGAACAACGTGATGCGCAAAGACACTGAATAAAAAAATCGATTTTTTTTTCTCGACAAATGAGTCAAGATACACAATTTAAACAAGGATATCGAGTGCAACATGACCAACAGTTCTATTTATTACCGTGCGCATTAAAATATAAAACCTAATTATTTGTTTTCAAAATATTGCACCATAAATAATATGCCAGTGAAAATATACATAAAAAATTACTGGATGCGTTACAATGTTAATTGTACCATATAACATTATTAGAGAAATGTATAATCTTTTGTGAGAAGAAAACCTTTGAACATTTTTACATCTGGAGGTAAAATAATCTAGAACTCCTTGAATGTGCTCTCTGGTTCTTGTAAATCCGGCACTACCTAAGCAATCTGTTGAAAATCCCATGTTATAGTTGTTTGTAAGGTCCGCTGTTTACCGATTTATTGACAGTGAGAGGAAAACAGTGAGGATTTTCGCCAATTAATTCTTCAATAGGAAATTCATATATAAGAACCAAAAAAAATCCTTACAACTAAAATGGAAAGCTAGTGGAGTTATTAAACCAAGTTTTTTAAATCAAGTATTAATTTAAAAATCAGCGTTGATAACTGACTCCCACCTTCCATCATCTACTTGGAATCTCGAGCTCACCTTCTGATTAAGAATAAATGACATTTTGGTTTTTGTATCATTCTGAGCGCCATAAAAAATTGATCGAAAAAGGTGCGAAACCTTAACAAATAGTTTCATACGGTAGACATGTAAACACCAGAGAGATAAGCAAAAACCTAAACGGGAGAGAATTGAAGGCTAGATTTTTCAAGAATCCTCAAAAACCATGAAATAATACCCTTAAAGCTCATACTTCATCGGAAAAATCCGATATTATATCAAATGAAGAGTTAGAGTCTTGACGACATAAATTCGCACACTCTTCTTCAGCATCGAAGAAATCTTCTGATTCTGTCATTTCTTCACTATTCATAATTTGAAGCTCATTCTGTGTTCCATTTTGTACAAATTCTTGTCCACGAACAACTTGTGGCCTTCCCATAGATACGCTGTTCTGTTCAATCTTCTGGAGAGCTGCGTGAATTCTTAAGTGAAGAAGACTTTGTAAAAGATGATCACGATGTTTCCTATCAGGTTTAAACAATAACAAAATGAATGATAAAAAATAAACCATAACACCTGGAAGACCAGTTACACAACAGCTCGAATCTCCACCCACTTTATGAGGAAATTCTGTATTTAATTCTTCGTGAGTTATTATGCGACCGGTGCCGGGCAAACATTAAACAAGAGAAAAGCGCGGGAAAACATACAACGACAAAGCGGGGAGTGGATGCAACCGGCGCTAACCGATAGGAACGGTAAAAAGCGCGGGAAATGGTGAAGGTAAAGCAAAGTCCGATCTGCTTTCACGAGTCTTTCACTACTGTTCAGTTACATGAAAGATAGCGTAAAGAGGCAAATTGCATCTATAATTCAATACCTTGCCCGCTCCAAATATTCTTTAGCTCGCCCAAAGTCCCCTTCGTCCAAATACAGAAATCCAATCTCTGCACATGCGTAAGGAGCGAGGTAAAAATCCTGCTTCAAATCTTTTGATCTGTAAATGAGAAACACAACCGTCCCTCACACACATGTTCATATTACAGTTATTTACTGTACGACATGACCGAGTCACTGGTAACACGAATTCTGTTCATACACCTCTATGTACAAGTTCCATATCTAGGCTCTTCACTCGACTGAGAACAACTACGGCGAAAGAAAATGGAGCAGCTGTATTGGATCAATTGACGAAAGAGATCTGGGCCGGGTTGTTCAAAGCTAGGTTAAGATAACCCAAGGTTTGTGCAAAATCTGAATTCAGATCTGAAAGCTTTAAAAGGAAATTCGGTCGAATTGTTTTTGTCTTAAATATGATTATTGGATGCTCTTAAAAGAACGCAGTAAATTATCCCAAAAACGCTTTTCCATTAAGGAATAAAGAAACCCAAATTAAAATTTAACCTTGGGTCAGCGCTAATCGGCCTTCGAACAAGTGGGCTCCAGAGAGAGTACAAAGCTAATATGAACATGGGAGAGGGATTGGGACGAGATAGTAAAGATGTCGAAATTTGAGCCAAGTATCTAATTAAGTTAAACGCGTCCCAGTTTTTTAAATTAAAATTAGCATGAAGCGGGTAGAGTATTCTAATATTTCCAGGATGCGAAGCTAATCCATGGCAACATTTCGTCAAGTTTTCTAAACAGTTCGCCACCAGCTTTTTATACTCTGGGTTGGAGAGAGGCTCTGGAAAGTGTTTTGCCAAAGAACATTAAGCGGCGACCCAGTCAGGCTGGAACCCAAGCCTCTGTGTATGGAGTCCAGTGCGTTAACCACCGGGTATGGGATGGAATGGGTTGGTGTTCCCATAAGATCTTGAAAGAAAGAAAAAAAGGGAAGAGGAGGGAAAGAAAAAAGAAAGAGAAATATTATGCTTGGCAATGTTAGCATGAATCCCCATCATTTACCTGTCGAAAGAATTTCTCAAACATTCCATTGCTTCTTTCCTGTTACTCAAGCAACGATGACACATTCCCTGCAGGAGTTTACCCAAACACAAGTCGTCTACGAAATTTTCATTCTCTTCTGGAAGAAAAAAAAGTGTGCGTTATGAATATCAACTGTTATAATTGCGGGGATATAATGGTATATTTTCCGTGAGAATGTTCGAATTGTATAGAAACCGGGCTTACACCGTATTTCTTCCACTAAACGCCCGGGTGCTTATTTAAAATTTCGGCTGGAAGGAGGGGGCGCTTATTGGAAGAAGAGTGCTTAATCGAGGGAGCGCGTATTAAGAAACTGTCCTCTTGTTCTGATTCTGCTGTAGTGAAATCTTAAAATGTTCTCGATAAAGTGACAATTGATGTAGTTTCTTCTCGTATCCCTACCATTTAAGAAATTGAGGGGGGAGGGGAAAAGGGGCGCTTGTTTGATATATGGCCTAGGGGGTAGGTGCTTATTCAGGTTAGGGCGCTTATTAGAGCGTGGGCGCTTATTAAAGGAAAGGTAGTTGATACATTTTGCGTTACAACAGTCTTCAACTGAGTATCATAAGGTTTTACAAGTCTTCAGCTTCGAGATTAAACGCGACCAGTTTCTGAACGTGTACAGAAAATTTCCAAAGATATATAAACTACCGTAAGGCAAAACTCGGGAAGACAAAATGTAGAAAGGAAAACAGTCTACAAAGCTACAAAACTGAATCAGAAAAAAAATTACAGCGACTCCGAGTTAGCTTTATCACAAATGCTGGACTGCATAACTTGCCTTTTGTTTGCTTTAGTTTATGCAAAGAACTCTCCACTAGATTCATTAGAGGCGGAACTAAGTCAGGTCTGTGAGCGAGGACTTTGAAGCCATTCCATATAAATAGAAGCTCCTGGTGATAAATGAAGAAATAATATCTTCCGTAATTCAAAGGGAAACTGAAATGACAATCTCGTGTAACGTTCTTTTTCATTTTAATTATTAACCCCTAAGGGTGACCAGCATCTAATTTCTCCAGACAATATCACACCTAAATCAAACTTTAGGGTGACGAGACAAAAGGAAATAATCATGAACTAAATCAGCTCTAGAATGTTATACAAATTCTCCGTATCAGCACCTTGAGGAATGTATAGAGAACAGTGTGGAGAATATGCCTACTGATGTTACTGAGTAAAGGGTTAAGAGTATATCAAACAAGATTGGACTTACCACTCCAGGCAGAAAAAGACGGCCCTTTTGTTCAAAATACTTGTTTGCCTTATGGATGGCAAAGTCTTCAAATGGAAGAGACTGACCTGCGATACGCTGCTTAAAATCTGGAAGACGCCTTAGAAAAAAAGGGAAATTAGAAACAAAAGAAAACAAAGGAGCAAATGTGGGGAAAATGGGAACTACAACACTTCTGGGATGTGGGGTGGGGTGACGGAAGAGGGAAGGGCTGTGAATCTTGCGATGACATGGAGAGACGGTAAAAAACAAGGCGAAAGATTGTCAATATTTGTAGCCTTCATTAAATTTTTAAACGCTTACCTAAACATAAAGCTCTCTGTGTGACGTCCTTCTTCATCGCTAATTGGCTGGTTGGCCAGTCTGGCCGTGAGTTTGAACGACGCCTTTAGATGCATGTAAACAGTCTGAATATATAGAGAGACGTTTAAAAATTGTCACGAGCGAAGGAAAGAAGCAATTTGTTTCTCACATAGAGCAATTTTCAATTGAGTGTCGAAAGTAATTCGAGATTGCTTGATTTTGCTTTGTTATGTGATTGGTCTAGGAAACTCGCGCTACTTTTTGAACCAATCAGATTTACTAAAATCTACTGCATCGTTTGCATGTTTCTACTTTGAGTTCTCATTGGCTCCTCGTGATATTTTCCTTGCTATGATTGGCTGAACCTTTTTCGTGTTGTCCGAGGGTGGGGTAAAGAGAAAAATACTGCGTCTCCATGAGGAATCGCACCTAATATTTTCAGATTTCGCGCTCCGATGCTCTTCCACTAAGCCACAGAGACTATGTGGTATGAAAGGCTATTACAGGGGGACATACGCCCTGCATGAGTACAATCATAAAAGGACCGTGAATTCCTGAAATAAATGCGACTTCAGGGAGCGCCAAGTCCCTGTAAGAAAAGGACACAACAAAGAATAGAAACATTTTTGTTGTGGAAACAGGATGAGAACGTTTGAATAACGTGCTATGTTCATGAAACTTCAAGAAGCTTTCGTAATCAAAGAGGAACAACTTTTACTGTTGTTTCGAACTATTAAGGTTTAAGAGCGTGGAGTTGAGGCAAATAATGTTTCTCCCTTAACCTCACTACTTATTGGCAAAGACATACAATCTTAACAGATGTCTGTTCTCTACATAAAAATAACATTTTATTGTGCGTTATTTACCTTCGACCACATGCTCTCTTCAAAAAGAATGCCAGCGTATTGATAAGCCTCGGCCCAGTCTCCTTTACACCTGCAAAATGTAATCTTATCAGTAAGACCAAGGAAATATTCTAGCTGACGCAAAATTTCGCAACGAAGCCTATTCAGCTATTTATTGTTATACTTACGCGTGGCACCACATCAGCTCCCAGTAGAAAATATGATGAAATTGTTTAATCTCTGACTGAATTGTGATCGAGTGCTTGTATCTGTTGATGGCCTAGAAACAAATGATAGAAAGCTTTAACTTGAACAAACCTAGTGTAGAAAGTGTAGATTCCTTTAGTTATCTTGCTCACTTGGTGCAATGATACGTTAACCTCGAAAAAAATTATATCTTTAAAAATCGAAAAAGGGAATTGGAGAAGCGAGTCCTCGCCATTGCATGAGAGAAAACAGCCGGGCGATTTTCGGCTCAGATGCGTTGAAAACTATTGGCACTTACCTCTTCCAGTTTCCCTCGAACTTGTTTAATGCGACCATCGTAAAACAGAAAGAGAGATCCCTGTTCCAAAGATTTAAAAAAAGAGTTACAATGATGTAAAAACTTCCACTTAAACTGTTTGATCTGCAAAATACACTCTGCTCATCGAAAAATAGGAGAACAACAAGAGCTCCGCTAAAATAAAAGAAAAAGACTATAAGTGAGGCGACATCAGTTTTCGATTACGTCGTTTCTAGTACCGGCTTATGATTTGCTGAAAAACTATACTGAAGAACACTAACACAGAACGAGAATCTGTAGAACTGATAACAAAATAATCGCATCTTTTCCCAACACTGAAAAAATACAGTTTTTGTCAACAAAGCGTTAGTACATAGCCTAGAGAACCTCTCGAATTGAAGTCAAAAGTGCGTTTAAACCAAAAATACGCAATTGCAATTACCTTTGGAAATGTTGTCAAAAGAGGCTGAAGGATTTCCTCAGACTGATCTATATCGCCATCACCGTTCCCTACAATAGACACATAATCATGGTAGTGTAATTTTATACACAAAGAAAACTTCAACTCTCAGTGTTTTAATCCGGATCCCAGACCTGGGAATGAGGCTGTGATTAAAGAACAATTTCTTACAAAATTACCCATAAGCGCACTAACAAGATCAGTACCGGACCAACAAAATTGGAGTTTATGAAGATACGTGCAAACCATGACAAGGATGATTTTTTTTGGCAGTAATCCGTTAAAAATACCGAAAAAATATATATTTCATTTTTTATGGAGAGCCATAATATTAAAACCAGGGTTACCACAACCACAACAAAATAATTTAATAAAAAATCACGTCACAAGAAGCCGAAGAAGACTCAATGTGAAAACAAGCAAAACTGCACGGACAGAAAAACGCGAGAAAACGCGAACGACCGAGTCGTGATTTGTTTCAGTTTTGAATCTAATCGGTTGTTAAGGTGGAGCACGTTTTCTTAACCAATCACAGAGCGAAGTATCTCAAGCCAATTAAAAAAGGCTCTATTAACCAAGACTCGATCTAAATGGTCCTTTGAATTATTTTTGTTTTTTTTTATGGCACACAATCAAAAGTTTATTTTTACTTCAAAACTTCAATGCTTGTAAAATGTGTAACTTACCTAAATACTGGGTAATCCATGTATGGTAGGCAAGGAGAAATAAAGAGCACAGTGGGGACCTCAGACTCTGGCCTTTACTTCCCTTGTGTAAATGATTTATCCCTAGAAACTGTGGTGCCCCAGAAACGAAGAAAAAAATGAAATTTAGAAAGCGTCACTAACTGTGAACTAAAAGATGGTACATGAAAATAGATGAATAGATACTTACCCTGTCTCCTGAAAAACCAACCCACTCTAACAATTTTATAATTATGGGTGGAAGTAAAGACAACACCTTAAAAGCAAATGAACAAGCAAGAAAATAAACATAACTTCATTTTAATTAAAAAAAATGCAAAAACAAAAGTTGCCTTTTATCGAGAAACTGATCAGAATTTTATGAAACACAAAGTGTAACTCAGGGACTATTTTTCTACCATCAAATAAATAAATTGTTGTGATTATTTAATTTTAACACATCCTAATGCTTGTTACATTCTCATCCATCTTTTTTAAACTATCATATTTAAATGCTAATATTTTTGGATTCTATTTATAATTTTTCATATTTTCAAGAACTGGAAAATAACTGTAGAGAGGTTGAACCATTGTTTCTTTTCGTCACTTATTTTCATCTCAAAGTTTAGATTTGAAACTTAAATCATGATTAGTGTTAAAATTTCATTGAAATTTGTCAAGCAGATATTGCATATTACAGTAATTATTAAGAACTGGATCATTGGATATTGTAATTCAAGAGTTATCATTGGCTTAGCCATCATGGGTTATAAGCCTTTATTCTATGTGTGTGCATGAAGACAAGTTAAACCAGAAGTGTTTTGGTACATTGTAACATTCCATTTGTTCTTATGCAATAATTTTGGTAAGATTTACCTACATTTTGGGGCATTTTTTAATGAAACAATTATTCCACTTGCACTTGTTGGATATGAGATGATTATAGCCAACTTGGGCTGTCTATCATCTCATATCCAATGTGTGCCTGTGGAATAATTGTTTATTTCAGCACTTATACCATTGGTGCCACTCACCAGATTAAACCCACCAATTCCAAAATGAACTCCTGCTTCAAAGTCTTTCTCAAGAGGCGACTGAGATAAAGAATGTGGTTGGTCTGCTATCATTTCAAGACAAGTCCTGTTTAAAACAAGGATTCTAAAACTTAATTCATTGGCTAAACAGAGACAAAGACCAATACTACACAACTTTATTGCTGTTAAACCTTTTCTTAAAGGTTGAAAATTACTTGGTCCATTATCTTTGATGGTTAATAAAATTCTTTTACTATGAGATTGATTGAACTATTATGTCAGTAGTTAAAATGATGAGCCAAATATCTCACCAAAATAGTGAGTAAGTAAATAAGTAGACCTAGTATAAAGGAGATAATATTAGACAGTAATTAAACTGATTAACTTATGGCCCTCAGAATAAATGGAGACTGAAATATGATATTAATAGAAATACATAGGAAAAAAATTCAAATAGAATATAAAGCTATGGACATTGAGGATTTAAAACTACTGAATGATACAAATAGTTACAATAAAATGTGATTATTCAAACAATGATTTCAAACCATCTAAAATTAATTCACATGAATATTTGCATATGAACTTGAGTGTCTATAATTTGTCTGATAAGTAGCTAACACTAATTTAGTCCTTACTTGTAATTCTGATAACAGGTCCTAATTTTCAAAGCTCCCCACACAAAACTGACAAGATTGTCATCCTGCAGCAATCAATCAACATATTCAGACATAATTTTAACAAACACAAATGTGACTGATCTGCAGCATTTTATAGCATACGGTATACATCAACACAAGAATCCTTCACGAAATACAATTTTTTAAAACCAGACCTATGAAGTTAGTAGTGCACAATATTTATTGTTCACTATTACCTGAATAAATGTAAGTAAAGCATCAAGAAGAAGACATTCTGTATAGCACAGCTCAGCATGCTTCTCTTCTGCAAAGAAAGATTTCATTTACATCAAAAATGATTTAATTTCATTCTCCATTTAATTTAATTTACTTTAGTTCAGGTACTTAATTTCAAGCCCTCGACTCCAAAAAATCAATTAAAATTAGAGAAAGATTTAAAAATGGCAATAAATCTTGAAACCAAAACCTCTAAAACAGTGTAAATGAATTAAGTCTAGCAGTTAGCTTATTAAGTCTCTGTTAAATTCAATGTGTGGAGTTACTAGTATCCATGACTTTTAATTTTAAAAAACTTTGTTTAACAATGACAAAGAACTGAAGATCATTGTACAAACCCATGGAAAACTCATCATATGCAGAACTCCATATCCAGCTTGAAAATGTCTCTGACCATGTTGGCTTTTTCCTTTGTCTGAAGATAAAATAATTAAAACAATTCTGTTTCATTCTATAATCATTATGCCTTATGCTATGGTGTATTCCTTAAACCTTTAACTCTCATGTGTGATCAAGACAGAATTTCTCCTTACAATATCAAAATAATGTCAACCAGATAAGTGATGAGAATAAAGAAAAACATCAATTTGGGGATAATTAGTTGATCCAATACTAAATTCGCTGAACTAACATTATAAGAATTGTATGGTTGACAGTGTGGAGAATTACAAATTTGATCTGGGAGTTAAATGGTTAATGAATGAATAGCCATGGTTAACATGTCGATAAACAGATCATTGTTAGTACCTTTCACAGATATTCACAGCCAACTTGACACTTTCACTTGCCTTTTGAATTGCTGGCTGGAAATAGAGAAAAAAATGTCAATTCAGTTCTCTAATATGGTATCTTAAATTTTACAATGTTGACTCTTTGAGTACCAATCATACTTCTGTGACAAATCATGTAGTTTAAAACTTATCAAATATGACAAGATCCTACCAGCCAACTGTTTTGGAGTCAAAGGTGTAAGATTTCTATTCTGGAAGAAATTAACCCCAATACATTCAAAGGACTAGAAAAGAGTACATTTTCAAAAGTGTTCCAAATATTTGCAAATAAATTTATTATCTTCTGAATACAAATTATTTCCAAGATGTCCTCTGTCAGGCACTCAGACAAAATTTTTTTGTTCTCATCTTGATTGGAATCAAGTTTGTATGTATTTTACTCGGACTCTAAACTTTTCATTAAGGTTGTGGTAACTTGACTTTTTTAACTAGGTGTGAAAAATTAATGAGCAGGCGCATGGGAGAAATTTTAACCTGCAGAGAAGATTTAATATATCAGGCCTTAGACGTGAAAAGCCCAAGGAATATTGTAAACATTGTCTTCCTGAATTAACCCTTTTAACTCCTAGCAGCGATCAATATGCAACTTCTCCCAATAATATCTATACATTATCCAGCAAACAAGTAATGATAATACTCAAACTTTTCAACTAGAAGTTGTCATCTTGATCTAACACCAAATTCTCATAACTAATTTACAAAGAAATGTGTAGTAGCTAGAAGAGAGAATTAAAAATCAGATCTTGGGAGTTAAAGGGTGAAAGTACAGACTCATACCTGTTCAAATTTCAACAGAGCTTGAATGCACATAATACTGCTGTATGCAACTGCATGGTACATGCTTTTGTTGATCCTGAAACCATAAACTAAACTTGAATATCCATTTATTCATTACATATACATGATTTGTGAAGTCAACAAATATTTCCACTTGACTGTTATTTAATCCCTAAACAAATTGTACATGTTGGGAGATTTTCTGGGTGAGGGAAATCCTGAAAAGGTAAATTTTTTTGTGAAAAGAACTAGAATTATTATAATAGTAGTTTTTCAATAAATAAAAACCGGAATCTGATGATGATTTATGCTCAGTTTGCCTAACAAAATAGGTTGGAGCAATGCAAACTGTGAAATTATATATTTTTTTTCTGATAGCCACTTGGCTCCTCAATTTTTTATGATTTCATGATGAAGCATTCTAGTTGCCAATCTGGTGACTAATTTTCAGGATTTGATTGCCAAAGTGAAAAATTCAGTCACATTGGCGCCTGTATTAGGCGCTATTTCAAACCCTGTAAAGGTGTAATTATATAAATTCTAGACTAACGCTTTATCTAGCAATCATTGTCCATCAGACAAATAGTAGGAGGAGAAGGGGGCTTTCCAAGAGAGCCAGACGAAGTACCATTATTTTCTCTAACAATTTTAATTAAGATCTGTTTCGTGAAACTTCAAAAATGAAGAAAGAGAGATGCTCCTTTGAACAGGTAGTGAAACCCATGAAACTTAATTACAATTTTTGACAGAGACTCATGTATTAAGACTTATGTAAAACTTTTTCACACGTTATCGAGTTTGTACCCAGACCTATAACTTGTTAGACACAGTTTACTACTTAGACCACAAATTGAAATTTCCATACCATGGCTCTATGTCTGCCTTTGCTTGTAGAAACTTGTTTGAAAAGCAGAGGTCATAAGCTTTGGTGATCATTTTGACGGCTTCTGCCATAGTAAGGGAATCATTATCTGTACTGTAAAAGAAGATAATTAAAAAAAATCAAATCAAACAATTATTAAGTTAAACATGAATTCCATACTAAAGATTACCAGTATTGACTGGTAATCCAAATATATTGATGACCAGGGGAAGGGTCACTGGGGACATACAACTACTTCAGATTTTATCATCTGTCATGATTCAAATTTCAAGTTTGTATAGAAAATTTCCTCCCAATTTTACATTAACTTTCACTTATTTTAGTTAAAGGGAACAAATACTCAAGGGAAAGTCAAAATCAAACAGGTAAGGAAAAATCCTATGCACATAAACATTTTAAAAGAACAAATCTGAATACTTTTAACCCTACGAATATTGCAGCATGATGATTTTCCAGAAAATATCCCCACAACCCAATGGAAGGTCATTGGAAAATATGAGGGGGGTGGAGAAGGGGTCTTCATTATGACCTCAAAACTTTTATAAGAGTATAGCATTTGCATGGCATTTTGAGTTCATACTACAACATTACAAGCCGCACAAGTAAAACATTCTTAGCGCATCACTGATGAGTTTAAAATCTTGCTTGACTACCCTGATGGTGATAGGCATCTAACTTCTCCCAAAAGTAACACTTCTGAATCAAACTTTCGGGTCATGAAAATGGAGAAAATGATCATGAACTCGCAAAGCTCATGAAAGTAAGTCAAATTTTCCTCGAAAGTACCATAGAAAATGTATAAAATACGGTATGGAGAACTTGCATACTGATGTTGGGGTGTAGATCGAAGGTTAATTTTATGCCGTACATTCGTCCGATAAACGTATAAATTACTTAAATCTTAAGGAATTGATCCGGACACTCTACACAGCGCGACAACTTTCTAAAAATTGAAATCAGTGATGACTTGGTGTGGTAAAAGACTTGATACAGATCGACTATTGCGGGCACTTCCGATTAAAGGAAGTTAATCATTATCCAACGTTGGACACCACAGCACTTTCTTCGGAGGTTATCGGCTTTGTTTACACAACATGAAACGTGCCAGCAACTGATTTACCTGTAATGTGCTTATCGCGGAAAGCATTAGGTAACTATAGAAAACAAGTTTATATTCATATGAATTTGAAATCAAAGGTGTACAAACCCGTTATGTTCAACGTATTTAACCAAGAACAGTCAATAGGCTTACTTAGAGCTCGAGGTCAGCCGGTACTTGGAAGGATTTGAACAGACACGTGAAATTTTTTCCAAAATTTTAACTTAAACTGTACAAACTAGACTAACCTTGACTGATCCACCACGGTTCCGTCCATCCTCTACTTGATTAATTCTCAATTTAGCGAGGAGAAAGCACAGATAACTTTTTCAAAACAACTCAAAACTTAATTATTTCTCTTGTCTGCGACGGCGTATTTCGTAATCTTTGTTTATTTACTAGTGCTCAGTTTTCTCTCTGTGTAGACTTGTCTCGTCCCAATGCTCACACCTGACGCCCTGACGGATTAGTTGACAGCCTTGTGAACCAAGTTCTGTCGCAATTTTTTGCTGAGACTGCAAAAGGAATCTTTTTTAAGGAATCTACATAGTATCAGATTCGAAAGGTAGAAAGACTCGAAAGAGCAAAAAAAAAAAAACCAAAACTACAAGAAAAGACGGTTAAGAGTGAAAACTTCGCTCTATAGAAGTGCTGAGTACGACATTAACATACATGTTCAACGTTCTTTTCAACCAAACCTGAGGTCCATGTATCGCACATTCTCGAACGTCAGATGCATTTAATATCCATTTAGTATCCGAGTTAGTACCTAATTTTCATAAGTTAGTAACTTTCCAATCCTTTTGTCCACACTTTCTTAAAATATATGCAATAAGCTCTATAAAGCAGTCGTTTTCGTTAGTGGACAGCGCTAATGACTCGTTTGGATCAATCAATTTGATGTTGGTTGTGGAAGTATCGTGATTCCACCGTTGTATTGTTGTCATACGAAAAGTGTGTGAAGCGACTGATATAATAGACGTCTGCGGAAAGATATCCCTGCTCCGCGTGAACTCTAGGAAACACCTAGATATCAACTTCGTTTGTTTTCAGTGCCGCGCAACACAGATGAAGCTGGGAAGAAGTCAACTACTGCTCGTGCTCTATAGCATCACTGATTTTGTGCGCTTTTAATATTGAATTCGAGGAAACAGTATTCCATCGGTCTAAATAACCGTCTCTGTTTGCATTTTATTTCAGATCAGCGGCATATCGATCACTGTAACTTATGAATTTTGCAACAAAATAGACCGTTTATTTAGGATGAAAGGCGTTACTACCATTCTCTGTCGAGCCAATCAAAGTCCGGTGAAATAAGTGGATACGTTATAACAACAAGAAAGCTTTTTCCTTTTATTCCTATAAACTCTAAGCAAATGTGATACAAACTTTTCCTATCTAAATAAGCCAGATCTAAAACTTTCTAAGAACGATGTAAAGTAAGTTAATCCACAGTTCCTTGGTTTTATTTTCCGCTGCGCGCGTTGGAAAAATCAGAAATTTCCTTCATCTCGAAGCATTCATTTTAACCCTAAAATCTTAAAATTACTCGGTGGAAAATAAGTCTGCAAGCACACAAAAATATGACGTAACTGACTAAAAAACTGCTCGATGAAAGATTAAAGCTTTCCTGATTTCACCACAGTGGGTGATTGTAATAACACAATTTCGCTTCACGCGACGTATGTAGATAGAGTTTTATTTTTCTTGTTGTTAATTTAGAATATCTCTGGCTTAAAAATAAATAAATCTAAAATGAATATTTCGGTTAGAAGCAATGCAAATATAAGAACGGACAGAATAAATAAAATCTATAATTCGTTCAAATTCCCAACTATTTGAGGAGTTTAACTTTAGACTTCTGAGGGAAATTATACACACCAAACTACTTCCCTTTGTAAATTGAAATTAAAAGAGCGAGATCATTGCTCACGTGATTATAGAAATGATGCAAACGATCTCATTGGCCAAAGACCGAGTCATATCTCGATAATGTAACGCCACGCGAGAGGATCTTTGCAGGGACGTTTTACTCTTCGGATTGAGATTTCCTCTATTAGCTTCTCGTGAAGATCCGTTGACACATTCCTTCAAATTATCAACCCGAGCCCCGCCTCCCCTGACAAACTCATTTTGTTAAAAGCGCTCGTGAAGATCACGAGTCACAAAAAATTACTTATTTTTTACTCGCTACAGAGGCTACCCCTAACCCCCAAAGTAAACGAAATGCTGTGCCTAATGTAATAATCAACTCGGCTTGTCGAAGAAACGGCTTTCCTCCCTTAACACTAACATACACAGAAAAAAAATACAGCCTTGTTAGAAAAAAAAAACGTATATAAAATTAGGGAAGTAGACTCCGTTCATGTCCACGAAAATGAAGCTCTGGTGAAGGGAAACAAACAAAACAAAAAAAAAAACAAAAAAAAAATAACACCTTTAGAAAACAAAATATCACTTCATTGGCTTCATTGGAGTGGACTTGGTATGGCTCTATCTAGGTTTTTTTAACAACTAATAAATTTATTACCGAGGCTTTTTTATCATCCTGTAACACCACGTAAAAGATACTAAAGGAAATTTAAATAACTTAAAGAGACGGAAAATTTTCACACTGTGGTTTCCAAAACAACATTCTCTTTAGGACTGCTATCCCGTTCCATGTCTCCCAGGTCCCTGTCATCTTCCGATGAATATTCAGGAGCTGTCTCAAAGGACGAGTTGGAGTCCTGGCGCGAGAGACTCTCGGATCCACCGAGAGAGATGCTGATAGAATCCTCGTCTATTGAGGAATTATTGTTAGTGACACCATTCTTGGAGCGTTTGGATTGCTTTTTTTCCATTTTAGCTGCTTCTTTCGCCTGCTTGCGTCTGTGTTTGATTTCTTGAAGCGCTGAGTGGATTCTGAAGTGAAGTCTGCTTTGTAACAAATGGTTTTCGTAGTCTTTCCTGTCGGTTCAAAAAGTACGTTCTCAAAGATTTTGTGAGGAACGCTGGGGTATAAAAACTAGCGGATCAATGTCAGTATTCTCTCCAAGTGCACACCATATATGGTATGAAGTATGATTCTCACAGGGCACAGGGCAACTGCACACCTACCCCTTCCGTAACCTAGCAACAGTCAACTGATAAAAAGTTAGGGTTAATGCTGGGTTAGGGGAGGGGTAGGTGCGCAGTTGCTTGGATACTGATATCATCCCATTGGGATCTCATACTTCATACCATGCACAGTGTACTCCAGGAGAGCAGTATCAATGCACCACGTGTTGAGTCCCTCAGCCATCAGTTTAAATACACATAGCTTAAAATTAACATCATTCAATTAGAACCCCACTCAAGCACTCGCACCTATCGGAGTTTAGCTCATTTAACAGAGGCCAATAGCAAGCGTCCTACATGCATACAGATTTATGTGAGAGAAAACAGTATGAACAGATTTTCTTAAGGATAAAAGTTAAGAACTGAACTGCTTTGATCCTTTGCCACGCTCCAAACCTAGAAGCTCTTGCATTTTTCCCGCGCTTAAACACGGCAACACCGAGCCACGTTTATCACCGGTTGCACGTTTTCCCGCACTTAACACCAGTGACACTTTTTCCCGCGCTTTACTTGCACTTGCAGGTATGTTGGATATTCCACGCTGCTTAACAATACTTGCTAATGTTAACGCACTAGACAGCTTTTCTAGAACATCGGTTGCACGTCTTCTCTGAGTTCTGAGAATTTACCATCACTTAGAAAAATCGACTTGCTTTTTCATACCTTGTTTTATTGAGGTATTCTTTGGCTTGATCCAGATCTCCCTCCTCTAGGTACAGAAAGCCAACTTCTGCGCATGCGAAAGGAGCCAAGTAGAAATCCTTAACTAGGTCCTTTGATCTGCAATACGAAAAAGGAGGAATAAGGTGCTTGCACTTACTGGTTGGGAAAGGAGGCCGACAAAATGCCACGCCAAAAACGAACCAAGGGAAAAAAAATGGGCTGTTAGAGCTGGCCGAGAGTGGCCTGAATCCTTCCCCCTAGACCTCTCTCAGATAGATACGCTCATTTGACATAATTTTCTCGCGCTTGTTTTTTGTTCCCATACTCGAAAGGGAGTTTCACGGATCATATAAAACAAACCCGTGGTTTTAACTCTTTCACTCTCGAGATCCATTACAAAAATTAGGAGGGAAAATGATACGAGAAGGCAAGTTGCCGGAAGCAAAGTTACTGACCTGTTTACCGTATTAAGGAGGCTCTCCATTGCTTCTTTCGGTTTGTTCACACAACGGTAACACATTCCCTGAAGCAGGTATCCAAGACACAAATCATCCATGTAATTTGTATTTTTACCTAAAAAAAAACATCAACAAAAAAAAAAAAAGGAAAGACTGTCACGTTGTTTTGTTTTTTAAATATGAAAAAATTTGAAATGACGCTGGGGACCTGGAACTAAAGAGGTAAGTGCAGTTGAAAGGTCTACGCAAAACTGCAAGTCTGCTCCTCGACGGGGTTTGGGTTCTAATCATAGCCGCCGACAATATAATGCTGTATGTGATGCAGTACTTGACTGGGCTTAAATTTCACATTGCTACTCTTTATCCAGGACTCCTGGAGTATTCATGGTTAGGCGGTACCAATAACACGGAAATAAGTGAATAAGGAATCGGAAACTCGTGATCATGGTTTTGTTCGGAAAAAGGTCGTCATATATGTTCGTTATTTGAACCGCAGATGTAATAGCAGAAATATGGGTTTTCTATAATAAAAAAGGTGATTTAATAGGAAACCTGTGTTGGTGCGTTTTCGACTGTAATTTTTACTATTATAGTTTACCTTTAGTTTCTTCTAACTCTACCAGCGACGTTTGGACAAGTTTCAACATTGGCTCCACTAAGTCCGGCCTGCGATGAAGAACTTTGAAGCCATTCCAGAGCAATATAAGTTCCTGAAGGGAGAGTCAGTTTAGGGGTCTTTAATTCCCCAGAGAAAAAAAAAACCTCGCGTATATATCATTTGTCTTACATATATCCTAATTCGTCTCCATTCCTCTCCCCTTGTCGTCTCGAAAGAAAAACGTAAGGAGCCTAGGAACGACATTGCTGCCGTTTGAGAATGGCTCATTCTTTGATATTACAAGATTAGACCCAAAAAAATGTATTCTCTAACAACGTAATTATACAAACATCCATGTGACTAGCCAAGCTGACATTTCTCACGTGTACGAAAACAAAAAGTGTTGCACCAATTTGGCTAGAAATAGACTCGCTCCAATGATTTGCCTTATCATTAGATCTGTCCGCCTTACAATTCTAATTTAACCAACGGAGAAAAGAGATTTTGACCTACGATTCTCCTCGCACTTACCATTCCGGGAAGAAATAAATGGTTGCCTTGATCCAGGTACTTGTTAGCTTTGTGAATGGAAAATTTCTCAAATGGAACGGACTTTCCAGCGATACGCTGCTTGTATTCCGGAAGTCGCCTGATACAAAGAAAACCAACTGGTGTCCAATCGTTTTCAGACCACATGTGAGCGGCGCGGGAGCGCAACGTATAATGGTTTAGGAGAGGGCAAAAGATGGACATTTCTTCTATCTCCCATTCCAATAGCACAAACTTACGTTTTTAATTACAATTGTATTACGCCTTTCAAGTTTTCCTTTAACACTTCAGCGTTCGCCTCAAAGAGAAGGGGTAATTTACTCCCGTTTTGTCCATTATAGGGAGGCAAGTATCCCAAACTCAAGGGGCGCCTTGTTCAGGCTTCATGTTAAATAAAAGGGCGGGGATTTCACGGGTACAGGTAAGCTCCGAGAGGTTAAACTTCGCGTGGAAACTTCCCCTTTGGATCTTTCAATGGCCTATCTTTCTGGGCGCTCTTGGTTTCGACTGTTTTATCGGTAAAGCATTGGCGCAATGCGAGAGCCTTCGTCCAGGGCGATAAATTTAAATAAAATGTAAATAACAAGTAACTGGGGTCGGAGTCACAGAGGCAATAACAGAAATAGTGGTAGAAATAAACCACAAAAGTTTGCCGCTCTTTCTCCGCTCTCTTTTCCTTTATATTTACCTGAAAAGATACTCCTCAGTGTCCTTTTCACCCTGATCGTCTTCTCTCGCGAGCTCCAGGTTTGTAATTCTCGCCATAACTCTGAAGCAAGCTTTAAGATACATGTAGGATGTCTGCCGAGGAGAGGGTTTGTTCAGGCTTTAGTTAATGTCATGCAATGCAGCTGCAATTCTGTTCCAGCAGCATATGAAAGCGGAAGACTGAGTAACCGTGCTACCTTAGAGTCATTTGCCCCGACAAAGGACTAAAGCTCGCAACATCAGCATTATAAACTCTTTGCGATGAACGATTTACATCATTAACTTGGTTGATAAATACAAATAATCCTGTATCAACTCAAACCGATTCTTTACAAACTTAATCCCTTTATTCATTAACCGTGCATCTGTTCGGCAAATCTTCTAAACGTCGTGGAAAATGAGACTTAACAACTACGTACGTTAATGCCATTGAGAAAAATGTGCAAGTTACTAAGGCCTCCATTCACTTTCTCTTTGACAACAATGGTGTTTTAGTTAAATTTCACACACGTTCTCTCTTAAATTCCTTCCGTCCTTACCCGTGACCAGCGGCTTTCCTTCAAAAGAACACTTGCATAGTGGTACGCTGTGGCCCAGTCCCCCTCATACCTAATGAGACAGAAAAAGAGGATTTTAGTTATAATTTTCCTACAACAAAAACAAAACTTTACCATGCGACAGCAGTTATGACAAGGGAGATGACTTAATCTATACTTTCCATTGGAGAACGTTTTGTGACTGAGACCAAGGGGACGCAAATTAAACGACAACTGAACAGTCTTGTGTGACGATAAACTTACGAATAACACCACATCAACTCCCAGTAACAGATATGATGGAACTGTTTCCATTCAGACTGAACTGCAATTGAGTCGTTGTAGCTTTTGGTGGCCTGTAACCAAAATTAAAAAAAAGACAAACAGCTTACAGTAAAATCATATAACGTCATGTTGCCGATATCATGTCACGTCAATTCATGTACTATCATACCGCATCATGTAACGCTATTCGTGACATGTCGAGTCACGCTGCACAGCACGTGATGTCGCAATGTCATGTCACGTTACGTAACGTACTTTCAGGCCACATCGTGCAACGCTATTCATGACCTTACATATCACCAAATGAATCATTTCCCCAAGCCCCTATCCTCCAGGAGCATGGGTAGCTGTGATAGTGTATCACGTCACAACAGTTAAACATAATGTTTCTTATTCTGAATGATGCATCCTTTATGAGTCGATCTGGTTCGTTTGCATTATCACTGACCTCATCCAACTTTCCTTGAACTTGTTTTATTCGACCAGCGTAGTACAAGAATATCGCGCCCTAAAATAATAAAAGGGTAAGTACAATTTATAGCTCATGCTATTGGAAACTTCTCTATTTGCTGCATTATTCCTGCGATACTTTCGCTTCTATCTCGTCAAATCTGACTGCAGCTCCTTGTCAATCTTTTATGCCATACATTCGTGATATATGTACATCTCTTTTTCACTTCTAAGGCATCAAGAACGACGCACGGATTAGGAGGGCCTGGTTATGCTAGTACGACAGCCTGTACAGCCGATCAGATTGCGAGCCCGGGAATTACAGCATTAGTGCATGATTAGTGCAGTTCCTTGATTAAAATACCTTCGGAAATGCCTTCAGATGTGGCTGGAGAATTTCCTCGGCGTACATGACGTCTCCCTCGCCGTTTCCTGACGGAATAAATGACAATACTTCAATAAAAGCTTCAAATTAATAGAATAAGCCGAAACTCAACAGAGTAGAACTCTTTGTCCCACGCTCGTGACAAGACGAAAACACATCCTTCTCCATTCTCTAAAGAGCTCAAACCTCACCATCTTTTTTATTCTAGTAGGACTCCTGTTTCAAACAAAGTATGGGATCAACCATTATTATCCCCAAATTGATATTTTTCTTTATTCTCATCACTTATCTGGTTCATATTGTATTGATATCGTAAGGAGAAATTCTTAGTCACTCACAGGAGTAAAAGGGTTGACCATAATATTAGTATATCATGAATGGCTTAATGGCTTGTAGGAGAGCACTGAGAGTGTTGTTTTTGTCAGAAAAGGTTGAATGCCTTATTTTTCGATGTAGTTAGATTGTTTGTATGTGATTTTTTGCAGCAGGAACATTTTGAACAGGAAGATATTGCATACAGGGAGGAATTCGATGGTGTGATAAAATTTTGTTTTGGCAGTGTACGGGGCCATCAGATCGACAAAAAGTGAGTGAGCCTTATTTCTTTTTTCAAGAATCAGGTAGTTCTTGGCATTTTAATTGTTCTTTCATGTTAAAAAACGTAATTATATATACACACACCCGTTTTTAAAAGCGTTGCAACATTGAAAATATACATTAAATATACAGTACCGCTCGCGTATACGTTAACTAAAAAACGCGAAGTCGTCGAGTCGGTAATGTATTACTTCCAAATTTTACGCTAGTAACTAACGGCGTAATTTCTTCAAGTCGGTGATGTATATACTGTAAGATTTTAGGCCCGTAACTAACGGCGTAATTTCTTCCAGTCGATATTGTATATCTGTACGATTTTATGCCAGTAGCTAACGGTATAATTTCTTCCAATCGGCGATCTTTATATGTAAGATTTTACGCCAGTAGCTAACAGCGTAATTACATACAGTCGGCAATTTATATATGTAAGATTTTACGCAAGTAACTAACGGCGTAATTTCTTCCAGTCGGTATTGTATATCTGTACGATTTTATGCCAGTAGCTAACGGCGTAATTTCTTCCAATCGGTGATCACTATATGTAAGATTTTACGCCAGTAGCTAACAGTAATTACTTACAGTCGACAATTTATATACGCAAGATTTTACGCCAGTAACTAATGGCGTAATTTCTTCCAGTCGGTGATGTATATCTGTTAGTTTTTACGCCATTAGCAACGGCGTAATTTCTTCCAGTTGGTATTGTATGGGCGGCCGTCACCACCAAAGATTGTATGTATGGTTTTACGCCAGTAACTAACGGCGTAATTTCTTCCAGTCGGTAATGTATAGCTGTATGATTTAACGCCAGTAACTAACGGCGTAATTTTATCCAGTCGGTGATATACATAATGTAAATTTTACACCAGCAATATAATTTAGTTATATATTAATTTATTATAAGAAAAGCGTGCGTAGTCAACCTCGAAATGGACAACTCGCTAAAATGGGTTCTCTTCATCAAAGTAGGCGGTCAGATAACAAGTGATAAACTGTGGAAGTAAGGTGAGGTATTTTAATTGAGAATTTGACGAATTTTTTTATTCCTTAGAGCGGTCGTAAATATTCCCATACAAACTCTTATAATTCCGTCATGACTGTTATTGCGCAAGATGATCATCTTACAGCTGGAGCTTGGGCCACCTGTGGGCGACTCATACTACTCACAACCTATCATGTTTTCATCAATCATGGACAATATGAAGTGTAGCTTAGCCAATCAGATAACAGCATTAAGAAAGAAACCCTATAAAAAAACCCAGCATCAACACTCATTAACCTATTCGCGTCACGCCTTTATCGTGAGGAAAAAGATGATGGAAGGAGAGACTGTCTTTGTTCAAACGGACCCAACGTTTAAGGTAGTCCTTGCCGTCTCCACAGAGTTAAAAAACCAAAATCGATTGCACGTGACACGCCTTCAAACCGCCTGCATTGAAGATATAGAAAGTAATGATAAACGAGAGGATCATAGGTTGGTGTTTGGCGGTGAAAGGGCGGCGAACATGGCCTTCGTGAGTTTTGGTCAAACGGCATCAGCAGTTGTACGTATGTGCATGCTGGAAGCAGTAGTATTAGCCGAACATTTTGGCCGAAAATCGGGCCACGCGCGGATGGTAGGAACAGGGACAAGCTAGAAAGAGTAGTATCTATAGGCCCGCTTTTCTGTCTCGCAAATGACAAGGGGACAGCGAGATACTACTGGTGGAAATATGATCACCTCTATCCACATTTTCGAATAGAAGGTGCAGTCAGAGGCTTAGACATCAATCAACGAGAAAGTATGCCAAGTATGATGCTTATTTTCCGCAACAACTTCACGGAGCTGATAGAGATAACCACCACATTTAATACTACGCGGAGGGAAGAGCATCGGTTCAATAGCTACGTCCATGTCGCCTGCATTGTGCGAGAAATTCGCGAAGGTGAAGACGGACCACACACCATCCGCTTGAAGGCGTTGATGCAGCCCTTTAACATCTCAGTTGAATACTTTGATCTAGTAATAAAGTTAAGAAACGAGGAGGATGCCAAAAATTTGCCAAGTCCTCTAGGAGATGAAGATGATGAAAGCGAAGCTGATGAAAGCGAAGCTGATGAAAGCGAAGCGGACGAGGGAGACAATAAGAATTAAAGGCCACGAGGTAGACAGTACGTACGAAAGACAGAAAGAAAAACGCAAACTAGAACTTATTTAACATACATTAAGCAGCAAAAGATAAACTGATAATGAAAACATTATAATTATTATAGTTCTTAGGATCGTTTGGTAAAGGTGGAAGTATGTATAGTTATTTGTACTTCAAACAACCATAGATACAAAAATAATTCTGTGTGTACTGCAATATTGGATGTCTGAGTAATATGCACATTTAGAAATTCATAACACGCGAGCCGAGTAGGAAAAGGGATTCCGACGAAATTGCGTCCGTTTGTAATTTGTTAGTTAAGGGACGATGAATAGGAATTTATGAAGTCTTCATATAATCGTAATGTACTTAGATAAATGTCAACGTAAGCTTTATGATAAGCTGATGTCTTAGTAATAGGCAAATTTAGAAATTCATAACCACGCGAGCCGAGTAGGAAAAGGGATTCCGACGAAATTGCATCCGTTTGTAAATTGAGAGTTCAGGAACAACGAATAGTCGTAATTTACTTTGATAAATGTCAACTTAAGCTTCGTTTTTCGTATCTACCAAAAAAATGGACACAGTCTGCCCAATGACCTCTTCTCATCCTACCGCCAACCCACACAACCTTTTTCCCGATTCTCATGATGACGAGTGCACTATTTTTCTTATCACACAACTGCCCAAAAATAAGAGAGAATTTATTCCATAGGTCTTGAAAGTTCACAAACCTATATCTAACAAGTCCAAGAAATCGATACAAACTTAAGCCATGAAATGAATGAGCTGACTCCAAGAGCCCTTTGATCGCAAACGCAAGGATCCCGGATTACTGGCAACTCGTTCATTGTTTACGATCGCACTCTGTTAGGCAACTCATACAACGCACTATCTATCATGGACAATATGAAGTGTAGCTTAGCCAATCAGATAACAGCATTTATGACAGAAACCCTTTAGCAACCCTGCACCTACATTCACTAAACTATTCGCGTCACGCTGTTATCGCGAGGAACAAGATGACGCAAGAAAAGACAATCTTCCTTCAAACGGATCCAGCGTTTAATTCAGTCCTTTAAGCCATCCGGGAATTAAGAGACGAAAATCGATTTCACGTAAAAAAGTGTCAAACAGCCTGGATTCATAATATAGAAAGTGATGATCCCAAACGGAGGTACAGGTTCGGAGGTAAAAAGGCGGCGACAATGGCCGACTCGAGTTTTGGTCGAAAGGCATCAGCAGTTGCACGTATGTGCATGCTGAGTGCAGTGGGTATCGAATCAAAGTTCTAGCCGAAGATCGGGCAATTTTCGAGTGAAAGGAACAAGGAGAAGATGAAAAATATGGTTTTCATTAAACCGCTTTTCTGCCTCGCAGGAGACAAGAATAAAGCGAGATACTACTGGAGCAAATATGATCAACTCTACCCACATTTCTGAACCAAGGTTTTTGTAATTTTTATATTATCGATCTCGTTTCTGTTCTGGCCGATCTCAACCGTAAAGATATGAAAATTAAGGTAGAAATTGATTTTGTAACTGCGTAAACAATTCGAAGGCGCATACTCAGTATGTGGGAACTGTAATACGTGGTCGAGCGTGATTCGTTAGTTAAGATGGTCCGATGACGACACAAGAAGATTGACGGCTTAGAAATGTCATCCGCAGTGTCACCTTCATAAGCGTAGACTCTAGTTTTCCCTGTTGTAACAACTTGAGAAGAAAAGAAATTAAAGATGAATCAACCAAACCAACAACGAGTGTTAGAGAATTTACTTCTAACAGTAGGAAAAGGGATTCCGACGAAATTGCGTCCGTTTGTAATTTTTGAGTTTATGGAAAATGAATGGGAATTTATGAAGTCTTCATATTAACGTAATTTACTTTGATAAATGTCAACGCTGTACGATAAAAAAAGAAACGTATTATTACTACAGTCAAGTAGTAAGCTATTGCAATGTCTTCATTCTTAAAATGTTATGGTTTTCATCAAAGAGAGATAAACGCAGGCCTGGAACAGTGAGATTTTCTGTATGGTACAACTGTCAGCTAAAACACTGGTTAAAGTTCGTAAAAAGAGACCTTAGAGTGCTTAGAAATCAGCTAGAGCTGGGAGATTATTTGCTCATAACATAATCTTCTACAGGCAGAATAGTAGTCAAGTAAATGCACAAATTGAACGCTGCATACACCAAGTGCCGTTCTCAAGTTTCAACCGATTTTTGGCTTAATTTCACAGCTTTTTACAACAGCACAAATGTAGTCATACAGTAAACATCTCAAGACAATTCTATTAATAAATCTGGTCACAAAGCAGCACAAATGTAGCCATACAGTAAACATCTTAAGACAATTGTATCGATAAATCTGACCACAAAGCGGCACAAACGTAGTCATACAGAAAACATCTTAAGACAATTCTTTTGATATATCTGACCACTTATCAAGGTAATAAGTTATGAATCTGATCACTTACCATGGCAATAAGTTATAAATCTGACCACTTACCAAGCGAATAAGTTATATATCTGACCACTTACCAAGCTAATAAGTTATAAATCTGACCACTTATCAAGGTTAAAAGTTATAAATCTGACCACTTACCAAGGTAATAAGTTATTACACTGTGATAGGCGAGCAGAACCATGGCACACATGGGCGATCTTAAGTTCTGGTCTCTGCATCCTTGGTCTAAATGATCCAGACCTAAAAACTGTTCATAAAATGGGAGTCACATCTCATAGTTGGGTTTTTTCAACAATTGATAATCAATTCTTCATTCTTATTACTACACATCTTCATGTAGATAAGTTTCGAGAATTAAGTTATACATCCAAATAATGCCCTCTACTGAGAGCTGGATTAACCCTTTAGCCCCTAAGAGTGACTAGCATCTAATTTCTCCTTACAATATCACCCCTGCATCACACAGTAAGGTCATGAGAATAAAGGGAAGGATCAACTAAATATTCTCTTGATTGATAAACCAATTCTCCATGTTAGCACCTTGGGAAATGTATAGAAAACAATATGGAGAAAATGCATACTGATGTTAGGGTGTAAAGGGTTGATTAGTTATTGCACTCCAAACATCTGGTTGTAGAACTATGTATTGACATAATTGTGAAGATCATGTTTTGTGTAAATCACCTCTGGGGAGTTGACATGTTCAAAATGAAATTACTTGTTGAAACCTGTATGGCATTTTGATTGAGTGTTATATATTAACTGAAATGAATACAAAAGTGATCAAAAGTGACATCACATTTTAAAGTCTATAAGAATTCAATAAGTAAGCTTTTAAAACTTCACATTGAAGTTAAGCAAAAGGCAGTACAAAACTGCATTTATTTTAGTTTCCACACAACTGAAATTGGCTCTTTGAAAGATTATCTTTGCAGTCTAAGGATTTGGATTTTGACTCCGGCAGTCTGAAGAAAGGCGGCATTACCTTGTCTCCTGAAAAACCAACCCACTCTAACAACTTGATTATCTTTGCAGGAAGTAGGGACAACATCTAAAAGAAGACAATTAAAATGTCAACATGTTAACATTCTGTAACAAAAATGTTATTTTGGCAGCCTCCATAAGAAAATCTACTACTGAGGAAGACTCATCCTAGCTTCTTCAATATGAAGTGACAAGGAAAATTGCTGTGCTTCCTGAAATGGAAAGTGGTCTATCTCTCTTCCACTTCCAGCATAATACTTTCTGAACTGCTCCAACAGTTTGTCCCTACTAATCATGGGTGCATAGATAGAGGCACCACAAGACACAATCAACTAAATCCACAGTCTAGCATTGAAGGCAACCAGAAGCACTTCCAAATACTCATAGCTTTAGAATGGATATAACATACCAGTTGAAACAATAAGATCATGATGATAATTTTTAATGGGGTGACAAAATTAAGTTCACTTAGGTTTCTGTAGACTCACCAAATTAAATCCTCCAATGCCAAGGTGAACTCCTCCTTCAAAGTCCTTTCTTTGGGGTGAATGCTGAAGAGATGATGGCTGATGGGCAACCATGTCCAGGCAAGTCCTGATTTTAGAGAAATATCACAATACATAAATCACCAAAAGAAATTATAAAATCATATGAGTCTGCAATAAAAATTGCTGTGCAAAAAGTTATCTTCAATGAATTAATACATTGTTATGATTCAAAATTGAATCCAAAACTTACTTGTAAGTTTGATAAGCACTTCTGATTTTTAGAGCTCCGCGAATGAAGCTGACCAGGTTTTCATCCTGATGAGAAATTTATAAGAGTCATTCCAGACAGACATGCTAATTTGTTGTTCATGGTTAGTGACTTCCTACAGTAAACCAGCAGATTTCTATTCATCATGTGATTATAAAGTTATAATGGTTTATTTCTGATGAATACAGTTGAGTTTAGTATAAACTAAAACAGTGGATGGCATTGAAGATGCCCTCTGATTGGTTATTAAAACACTGAATATTCTTTGTTATTAAAATCTGGATCATTGGATATTGCAATTCAAGAATTTTCATTGGCTTAGCCATCATGTGTTCTGGGCCAATATAACATGCTCTAAAAATATGATAGGTACACTGGGTGAATTCAGTTTGGTATTTAACAATGCAGTTGGGAAAATTTATCTATATTATAGGGTTTTTTATCTATATTATAGGGTTTTTTAGCAAAACAATTACCTATTCCACTTGCACTTGTTGAATATGACATGATTTAGTCAACTAATGGCTCTATGGGCCTTGTTGGCTATCTATTATCTCATATTCAATGAGCACTTGTGAAGTAATTGTTTATTATTCACCTCCCTGCAACTGACAAGTGGGATTTGCTCCTGAAAATATTTCAATAATTGCAGGAATAAACAAGTCAAAATCATCCTTTTTTCCTCTGTTGGCTCACTGTTTTAGTATGAACTGAAAACACTGTTCACATCAGCATTGGTGGCTAGTGGTGTGGGATATTTATGAGTTTGTTTGCGGCTCAGTAAACATCCAGCACCAGCCAACTCCAGTTTGGTAAACAGATGTTAAATATTTACTGAGAGTGAAATAGAGTTGATCAATAATTACCTATACCTGAATAAATGTGAGTAATGCCCTCATAAATAAACACTCGGCATAGCACAGCTCAGCATGTCTTTCCACTAGAATGAATACAAAACATATCAAAAATAGGGCCAGTCCTGTTGTGAAACATTATAATGAAGGTAGAAAAATAAAACAAGAACAGTGCAAGAGAGAGTACCTTCTGTTAAATTATCATAGGATGGATTCCAAATCCAGCTGGTAAATGACTCTGTCCATGTGTGCTTCCTTCTGTATCTAGAAAAAAATAACAAAACATGAAAAAAGGTCAGAAATAAATTACATTCTAGCATTACAGAGTACATAAAAATAACCATGATTATTATTTCCTTCTTCTTGCAATTTACAAGCATCCCATCCTGGGGTAGTAGCAACAATCCAAGTAGCTTCATGCTAAGAAAACTGGCATAACCACTGGACAGCAGTGTGGGCCTTTTGCCTGACTTAGCCACACTTTGTTTCTCTCGTCCTGCTCTCCTTCCATCCTTGCTCCCTACCCCCATACCCACTTCCCTTCCTCCCCACCTTCCTGCAACTTCTTTCCTCCCTCCTGCAACTTCCTTCCTCCCTCCTGCACCTTCTTTCCTCCCTCCTGCACATTCTTTCCTCTTTCCTGCACCTTCTTTCCTCTTTCCTGCACCTTCCTTCCTCCCTACTGCACCTTCCTTCCTCCCTCTGCACCTTCCTTCCACCCTCCTGCACCTTCCTTCCTCCCTCCTGCACCTTCCTTCCTCACTCCTGCACCTCCCTTCCAACTTTTTCAACTCTTTCTTCCTTCCTACCTCAGTCCCCTCCCTCTTTCCATTCCTTTGTTCTTCCCCTCTCGTGGCTTCACTAGTTATCTTTTTTTTTCATTTCCTATTTCTCCCTTTTCTTTAAAATTAAATCTTAAAATTTCAATTTTCAAATCCATTAACATGACTTCCACTGCCCAATTTTGTCATACTACACGTCATTATAATATATATGTATATCAGATTGTAAAAATTAAAAACTTAAAATTATAAATAAAAAAAAAAGTTAAAATCATTACCTTTCACATACATCTAGAGCAAGTTTATTGCTGTTACTTGCTTGCTGTATAGCTTGCTAAATAAAATGAATGAAAATCAGAAAATGCAAATCAATAATAGATATATCATTATGAAAAAAAACAATGATTCAATTACCCTCAACTTTTTCTGTTCCTTGAGCTAAGTATTTTTGAATGAAATTTTCAACATTTAGGAGTCTTCATCTCAAAAATACATTTTCCTTAGTAGAATTTTCTAGAGATCTTTTGCCATGTACCCTTTTTTTTACTTCAATTAATCCTCTCCTCTTGCTGCTGTACACTTCCTTGTAAATAAGTTTAACCTTTTAACTCCCAAGATCTGATTATTAATTCTCCCCTCTAGCTGCTACACATTTTCTTGTAAATTAGTTACAAGAATTTGGTGTTAGATCAAGGTGACAACTTCTACCTGATAAGTTTGAGTATTCTCATTACCTGTTGGCTAGACAATATGAGGATAATATAGGGAGAAGTTACTTGTTAATCACTTTTGGGTAAAAGTAAAAGGGCTAAGGGAACTTAACCCTTAAATTCCCATGAGAGACCCAGAGATAACCTCTTGTTACAAAATCATTACAGACAGGCCAGGTAACAATAGTAAAGAAAATAATTATTTCTGGAAGGGATTATTTGTTGATCCAATACCAAATTCACTGAAACAACACCTTGAGAACTTTTTGGCAGACAGTAAGAAGAACTACTTATGAGATCTTACTTAAGAGAGTAAGTTTAATGGAACAGTTTATCAACTGAAGATAATTTGGAACTGTCCTCTCCCTGACAAGTTTTTCATGGATTTCTCAGTGCCTGTTTATTAGATGATTTATTTTATTAATATATAATAATGTATTGTAACAAGAAGTTAAATGTTGAGTCCAGTAACCAAGAGATTCAAAGAGTTAACCCTTTATGCCCTAACATCAATATGCTTATTCTCCATACTACTCTCAGTCTATACTTTTCCTGTATTATTGATAAGGAGAAGTTGTTTAATAATCACAAGTCTCTTAAGTGGGTGGTTATTTCCTGTGTTCTCATAACCTTGAAGTTCCATTCAGTACTGTCACTGTGATAATTTATGTATAGAGAATTTAAATGCTAGTCACCCTTAAAAAGCACAAATTCAACAGAAGTTGGAGTCTTGAATTCATGAATTCTGATAATCAATTATGTAGTACTCACAGGTTCAAATGTCATCATAGCCTGGAGATACATGATGGTGCTGTAACCAAGAGCATGGTACATGCTTTCATTTATCCTAAAATTAATCAAGAAAGTATCAAGTCATCTCATCAATCTGCAAAAAAAATAAAAAAAACCTCCCAAAGGCTACATACTGAGTGGTGAAATTTATCACAAACATTGACCAAGAATTTCCATTGAATTTTGCAGAAAATGAGGATTAATCTCAATTTCACCTTTCATTTCTGGTATCTGCAAAACTTCTACTTGGTCTTAATAATGACACTGTAAAAGCATCCAAATTTTGTGCCAGAGTCAAAATTAGTTCAGCTTCAAATGCAAAGCCTTATTGATGATGCAGTACCCAAATCAATGTCAGTATCTGAGTAACCATGCACCTACCCCTCCCCTAACCCAACATCAGTCAATTGATAACAAGTTAGGGTTTCATGTTGGGTTAGGGGAGGGGTTAGTGGGCAGTTGCTTAGATACTAACATTGATCCCAGTATTGTATGGACAATCTGAGGGCCAATTCAAGTTCTAAAATTTGCTTAGAGTAAGGTACACTGTTGATTACCATGGTTCCAGTTTAGCTTGTGCTTGAAGGAACTTGTTTGACAAACACAGGTTGACAGCAATATTTGTCATCTTAATGGCATCAGCTAACACTTTTTCATCCACATCACCACTGTAAACAATTTAGAGTGAATTATTTTAAATTTGAAACCCCTCTTTATGCCCTTGAAGATTTTGAAGGATCCTCACAAAGAACTTTGCTAGGTTCTTTGGAGAATCTTTGGAGGATCTTTTGCAAGTCCATGAGGATGTTTAACAAATGATTTCAAACTATATACTGGGTGAAAATTGTGGCACAATAAACAGGCATTGACTGGATTTTTCAAAGGAGGGATCACACTTTGTCAAACAGAGGGTACTCACCAGATTATCATGTCAACCTTCACACAGTGTTTTACTCAATGTGACTAAAAAGGCTTACAAAAGGAGGGTCACAGGCACCCCAGGACTCCTCTAACTAATCCTTTGCTCTGACTAGCACTCCAACCAAGGACCCCTCTAGCACCCCTCCCTTTTACAATTCAGTACAAAATACTCCTGGGTGGAGAGAGAGACAAGGAGATTAAAGTGTCTTGCCCAGAAACACAAGACAAACACCTGGCTATGTCTCAGAACAGTAACCTCTTGACCCATAGTCCACCTAACAAAACATCTCCCACAAAAAATTATCATCCAGCAATCATGGCACCTATTACCCTTCTGGGAAAGACTTGGATTTGTCTCCCAATTGTTTGTTTGTTTGTTTTTTTAATTTTAAAGATGCTGTTTCTATTTTTATTCTTTTCCAGTCTTACTTTTCCACAGTTAAGTCATTACTTAAGGGTTGTTCACATGAACAAGTGATATTGACTTGTACAAGGCTGCAAAATATGCCTTGCACATGTCCACGCCACCTGAGAATAATACAAGCTCCAAATTCCTAGGCACAGCAAAGAACATGGAAATGCTGTTTCAATACCATCCATAAGCTATAGATTCTATGTGACACATGTTCATCATTACAATCATAAGAATACCAGCCCCAAATTCCTAAGTATACCATCCATGGGCATATAGATTTCATGATGCCACTGTGACACATGATCATCACAATCGCATGAAAATCTAAGATCATTTTGAAATGATTCTGATTATGTTAATGTTACAGTCTTGATGATTGAGTTTGGCAGTATGCCCTCTATGCCAAATGCATTGCATACCCCTTCTTAGTTGTGAATACAATCATTCTGATGTTGCTATAAATTGGGCTTGATTTGATTTTTCTCTTTATCATATCACATGAGAATTCCATACAAAAGAATTAGAGATGACAAAAGTCCTCTAAGAATGAGAAAAGAGAAAAAATTTACATCAAGATACATTTAGAATGCCTCCAAACCATTTCTTTCTTTGAAAAGAGGTGCATAAAGGTAGAAAAAATAATTTTTTGGATGCCATAAGCAGTAGATTTGAGCCTATTAAATTCCAAGCAACTGATAATTAAAATAAACTATTGATCTCCTCTCTGTCTATATTAAGTAAGTAAAACACAAATGCCAGTATTTGATACTTTACATTTATATTCCACAAGGGTTATTGACAATTTACGCCCGCGATTCCCCTCTTATCGATAATCTAATTAACGGGCTTGCGTTTCGTCTGCTGAGCGCACTGTCAAAATTTGTTTGAGATACAAAGGAAAACAAATGGTCAAAGGCAGAATTTTTTAACTAATTGAATGTGATGGATCCTGCATGACAACCATAATACACAAAATACATCCAGGAAAACGTGAACGAAAGTTCAGAGACAGGTTGCTTATCTGCAAATTCCACTTTTAGCAAGTTCATTTTATCGCTGTCAAAATGCTGACATGATATCAAGGATTTCTATCCTAAGCTAAAAAGAAACGACTTCTCAAAGAAATGACTTCAAGTCACCAACCATGTCGAATTAAGTTAAAAAGAACGTCTTACCTGGGTACGCGGTGAGAGTTGACCGCACTGGCGGCCATTTTAGCTCTTTCTTTTCTACATCTATTCCTCAACACGATCCGCTTGATTCGCTTGCAGAAAAGCCGAGGAAACGTTTTGGAAACGAGTCTTACTTTCACACCTGCTGCACTCCAACGCTTTGTTTACCAGTTCCTCATTACAAGGTTCGTGTCGTTCCCAGTGTTTCCTCAGAGTTGTTTTGATCCCCTCCCATCCCCACTAGGGAAGATTTTTGATCGGAGGCGTGGCTAATACGTCAAGTTGCTCATGTCACAACAGAAAGCCGCGAACAAAGAAACATCACAGAGAAAAAAAGTTTCTGTGGGCGAAACGAAAAACTTTCAGCGTTTCCTTACATTTGGCACGTCGCAATGAAAAGCAGGAAACGTAATTATGTAGGCCCTCGAACTTAATCCGCGGATTGGAGTGGTTTTAATTGAGAAATCTGAGGGACCAGTTGAGTTGTGCATACAAAACCCAAGGACGAAAGATGGCTTCAGGAGAGGGGAACAAAATTATGGTGTTTCGTCCAACTTTGGAAGAGTTTGCGGATTTCTCCGCTTATATTCGTAAGATGGAAGAGATGGGAGCTCATCGAGCTGGTGTTGCTAAGGTTAGCAGTATAAAACCGGCCTGAACCTTTCTTTATTTTAAAGCTTTCGTTTGTTTACAAAGCGTCCAGTTTGAACACACGTGGTGAAAAATAGCAAGACTACACCGAGTTAATAAACAGCTTGTGAAGGTATTTGTTCTCTTTGAATTATATTCAGGTCATACCTCCCAAAGAATGGGTTCCTCGTAAAAGTTATGAAGACATAGACACTATGATTCCGGCGCCAATATTACAAGTTGTAACTGGAACTCAAGGTAGGTTGAAATCCAAGGTGTACTGAAAGAAAAACTTAGTGAGCTAAAATAGTAAGCTTAGTGGTCCATTTTCTCTAAACAAGAGACATGATAAATTTCACTATCGAATTCAAATTCTCCATTAAGAAGGAAATGTCGGCTCGAGGTGAGAGTGAGCTTTTAACTCGACAAAGACGAGAACCAGAAATGGTTCCGTGACAGTAAGCTAAGCTTATTTTCATAGGCGCAAAATATAAGTCTTAATTGTTTGACACTAGATAGCAAGTAAAGTTCGAAATTTCATACACGACAATAAATTTGTATTCAGCCATATGTTAGAATATGAGTGAAAAGTCAGGACTTAGCTACAGTTTCATTGTCACACAGGCAATTGCAGAAAACTGCGTTCTGTTGAAATGTTTTGCTGCCAGGTTCAATGAAGCATTTAATACTTAAGAGCGAAACAAAAACAACTCACTTGCGTTTAACAGGCGCTGCAAAAGGTGTTTACATACTTTCTACCAAGGTCTATGATTGTGTTATTGTTCACAGTTAACTTTAGCATCCATGGGTATCAGTGAACTCGTGGTTTTTAAAATGCAAACCACGTTTTCTTCCGACAACGAACTGGTTTTGTGCCTCATTTCCGCAGCATCTGTAGATGATTAGTTCCTATTGTTAATTAGCGAAGTCATCAAAACCTCACAAAAGTAATCCTGAAGAAATTTAAATTGCAAAGTGAAACATTCCATTGTGGTGACCAAAAAGTAGCTTATTTCAAGACTTGTGTTAAGAGTTTTAATTACCACCCGTTAATAATTATTTCCGATTTACCTTAAAGGTTAGAAATGTGGAAACAAAGGTTATAGACCCACCTTTTCCGATCGTCACGTGCCAATTTTTAGCTATGAAATTGCTGCTAAGTATTATTGATGGTTAACTGATTAGAAACCTGTGAAAGAGGAACTGGAAGATTTTAGGGTCTAGCGTGGAGAAAGTGAAAAAGCTACCTTTGAAGTCAAGCACTAAATTCAATCTTTAAGGGGCTAATCCTATTTCACCCACAAATTTAGAAAATAAACAAGTCACTTGTACTTCAAACCATATTTCATGCTTCACAAATTTAAAAGGAAAAACTTCAAATCTCACCTTCCCTTGCCTATCTGTAAAATTCAGGTATTGTTTATTAATTTTGAGCTTAATCATTCATCATGACAATTAACCTTTGGCTACTTTCCTCTAACTCTTTACCATATTTATGAAAGCGGAGAAGGTTGTATGTCAGTGTAATGATGCGGAGGTGATGTCATCCAAAAAAAGTTCCATTTGGCTTTTGTTAAACCTTGTAAAAGACAAAAGACTGAAGTTACTGATCAAAGAGTCCTTTATCTCTAAGTAACCATCACATTAAGATGGGGGCATCTGTAAAGGAGATTTTTTTTGTGTTGCCTCAAACGTGACATAAAAAAAAAGTTGTGAGAAGTTTAAACTCAGACTTTCCGATTCTGTGCTCTGATGCTTTACCACTGAGCTGTAGAGACTTTAGGCAGGTTATTTAAACAAAGTTTAGTCTTTTTTTAACAATACTGCATCCTTAACAATACTTGATTTAGCTGAACTTTTTATCTGAACATTTATTTTTGTGAACTGTGTCAAGACGGTCAAAAGCTAACAGTGGGTGGACATTCAGTTCATTAAATCAATCCTCTTATAGTGAAAGCCCACAGACTGTGTAAAACCATTGTTTGGGTAAGACCTTGAGTAAATAACTGGCCTTTTATGTTGAGCCCTGGTTTTGTAGGCAACATAGCTGCTGTATACTGTTTGGATCAACAATGTCACAAGTTTTTTGTAAGTACTTGGAATAAAGTACTTAGTTTCTGTCTGTGTTACTTGTAAAAGAAACTGATGTTTGATAAAATTTTTACTGTGGTCTCTCTGTACAGTTGTAGGGCAACAATATCAAACCAATGCTTTTTTTAACATCATACTGAGAAAAATGGTCACTCCTTCCAGGACAGCTTTTAAGAGCTAGCTGGCGAGTAAATTGGACTGATTTGCTTGCACAACCTCACCATTTGCTTCAGTCAGCAGATTAGATCAGGCAAAGAATGTGCAATAATTTGTGTGGAAACTTGACACTAAAACCACCTACCATAAAAGTTTTCACCATGATCTTCACCTAGTCAACACGAGTCACCTTTTATGACCTCACAAGGTTCACAGATTATTATATCTTGAATTAAACTTGAGGTAGTCACATGGCTTTCCAGTTTTGGATTCATTGTATTTCACTTGGTTTGATATTATGGTACACACAGGGCTTGATTTATGTGTACCTCTTAAATTTGAGAAAAAACTCACCAATTGCCATTGATTGTTTTGATTTTTGTGACTAATGTGACAACTGATTTCAAATGTTCCTTTGCTTTAAACCTTCTTTAAGTACACCATACAATGTCATCACTTGGAACTTGACATCTTGGGTAAAATTTCAACTCAAACACCTTAGATCATTGTATGAGAGCAACTAGCAAGTTATTGAGGCTTATATAGAATGTCCTGTGATTTTCAATTTTTTACTCATTTAGTTACATGTAGTTTGGCTTGGTTTGTACAGGATTGAAATCATAAAGTATTAGAGTAATTTGCAAGAGAGGAATGGAAAAAAGCAAAGGATATGCAACAGTCCAAGAAGTTTTTAAGTAATGAATGAATAAAATCCTTTGAACTTGAATTCACAGCTGGTATTTCTTATTTTTTATTGCATTTTCAACCATGTGGAAGGTTTTTACATTTTCTTCCACTTGTTTGACTTTTGCAATCCATTATTTTATTTTCAAGCAGCCAGTTTTGCCCAAGGACTGAAAAAATGTGTCTATTACATCATAAGGATACACCATTAATAGTTTGCACAACTGTGCCAAAGATCATTTTTTATCTGTTGCTGTTACGAAGGTTTCTGTCAATCAGAGGTATTCCTACTTTGCTTGACATTAATCTTCATTTGTAAAGGAATATGATAATTACACTGAACCATTTGAGTAGTGTATGTTTTGTCTTGCTTATTTCAAAGGACTGTTCCAGCTGTTCAATGTACAGAAGAAGGCAATGTCTTTTAGTGAATTCAAGAAACTTGCCAACAGTGAAAGGTACACGTTGGTGTGAGGAGACACATTTAAAATAAGTTTTATGATGTTGGAACTTATGAGGTTTTGTAGAGTTGGCGCACAAGTGCTGAGAAGAGGACACAATCTCTTTAAAACGAGGTCGTTTTGATCTGGAATTTTTTGTCACCTTGTCAGGAAGTGATAGAACCTAATTTTTCACTCCTCTGTCACCTATACTGGGTCTAGTTTTGGAACCTGTCTGACGACTGGCCTTTGTAAACGACTTTTAATCTGGATATGTTGAGATTAATTCCTTTCCCCCTTCAAAGCTGGGTTTGCCAAGTCATATTACTCCATCACGAATGTTTAGATGTGTTTGAATAATTTCAACACCCTTAGTGATCTTTCCTGAATCAGTGAGTTACCTTGAATGGAATTCATATGGTTCCAGAAAAGAGGGTGGCATTGACTAAGTGAAACATGGGTGCCCTACACCTCCCATAATGGGGAAATGAGTGGAGCACACTGGAGCTGCTGAGTGTTTTTTCACTCTCAACAAGTACTTTTACATTCTAAGTCTTGTTGAACTCCATTGTATCTTTGTTTTCAGGCACAGACCTCCCATGGGAGATCAAGATGAGATTGAAAGAAAATACTGGAAAAACGTGACATTCAACAACCCAGTTTACGCAGCTGATATTCCCGGCACAGTGTACGACAAGGATGTGAAAGAATGGAACATAGGAAGATTAGGAACAATTCTTGATTTGATCAAGAATCAATATGGAGTCCATATCGAGGGAGTAAACACCCCATATTTGTACTTTGGGATGTGGAAAGCTACATTTGCATGGCATACTGAGGATATGGATCTCTACAGTATAAACTACTTACATTTTGGAGCTCCAAAGACTTGGTGAGAACTCGCTCAGTTACTGAAATGTTTGTTAACAAATGATGATCAAGGCTTATTGGGGAAAATATTATGTACATGTCCTCAGTAATAGGCTTTTGCGGTGTTATTGTGGCTACTGTGAAAAGGGTTATTGAAAGAAGGGAATCAAACACACCGTAAATTTTGACAACATTAGTCTGATTTTTTTCTACATTTTTCAGGTATGCAATCCCTCCCGAACATGGCCAGCGCTTGGAAAGACTTGCTGCAGGTAAGTAAACGTGTTTAGATTTCGCATTACGGCCTCTTTATTGGGCGCAGCCGCCTATTACACCATCGGCAGAAAAAGTTACTGAAATCCCTGATTATAACTCTTCTCATCTGTTTTCTTTTCCTCGTACTTCCACCCGATCTTTCTCACCAGAAGAAGAGAAAAAATTGGCAATGAGGGGAAAAACTGGAGTGCTCGTAGTTAAGTTGCGAAGCTGTATAGAACCCTTTACAGTACGGTGCAAAAGTAACGAGAGAGGAAATTTGGTCCTTTCGGCCGAAAAATGTCGAACATAAGCCCTCTTCCCCCATCCGTTTAATTTCTGGGCTACCATTTGTTCGTTTGACAAAATTCGCCTTGGAATTCTTCTAGTTGGAGCATGTAAGGAAAGCAATTTCCGTCAAACTTCAGGACCAAAATTCTCTTCGATATCCTCTGTGGTCTTTTCTGCACAACTGAAGTGCGACAGTAAGGTGATAAGGCTGCTGTCACACATCGACATGACTCACGTGACAGTATCGAATTTGAGAAAAAGGCGTGGTGAAAAGTTATCAAACGGCAGGTTTGGAAATAGGTAATGGATAGAATTGCAAAGATTTTAGATTCTGCGCTTTCCCATATAAGTAATAAATATAGACTGTAGCCAGCCTTAACCTTCAATCTTTATGCTTTCCAACTTTTTTCTCACAGGTTTCTTTCCCGGAAGCTTTCAAAGCTGTTCCCAGTTTCTTAGACACAAGATGACTATTATCTCACCCCAAGTGCTTAGAAAGTTTTCAATACCATATGATAAGGTATCTTAACAATTACATATCCACCTTTTGAGCGCCTAGGACTTTGTTTGCAAAGCAAAGTTTGGAAGTAATTTCAAGGTATTCTCTTCATAGTAATGTGTGTGCAAAAAATTCAGCATATGCAGTGGTTGAGAACGCGTTAATTAATCTTAAACAGTACAAGAAGTTGAGATTTGGTAAAAACAGTTGAAATTGAATTCATTGACGAGAAAGTCTCGAGTGGTCAAAAAAAAAAAAGATGGCGGACAGGTAGGAGAAAGGAACAACATTTTAACCTAGAGTTTGAAGGAGAATGCTAGTAACAAACAACACCTAACAGAGCACAATAAACCGGCTTAAGGTCTGGAAGTCGTGGGCTTCCAAAAGTGGCTAGGACGGAGGCCCTGAACAAAATTGCTGCGGAATTTTTCACAACATTTCGTAAGAATGACGGGGAAGATTACGAGCTTGACAGCCTTCGTGTAATGGTTACTGCTATTGAACGATACCTATAAGAGAAAGAGTACAAATGCTCTATTATTCGTAACAGATTTTAAAAGCTCAAAGCAAGTTCTTAAAGGAAGAGCCCAACTACTCCGACAACAATGCAAAGCCATACGGCCAAACCAGTGAGCCATGACCCGATCTAAACACAACTAGTTTGGAAAACAGACTTGAATTTTTGCTCTTATATTATTAACAAATAGCCAAATTGTTTTTATCATGCAATTTAAGATAAGTTAGTAATTTGGTTAGCCTCTGAAAAATTTACTTGTGCCAATTTATCCCAAATTGCACTCGAAAGCAAGTGATTATCCACACCTCTATTTAGATGTACCTATTTTTCAATTAAACTCATACGTCAGCGTGCGTTCATCGAGATCTGAAGCACGCGGGAAGTTCGGAGAGCACGAAAGATGCGTAAGAGTTGCGTAACTCTAGCTTCTTGACCAATTAAAACCAATTGTTTTATAACATTTTCAACCCGATGGAAATTTTTTTTCTCGAGGGACTTGTTTGCTAACGTCATGAGTGTGCACAATAGGAATATGAAGCACGCTCGCGCAATTGAATTTGATTACACAATTTACTAGCTATGTTATAATGAAATCTGAAATACCTTGTTCGTTTTCAGATAACACAAGAAGCTGGCGAATTTATGATCACCTTTCCTTATGGCTATCACTGTGGTTTTAACAATGGTTTTAACTGTGCTGAGTCGACGAATTTTGCGTCTGAAAGATGGATTGATTTTGGAAAGAAAGCACAAGTTGTGAGTAGTAGACTTTTTACAATACTCTAATGTTATGTATTTACTTTCGTAAGTAGGACAGAGTTATGAAAACTCAAAAAAGAGCATAGAAGTGGGGATATACCGTGATTCTTTCCTCAATACTTCTGATGATAATCTTTGTTAATTTTTTTTTTTTGGAGGATGCCCTTTCTGGGATTTTAACTTTGTATCGAGCTGCAAATTGGTTTCTCTGGCACTGGTAACCTTATATTTGATTTCTTTCAGTGTATGTGTAAAAAAGACACCGTTAAGATTTGCATGGATGTCTTCGTTAAGACATTTCAAGTAAGTTAGCTTAACAAAGTAAAAATAAATTACCAACACAATGCCTTGTAGTATTTAGAGTAATCGTTGCCAAAATTCCCTCCACTTGAGGGAGAAAAAGAAATATTAGTTTTAAGAGAGAAACAAAATAAAAACCTTCGAAGAGACAATAAAAACGCAAGTAGGGACAAAGCTGACCATGGATGAAGAGAAAACGGAAATATTGGAAATGGAGGGCTTGAAAAATTAAACTAAAGTTTGACAAGATGCACAATCCATAGTAACCGGAGGTTTTCTCCACGTCCTCTGGTTTTCCTACCTCCACTAAATCCTACATTCTAAATTCCGGTTCGACCTGGAAACAGTGGTTAAGAAGGGCCACCTTGTGGAACACCATTGCTTAATTTCGCTTTTTATTGCCATCATTGTGAACATTATTATTATTTGAATTAAAGTGTATTAACATTAAAAGCTGTTGTTGATTTTCCAGCCAGACAAGTGGGAAGAGTATCTGAAGTCCAAACATGACGACAGCAGTGACAGCGAGGATGACGAGGAAGAAGAGCAACACGAGGAAGGGAAAGAGAAAAAGAAAAACGAAAAAGATAGACCGCCGGGGAAAGAAAAAATCAAGTCAGAGGGTCTTCATATAGATGTCGATGATGACATGCCCCTTGCTAAATTGAAAGAAACGCTAGCAAGGTATTTAGAGAACGTTTCCTGTCTAAAGCAACTGAATTAGTTTTGAAGGAAGGGGGTAACTTTTTAAAGAAACTGTGGTGCTGTTTCAGCGGGAGGGTCTAGCAAGGTAATTAAGTATTATGAACTGAGTTGATAACGTAAATTGGCCACCGTAAAGAGTTTAAAGCTTGCGTTTCGAGCGCTAGCCCCTCGTCAGAGCGAAGGGCTAATGCTCGAAACGTCAGCTTGAAATCCTTTAAGGCGGCCAATTCACGTTATCAACTCGGTTGATAATGATAAATTATCCGGAGTTAGTTTGCATTACTTCGCTCGATAATTAGCCCGGAGATCTCTCGCTTTTTTCTGCCCTTCGCGAAGATTGCTTGTTTTTACTTAAAATTCTTATTGGGTACTTGCGATATCTTCCTTCTCTCTGATTTTCCGTTTTTTTTCTTTTTTCATTTGCGTATAGTTTTACGATGAATTTGGAATGCGCTCTAAAGAAGGGCGATAAGCATTTATCGCTGACGCGGAACAAATCAAAATCAACATTCCCCGTGAGGATTTCAACCCAAGTGCCTCTGAATCACAGAAAACTTGTAAAAAAAATCTTTAAATTGTTGAAACCCGCCGAAAAATCGTGATAAATTCGTTAAAAGAATAATTTCCCGTTCCAATTGTACGATCGAATACCTCATAGAAGTAGTTGGAAGGCCTCCTTGGCCCTATACATACAGATTAAAAAGAATTACTGTATCATTTTGAATACGCATTTCATTTCTTTGGAAGGAAATAACAGCTAAAATATGTTTTTGATTAATTCCTAGAGGGTCTCTTGAGAGACGAAAATCTGCATCTAAAAGACAGCCCGTGGTTACAAAATCCTTCACTGTCCCCAGCAGTGCTGGGAGAAGAAATAAAATGGAAGAAACCAAGAAAAGAAAAGGTGCACCTTCAACTCACTTGTTCGTACCTAATGAGGTCCATTTATTAGTTAGTAATAGGGCACACCTTGCGCAAACCAACATTAGAGTGATTTAGCAAGAGGACGGGAATGTCATTTCAGAACAGGAAAGCGCGCGGTTAATCTGGACACGACTCTATTTCGACTTCCCGTGTTAGCGATGCCGTTCTCCCCATCAAGTTCAGGACGTCATTTTGCTGGTTTTCCCGTCGCGATCAAAACGCCTAGGATTTGCGTTAATTGTGCACTTATAAACGAGATAATACTGTTTGGAATTATTTCAGAACTCATTTCTAGGATAATCAGGTCCCTTTCTTTGTTTTATTCGGTGTATTTGTGAAAATTTACCGCTACTTTAATTCTGGATTCCCGTAAGGAAACACGTTCGTTAGCAAGCGATCCAAGATTTCATGCTCAGTTACCTTTTTTCGTAATTGAGCTAGGCTTTAAACAACGTAAGGGGGTTTTCTTTGATACATTTCTTAAACCCTGTATAAAAACTCTAAGAATGGGTTGCTGTTAATTTTATCGTGAATTCATCAGTACACGAAACTTGCTTCATGTTGAAGTTTATCAAAATGAAACAACACAAAGCTTACCTACTGTATTATCCAGTGTTATTTGTTGTCATTGTCGTTTTAATCGTGATTAAAAAGTGTTCTGTGATTTAAAGTCAGAGATAAAAAAAATTTGAGAATAGCTCGGGTTTGCACTTTTTTATGTCTTTAATTTTTGATCAGTGCCGGTGAAAACTAAGAAAAGAAATTCATGCTCTCGCTACGTAAGAAAATGACAATCAACTTGATTTTGGCACGGCTTTCTAAATCTATTAATTTGATTCAGCCTTGAACGACTTTATTCGTTAAAAAAATTAAATTAAACAAAAACAAAATAAAACAAGTCTTATTCCTCAGTCTAACCGTTTCGTTGGTGACGTCATGGTTAAACGGGAACTGATCGTAAAGAACTCCGTCTTTGGGTCGCTTGATTTCTACATGTTTTCGCCATAACTCCTGATAACTCCGTTCAAAATGCATTGCAACTATAAGAAGGTGGTGCTCAAGAGAGGTGTACTGTCATGATTGAGAAGAATATTTAGTAAACAAGGGGAAAAACGACGACATTTTCAATTCCAAATTATGCTTAACAAAATTATAAGGAAAAACGAGTAGAAGCACTAAACGGATTGATAGCGACGCAAATCATAGAAAAAAACATATTTAGTGGGCTTCAAAATTTGATAGATGAATCTGCAGATTCGAGACTTAACTGGAATGGAATAGTTTCAAAGTTTCATCGCCCTTGTGGATTCATATTAACAATTCACTTGTAGTAAACTATCCTCTGTTTGCACTTATTACACTCTCAAAGAAGGTAATTTCGTTGTCCTTTAAGTCGTCTATGAAACCGAAAATTCAAAGGTGATAGTGATCTTTAAAGAGCCGAGGTTAGGATGTTCAAGAACAAATACAACGTTGACGGTTCGTTGCAACGACTGCTAAGTCTCTTCTGAGACACGACGGGGCGACGTTCTCGACCCAGTTTCTTATCAATATTTTTTCTACGCGCGCCGTTGTCAACTGACATTCCCTTCCTCTTGCTAAACCACTCTATTAAATGTCCTAAGACGCGCCCTCTGCTGGAATCCCCACGGTAAGAGCGAAAGAAGGCGACCATGGAATACCTGGCTTCATGACCTTGAGGCTGACATCAGAAAGAGCGGCCACTCATGGAGCCAATAAGAAAGAATTTCTCAGAAGAGAGATCTCTGGCGGACTGTTTTTGACGGCCCATGCCCCAGGAGAAACGATGGGCTTAGATAGATATTGAATAGATATTAGGGATCAATATCAGTGTCTGAGCAACTGCCCACACACCCCTCCCCTAACCCAACAACAGTCTATTGATAACAAGTTTAGGGTTAATGTTGGGTTAGGGGAGGGGTAGGTGGGTAGTTGCCCAGATACTGATATTGATCCGATATTAGTTAGTAAACATCCCTGCCATGAGGCAACTTACTGCAGTTATTATACCTGGAGAAGCTTCTCGACAACATAATGTCGATATACTTGATTTAACCTTTTTAAACCCTAACATCAATATGCGTTTTCTCCATACTGTTATGCATACAAAACCCTAGGTGCTGACAAGGAGATTTTGTCAAACAATCAAAAGCTTCTTTAGTTGGTGATCTTTTCCTTTATTCTCGTGACCTTCATGTTTGATCCAGGGGCGATATTGTAAAGAGAAATTAGATGCTAGTCACTCTAGGAGTTGAAGGGTAAAGTGTCTTAATGTTAGTAACAAAATGCTGATGATTTTCTGGCCAAAAGTGGTAAAAGTTTGAAAAAGTGCCTCAAAGTAAGCCAGGATAAAGTAGAATTTGCCGAGAGATAACGGAATAATGTTATTCCAACCCTTTGAAAGACCCTATTACGTCAAAATCTCGATTTTTTTTTAACTTGCAGGTCGGAAAGATCAAGGAGGAAAAACTAGCACATCCAATAAAATACTGTCTAGTATTCTTGACGGGCTATGGCATCATCAGCTGCCGAATTTTGAGATGGAACAGGCTTTTAACATCGTTCTCTCACAGCAGGAACCTCATTGTTCTGTTTGTAGCTTCTTCTCAAAATCAGAGGTAAGAAAGGTTTTTTTTGGGAAAAAGCTGAGATTAGGGACGCAATGCAATGACCAACACGAGGCGATTGTTTGGACTGCCGTGCGTTGTCTTTTGTCGAAAACATCCGTGCGTTATACTCTGATCAGGGTAAATATTTCGTATTTTCACTTGGAAGAGTGATACTCCTTTGTATCTGTTGCTTTCTCAAGCGTGTGACTGATCGCACTTTTCTCAAACCCATGTGCATGATTTTCCATGTGCATTTCTAATACAAAACACCAGTCTAAAATTTCCTGCGCCTCGAAGCAATTGCATTTCCCCACGCTAGTCCGAGGCACCTGTCGTATGTTTCCCTTAAACGCTTCATTAGCCTGCTTTGCTGCGCAGCAGCAGAAACTTACTAGCCACTTATGTTTTATTTCTCAGGATAATCTGCTAGTACATCTAAGAGAAAATCTCCACAAACCGCTTTCCAATTTAACGATAAACCTAACAGGTTTGACCGAAAAGCTGTCTGTCCCTAAAGTACCAGAGATTTGCTTCATGTCGGACGACTCCAGTCCTGAGAGTATGAGCTCTTGGCTGGACAAAAAGTTCACCACAGATACAGCAAGTCCTCTGCTACGATGTGCATCATGTAAATTACTTGTTCATGCAAGTGAGTAGAAAACTGAATCACGGAAAAGAATGTGTTGTTTTGACGAAAAAGAGTTTTCTGTGAGGAGTGTTAGTTTTATTTACTTTATTTCGTGGTGAGTTACGTGGTGGCCCTGTGGTCGAGGTTCTTTACTCCCGCCATGTCTCGCGGCCCCCACGAACTGAATGTAAATGGTTCTTAGCGAAATACAGCTGGGTTCTTATAATGTTTCATTGATTTAAGGGGAAATACATATGCTTTCAAGAGTACAGGTCGGTCACAAATTCTAAAAGGAGCTCATGAGACTGCGCTGAACATTCACTCGCCGGTACTTTGAGTGAGTAATACATCGACGTAAAGTTGATTGAAGTAAATTGAGATTAGTAACTGTTGTTGTTTGAAACCATACTGTTGCCTGTTGGAATGAAGGGTACCATAATATAAACAACCAGCTGTATGAAATCAGTTTTAAGAGTTTGTACTGGATTTTGTGTTAGGTTGTTATGGTGTAAGTCATGCTCCAAGTGATGGCCAGTGGAAATGTCAAAGATGTCTTCAAGATGATCAATCAGCCATTGAAAATAGTGTGAGTAGATCTGGTTTGTGTTCGTGCGCCCTTTTATTCAAAGATGAAGACCTTGTACCTTGATGTGCGCATTGCTACCCTTTGAATGTGCAATACTGTCTTTAAAATGTTACGAAAACTAGATTTGGACGCCAACTCGCTATTGATATCATCAATATCGAAAAGATATTTCGTATTTCTCATGAGATTGTTTTTTTTCCCTCACAGTATTGCTCGTTATGTAGACTGGGTGGTGGCGCTTTGAAGAGGACAACAGACAGCAGGTATTTTCAACACTCCAGAGGATAATACCTTATCGTGTTTATGGTCGACAACGTACTTATCATTGCGATGCGGAGTCAGTCTTCTCCCTAGTGACTCCTTTTTATTCGTTAAGGTGTGGACCACAAACTGGCCAATAAGCAAACATCCCTAGAAGGATCAAAAACAAAAGAACTAGTGAGCAGAACCATAGTTGAGCGCGTGCATTTTAAAAAGCGCGTGAAATCACCAAAATTGATGTGGTCTGAGAACGGAAACCGCGACGGAAAATTGTTAAAGTTTCGATTTGGAACTTAACGCTGCGCACATGTGTTATGCTGAAGTTTGGGTGTAACGCCGCAAGAGACGGTAAACACATCCAGCCATTTGAGAAATTCGTGCTATTTGCGAAATTCTTGCTAAAAATAAAAAATATATTTTTTTATTCTTGACCGCTTAAGGTCCCTAATATCACTTACAACTACTCTCTCGTGTCGTTTCTTGCAGATGGGTTCATATAGGATGTGCAGTAGCTGTACCTGAAGTGTTCTTTGTCGATGTGAATCTTAGGGAAGGAGTTAACATCGATAAAATTACTTCAGCAAGAAGAAAACTTGTAAGTGGAGCACTTTTGTTCTTTTCTTTTCGTTCATTATAATATTGTGGTAACTTTATCTCCATACGCCTTGCTACTTTCACTGTGGCGTTCTGTTTTTTTGGCATGTATGTATGTTTGTTTCACCCTGTTAGTATTATGATGTGTCATGCTATCCTCCTTGTTCTGTCATGTTGCTTTCGAGTCAGTCCCACGGTACCTGGTTCAGTGCGTCATGCTCTTCTTTTGCGTTTCTTTAGAAATGTTTTTATTGTCGATCAAGTTCCACGGCCAGCGGAAGGGATAATGGTGCATGCGTACAATGTTGCGCGGGAAAGTGTGCAATATCCTTTCATGTGACGTGCTTTGTTTTGGCCGGGTTCGTGCTGGAGCCAAGTGATTGGCCGCAACCTACGGAAACCTACTGCGAGAGACATCTGAGAACAAGATTTAAAGTAAGATTCTTTTATGTAGTGCAAATGCCTTGTTGCCACTAAGAGCGTATTCCGATCATAAACTTCAAATTCCCTTGATATTCCTTATTTGCTTTTTATTGGCTCTGTGATCCGCTGTTCATAACGCGGAGCGATAAGATGTTGAAAAGAAAAAAGGACGTAATTTTTCTGGAAGCTGAAAATAATGCTACTCTTTAGGTTGAGGACAAACGAGAGGTTTTTGAGGTGATTCATGGGGTAACGCAAAGTGCCTAACGATTATTTCATTTTTCTTTAGGAGGAAAGGTAAAAGATTGTTTATACAACTTCATCTTTTCCCTTATTTTCTCAGGGAAAGCAGAGAGACTTCTCTGTTATTCATTTCGGTGAATCCGTTGTAGCCAAGCACAAAAATGGAAGGTAAATTAGATCAGTTCAAATATTGTTTCTTTTTTTTCCCATGCATTCTGTTTTTCTCACTACTCTTACAGAGCCTCCTTGCAAGGAGGCAGAAGGAAACCTTTGGTTAGTGAGGTCATTTGCGATTGACTAGCATCGCATCGGGGTGGGGTAGGGCAGGGGAGGGGTGGAGGAGACAGTAATGTGCCTTAAATCAACTCGTAAATTTTAACTAATTTACCAAGGTAGTTTAGATAGTCTGCGTACCTTGATGGACTCTTAATTTGGGTCTGCTGCATTTGTCTCAGATATTACAGGGGCGTGGTGCAGGACACGACAACTGATGAGTATTATGTGGTGTCATTTGATGATGGGACGTACTGCGATAATTTACCTCCAACTGACATTGTGGTAAGAAGCTTGTAGTAAATGAAGAAATAACAGTAATAATAATAATAAAATTGATAAGAATAATAATGATGGTATAATTTATATAGCGGAAAATACTTGTAAATATGATTTAATGCGCAGACCAAAGTCAGTGAGCTTCTAAAAATCGTTTAAAATCGTTAGAAAAAAAATGCGCAAATAGTTATAGCTATATAAGATATTCCTAAAACTCCTCTTTGAGAGGCATAAATGATAATAGTTTAGATATCACATGCAAAAACACTACTTGTGGGCTAATTAAAAAAGGCAAGTTTAGAGCACTTAAGTACTGAAGTGTTGATCTACACAGTGAGATAAGTAAATGTGAGCCCGAAAAAATTTAGGAATCGGGCAGGACTCGCACTACAGTAACGACCTGGGGACTCGGTGAATTTTCTGGCCAACCGGGTTTTTTAAGTCAGTGACCTCTAAGGCTCAAGGGTTTCTAGGCTCAAATGTTGCTCATTGATCGAAGTGCTTAATATGTGCGACGAAAGAGAGAAAGACCAAAGTGGGTAGAAGAAGTGAAATAAGTGGCCATAGTTAGATTGCAAATGACGTGCTCAGATAATAAAGATAAATTTCTCATGTTGCACAGACCGTAGTTGAGCTCTTTTAGAAGAATGACCACAGCTTTTTTACTAATGATGTTGCTTTTCTTGTTCTTTGTAGGGTCATGACAACACACAAGAGGATATTCCTGTAGGAAGGGTTATTCAAGTCAGGTGGAGCGAGGACGGTGGACTGTATAAAGCCAGAGTCACTGGCCGAAGAATAAGCGTTACATACCAGGTATGTAAGTTATCTTGACTCTATGAAAGGTCCACAAAATTCGCAAAGATGTTTTTTTTCTGATTAAGGTGCAAAGAAAGAGTAGATAAAGGGGGATCCTCTACTTATAAAGCAACTTGGACGGACAGGATGGTCCTCCTGGAAGGAATTAACTCCACCAAGCTATCCTCATTAGCTCAAATAGGATCACGTGTTCCTGCGGAATTAGTCATACTCCCGCATACAGCTGTTACGAGAAAAGGTTGTCGGCAAAAAAAGACGAAAGTGCACGCCGCAATCTCGAAATGTCTTCTGGGTATCCGGTAACCAATCAATTTTAATAAGTCAAATAAATACATGATTAACAGAATTCATCAAACCCGCGATACCTCGTCCTTGCCGTGACGTTTTCCAGGTTTCTCTGAAATCCCGAGCTCAAGGAACCGTGACCTGAAGACTACCCACAACAGATTTCGGGGTTGTCGCGTTCACTTTTACGCTTTTTTTCTGACAACTTTTCTCCAATCATCTGTATGTTCCCCATCATTTCACCCATTAACTGAAGGTTTAGGAATACCACAGTACATACAAAACACGAAAATAGAGAACGTACAATGTAACGATTGGCGTTACTCTACGTAACATTGAACGAACACGAGAAATTTTGAAACCATTTTGTTTTGGATTAGGTTGAATTCGAAGATGATTCGTGGTTAAGCGTCCGCCGGGAGGACGTGTACAAAGCAAGTGAAGAACTTCCTCTTAAAGTGCAACAGCGACTGGTAAGTTTAAGCGAACATCCAAGTGGCGCTACTTTTGGGAGGGGGGGATCTCTTTTCAATGGTCAATATATGAAGAGGTCTGGGTGAAGTGTTTTGGTGAGAACAACAACCCAAAACAGTCAACTGATAACAACTGAAGGTTGATGTTGGGTTAGGGGAGGGGTAGGTGCGCTATTGCTCAGATACTGCCTTTAGTCCAGGGGACTCATTCCATGCATAACCGCTGGACTTGCAAAGACAATTTTTGATTCCGTCCTTCGAAATTTGTTTTACTTTACAGTCCTCCGCCACAGAGACAGCTAATCTGTGTTACTGGGAAGACATTCCTGATCACAGCGCCAAGCGACCAAGGAAACAGAACCCACGCTTTCTATGAAAGATTAATTGTAAGCTTTGGATATTTCGTCCTTTTATCGATATTGATAAAGGGGCCATGGTTTCCGCCATCTTCATTTTGAGCCGCGGTTTTGAAGGTCAATCTCCTGGGTAAGAAGTTCAAGATCATCAGCGGAAAACCTTTCATAGCAAGTCAGCCTATTGAAAACAAATTGTGTCAAGTTGCGATAAAAGCAGCCTTGTGTGCTTATTTCTCTTAATGGGCGGGCCCATTAATCCCAGTAATATTTTGAGCTTGTGGTTAGCTAGTCTTGGAAGAAAACGAAAAGGAAGTGAATCCCTCGAGCCTTTTTTACAGCACTAGTTGTCTCGAGTGTCTTACAAGCTACGAAATCAGTAATTTCGTTAACGAACTGATCAATCAAAACAGGAGCTTATATCATTGGTATTCATAAACACGAGAAAATTCTGGTAGTTCAGCTGGAGACGACGAAGGAAGTTAAGAGCTGACCTCAAAAAATGATTTTGATAACCCATTAACACCAGCAAAACACGTTTAATTAAACCTGGTTTACCTGAGTGATAATCAGAAACAGAACTAAAAAACTGAATTTTCCATAGGATTCTAGTAGGCACTAACTTGTATTTTGAATTCGCTAAATTTGAAGACAACAAACTTCGGGTGAAGAAGCTTTTATGTAGGAAACAAATTTAAATCTTATTCGACAAAAAAGCTTCAAAACATGTTTACGCTATTGTGTGAACAAGGTATAAGATTCCTGTGCTCGCGTGTATGTTCATGCAGCATGAAAAGTTAATGAGTGTGAAGTCATTCAAATGATCTTCTTCAAAGGTGCAAGGGATTCGCTTTCGTATTTTAAAAAATTCCTTTCTGAGTATATTTTTTTGGGGTATTTTTGAAGTTTTGTTTCTCAAGGACGTTATGCTATATTATGAGGCATTTTGTGTGAGCTAAGTATCCACTTTTTCGGCGCCGAAAAAAATGTATTTTGGCAAACATTGTTAAATGGTTCTAGGTTCATTACAAAAAAGCTATAAATGTTAGCTTTATTTAAACCATTTGAAGCAAGTGAATAGCATATTGCAAGGCATTTGTCTGATAGGATTTTCATACGATCTGTGCCTGAATCGATCTAATTACAGCGATACAGCACTTTATACTAACACAGTCGTTTTTCAAATTCATTCATACTTTAAACATGTATTGTCCTTCGTTGGAGATAAGATGTCGTTAAATTTAAACTTGAAAACAACGAATTTATTTTTTAAGGTCTTGTACCGGAAGGAAAAGCAAGGAGATCACACACCCCTCCGTGTTGGGAGAGTTTTAAGGGGATCTTGAAATATTCAATCCTGATTTGCGAATTTAATCACGTGAGCACTCTAAACCGAATCATTCAAACATGCTTGGTGCCTGTTACGTTATTCTTTAGTTGAACAGCTTGCGTAAGACTCGAAATTAAATCTAATGATAGATGTGATCTCTTACATGTAGCTTTAAAATTCTCTTTAGATACAACCTAAACTACTTGACTAAAATTAATTTACTCGAGAGCTCGCTCGTTAATTGTAGATAAAATTGCATATTGGCTGCTATTTATGATTGCTTATTTAACAGCGTATGAGGTATTTAATGAAGTACTGCTATCTTTCGCAAATGAAACGTAAACAATTAAGTATTAGGTGTTTTGGGGTATTGTAGCTTCACTTTCCACTCATTTGTAGACTGGAGGCTCGTTTCAAGACTTGCATGGTGATACTCGACCCGTAAAATTAGATTTTTAAGAATGAGAGCGCTTTCCGATTGAGTGTCTTAAAATTCTCTTCAGTGAAAGGAATCTCGACGGCCAATCAGAACAATGGACAGCATCAAAAGGAACCAATGGAACGTAAAGGAAAATTCTTTTAACAATTTTAAGCGCGGGAAAACGAAAAGGCACGATTTGTTTTGGTTCTGTTTCTGATTGGTTGAGAGATTTGCGCTTAATTTGTTAACAAATCACTCATCGCTTTGAGGCAAAGCTGGCGTAATTCGGGATTTTTTCGACACTCGATTGAGAGTTGCTCAGAGAACAGTCCTGGGTTGCTTAACCAAGTCTCTATCCGTGAATGAGTCAGCAGAGAAGATTGCGGGCTCGTTGAAACATCACGGTGGAGACTTGGCGACGAATTTGTAATTTGGTCAACTTAAAAGACTTCCAATTTGAATTTGGTGTGCCTAGTTTTGTGCCATGTTAAACTTCTCTAATTCTCCGATACTTGTACATGAAACAATTAAGTTATATATGCTCATTTTTCCAAGCAGTCAAACCAAAATAAAAATTTCTGGATATCCCATGGTATTTATTTCTTGAGGGCTAAATCAAGGGTGTCGTGCGGTCAGAAAATGGAAGTAGGCTGAGATGTTCCTAACAACAGCTGGCGGCTAACATTTAGCTTCGTAACTCGCTAGGTAATAGCGGCCTGACTAGTATCTAAGAGGCAGAGGTTTTTTTAGGCTTTTTTTTGCATGGTTTCTGCAATTGCAGCCCACCTGCCAGGATTATTGTTTTTACCCTTTAACCCCTGAGAGTGACTAGCATATAATATCTCCCAACAGTATCACACAATAAGGTTATGAGAATAAAGGAAATGATCATCAACTAAATATTCTCTTGATCGACAAACAAATTCTCCTTGTCGGCGCCTTAGGAAATATTTAGAGAACAGTATGGAGAGTATGCATACTGATATAAGGGTGTTAAGGGTTAGATGTTTTTCCGCCCCGGTATCCGCAGGTCACAAAATGATTCATTTCATGTTCGTTTTAATCATTTTTTTTTTAATTATCGTACCATGACAATTATCCGATCAAAATTTGTGCCATATCTACATCGAAGTGCCCTTTTTGGAAGGGGAAAAACTAAGCGTGCTAGATGTCACAGTTTTTATATAAATAGTTTAGCTGCGGATCCGTCATATTAATGCAAGGATACTATCATCGATAGTTTAAACTGTCTCTTTAATCGCTAAATTACAATTTAAATCAACTATTTCCCTCAACTTAACTTTGTATTGAGAAAAAAAAGCACTGTTGGTTTGAGGTCAAAGTTACATGTGGGCGTATATCCACCCTAATTCTTAAGAGTCTAACAATAACGAGTAACTGTAAGAAACTCTACCGATAGAAAGAAACATTAGAAAATAAGTAAATCTATAAGTGAGTAATAAATTTTGACAGGAAATCGAAATTTTTAAAAAATCAAAAAATCAAATTTAATTCAAAATCGATCACGTGGAAATTGTAGAGGTATTCTACTACCACGTGGCCTGTTTCCCTGGAATCCTTCGGCGAGCATGGCTTGTGTCAAGAAGGGTAAGCTTTATAGAGGTTGCTTTCTTATAGAGCGCAGGAATTTTCCCAAGAAAGGACACAGCTGCATTGTTCAAGGTGTTTCATGTCTGGAGTTTAAGACTTTGCATCCTAAAAAAAGTAAGGGCAATGAAAATTTAAGTGAATTCTTTAGTATCTAATGAGTAATTCTCCCTTCTCATCGTTACATGATTATTGGAAGGTAATTGAGAGAATTTTACGAAGAAAATATGAAGAAAACACCGTCCACGGTACAGGATTTTGTCTATTATAAACACCCGTTTTCCGGATAATGTATAGACATTGTAAGGAAAAGTTACAGATCAATCACTTCTGTTTATACCCTGTTCCAGGCTCTTATTCGGCCAGGAGGTGAGAGAAGCAGCAGGCGAGCCACAAGTAACACAGAGGTCAAACGTTTACGTATGGGCACACTTTACAATAACTAGGTGTGCTTTCAGGCTGTCAGAGTAACGTTGTCTTTCTTTTTTTTCTATGCCTGACCCCCGTCGATTTACGCGCAGTCGTTTTCTTGCCAGAGCCTGGCACATACCATTCTTAATGTTACACTTAGGGTTCACCCTGCGAGAAAAACTCACCTTTTCATCAGTTTGATCTTCTTCAGTTTGAAGGAATGTAGGCACTAGTTCCTGTGTGGTAGGCAAAAAGATAGACGGTCAGTATTTTCCTATCTTTGCCCACGGGCTATGGTAACGCTTTCGTGAGTCGCCGAGTTCATCCCAACTTTCTTTGCCATTTTAATTTTAATCGTTCACAAAAAGTACATAGAAAGTTAAAACGTGAAGTATTTGGTTACAGTTAAACTGAACGATGGAACTTTCATTCATTTAATACCTGAATTTTCTCAAACAATTTGCTCGTAGTGAAAAAGCAAGCGAAGTTTTAATTTAAGTTTTACAAAGAATATACGCTCTCGGTGAGTCAAGTCCGTTCAATTTGGACATTTGTACCGTAAATTGCACAACAGAAACTGAAGGAATTTAATGAGAAAAGGCCGCATAAAATCCCCGTGTGTTTCGTTGGAGTGTGCCATTCGAATTTAGTTTTTGTGAAGGAAAGACCAGATTTACACACGCCATTGCAGCAAACAAACGAACCAACACTTACAACTTCAAAATAAAAAGTTTGAATTTACTCACAATTACTTTCCTCGCCGTTTACTTAATGAGCAGAGGTAAATATTCGTACTTGAATGAATCGTCGATGAGTGTGAATAATACTTTCCGTTAGATCACTGACTGCTTTTGAAGAAAACATTGTCGTGACAGTCCTTGCCAAACTAGTTCCGTTTTTTTCAAATGTTCTTGCGCTTTTTTTTTCTTACGCGCTCCCTAATTGACAGGTGTCAGATTGTGACAGATACTTGTAAAATAATGTTTCAAAGTTTGTTTGGAAGCATTTTAAATCACCTCTTTCGTTACGCAGATGAAAATGTTTCGGTGAGGCATCTCTCTTTAATTTGCATCACCTCTATTTTAACTCAGTACCATTTACTCGCTCAAAAATCGTTCAGTTTATGGAAGATCTTGCCGTATTTACAGCCCTAAATCATTCGGGTTCTTTCGGAAAGAATTTCGTCAAATTTTAAAAAAGTAAATATGTTGTTTACCGGCTAGGGGTCGGTCCGTATGGGTAAAAACTGTGTCCTCGGTCTTGAAATTGCTCCCCGTCCCAGCCGGCAAATAATACATATAGATATATATAAATATATATATACAGTTGTTTGGTAAACAGCACGAAAAGTGCAATTGTAGGAGAAAACCACTTACATATTCAGGTCTCCATCTCATTTTGTCAAGAACATAGGTGAGTTCTTCAATGAACTCAAACGTACAAGATTGTCCTTTGTCAGCAACAATAGATGTAATATCTCCCTCAGTTGTGGTCTCCTTTACGTCACCGAATTCTAAAACACATTGAAAATATTATTTCGCATGCGTAGAAGTCGATACGCAAAAAATGCGGTAAACTGCGATAACTGAGGAGCTTATATTTGACAAGAAGCTTTGAAATTCCAGGACTTTGGTCAGAAAGATGGAGCTATGCTATTGGTGGGAACATGTTAACATGAAAAACACAAGAGTAAATTAGTCGAATGAAAAGCGTTCGTTGCTACTGTGGAGATTAAGAGTGTCGACTTGAAACACAATTATTTGTTCTAGAGTCTTTCAGCTTTCCAAACTACTTAGATGAAGAGAAAATTCATTGTGATTTAAGGTTCGCTTGAGTGTGCAATGCATGTAGTCATTACTCTTCAGCATTTATGGAAAATGTAACAACGCCACTCATAATACCTGCACTGAAGATGTTAAATCCATCATTTGCATGGAAGCGAATCTTGGTTGGAGGAGCACTGTGACTCGAACGAAAACTCAAAATTTGTCCACTTTCAACTGGCTGATCAAATATCCTTATCTAATAGAATAGAACACAGTTACTGTAACCAAACTAAAAGGAAAACTTGTTTAAAAAACGTTTTAAAATAAACTTTCCATGTTTATTTTTGCCCTCCAGTTTGGCAACTGGATTAGTTGATGCTGTCATGGAATAAATTGAAGTAATATGCCTTAAAAGAGTTATCAGGACAATTTGTAGCCAGAAGAAGTTGTTTTCATTTTCGTCTAATTTTAAAAGCTCTATCTTACCCCAGAGCGGTTACTTTGTAGGCAATTTCGGCCAGTAGCACTACTTTTTTCCCTCTTCATGATATCAAATTTAAACCGAACGTGGCAACGTAATAATGAACACAAAATGGAGAAAATCATTTCTTGGAAGTAATATATTACAGATCTCAAGATACTGGGAATCCCAGAACAAATAACTTGAATAAGACTTTCGAAAAGGTCCAAATATAGATGAGATTTCCGATATCTCATTTGTCAATAGATCTTGATTACTACATAAGTGAGTCAAAAAATAAACTTCACACATGGCTGTATTCTTTTTGTTCCTCTCAATTTTTTAACCTGTCAAGTTAACTCCATGAGCCCTTTGGATTCTGGCTAGGATGAAATGGTTGCGTTTCTAAAACTCTAGAATCACGATATCTTATTTTTAAGAAATTTAAAAATCAAATAATATCCTAAGAACCTTTATTCCTTAGATTTTTATTGCTTTCTAAAGCATTCTTAGCCCACAATACACCATTTTCTTGTAATAATTATTAAGAGCTTTCACGAAATATTTTTCTGAAATTTCGTCCCCAAAATGAAATGCGTCAACGTTGCCACAGGCGGCCCCTGCGGGCGAAGTCTTTTTTTTCCAAAAGGTGTTACGTCAAAGATAACACCAGCTGGCTTTGCATGTTGGAAACATCGGTCTTACGAAAATTGCTTGAGAATAATGAAGCCAAACAGCTTCACTGGTTCAGAAAAAATGGACTTAAATAAAAGAATTGTTAAGTTTTACGTCAAGTTTTGCGGATGGAAAATTGGAATACTTGAAAGGTGTCTCAGTGTTGAATATCCTTCTCTCCATTCCTGCAATTCTCGGGAACACTCTGATTCTAGTTGCCATGCGTCGGGAATCTGTTCAACGACCATCCAAGCTCTTGTGTGACGAGAGGTTTTCCGCACTAACTGGACTTTTGCAGGGAACGCAACAATAACGGGGAAAATAGTTCGGTAGAGACCACTTTGACAACGGAAACAGAAACTCGTCGCGGTTTCCTGGTACACGAAGACCTGCTTCAAGCGAGCTTGCTACGGACGTCAAGGATTAGACCGTGTTTTGTTCCACAGTAGGTTTATTTCAGTTCATCTCGACAACCGACATGAACTCTAGCGTACTTAACTTTGTCATAGCCATACAGTCATGAATGTAATCGCCACGCAGTCGCCTATGTAATCTAAAAAGCTTCACAAGGTACTTCCTTAAGTACTATTGAGCGCGTGGTTCTATTGTTCTCTAAATTTACAACATTTGAATAGTTTCACTAAAGAAGCGGAAAATGTCTCTTTGAAGTTATCGATTCTAACTAACAAAACGGAGATTGAATTCACAACTTCAAAGAAGTAATTTACGGACGCAAGTTCAGCTGGCAACTTTCCCGAGAAGTAATTTACCAGGAAAGGTCGCTTCCAGGAATATTTACTTAACAATGTCAACTTGAAACGAAATCACAATAGGACCGATATACAAGTGCACAAAGGAGGCGAGTACAAAGCCATTTGTACTAGTTGGCAGTGGAAGATCTTATTGTTGATTTTTATCTTTTTAAAACATTGCAATGAAAGAGCTCGTAAATAATGAATACGGCTAAAATTTTGGAAAAACAAATGAATAAATAAGTTCTAAAACACACGGAAAATCACTAAATTTTCCTGTAACAAAAGTCAGAATTTCGAGTCCTAGTTTATGGGTCACTGCCTATACACTGAAGCCAATCCGTCGATTTCATTTGCTTCATCTTTAAGAATTTTCACCTCTTCAGATTCTTACTTTTAATGAGGTCTTCGATCATAAATCTCAGTTGCTCTTTGTTCCAGGAACTCGCATTGCTTTTCCATGAATTCTGCTTTCCTTGTGAGAATGTCAATGAGGAGGCCACTCAGCTTTTGTTCTACGATACCTAATACCGTCTTTTAGGCGTACTTCTCTAGCGACTTCTTACCAACCAAGACTCTTCTTCAATTTTTCTTTAAATTCTGAGCAAGGTTCGTCGGAAAGTACAGGAAATTTCTGCACACTCTTCCCAAAGTTTTTCTTCCGAAATGACAGAATACGTCGACGCCGTCTTGTTTTGAACTGTGTCATGGTGACATGGAACCGATGGAAACTTAGTTTTTCGCCTTGCGTTTGATTTGTGTTACCACGTTTCACACGCTTGAGGAGCGTGTGAGAATATAAAAATTCTTTCATTTCTTGCGTTGACACTTGCGCTTGCCTTTTTAATTTCGTTTGTATTTCCTAGCATTTGCATTTTCGTGAGTATTTCCTTGCATTTTTCAGTCTAAAAGCAGATACTAGACCGACACATCTTCCCTATCACCAAATCATCGTCCGAATTCAAGCCGTAGAGGTATCGAAAGCATTTCAATCAGACATGCTACAACGACATATTATTCTTGTCCAGAGACAACACTTAAAATAGATGTAGAAAACACTTGTTTGTGTCGAATAATGCCGGTTCAAATAATGTCAGAAACTGCGAAAAAATCAGTTGTTTGTGTATAAACAAAAAGTCCAACAAGAAACATTTGATCTTAAAACCCAGGTAGCTACTTAAGAACATAGGCCTCGTCATTAAATTTTTTTAACGATACTTCAGTGGTTTCATCTTACTTTTCTATAAATAACTCGACAAGTCGGTCGACTTTCAAGTCCCCTTAAATAAGTATAATTCACATTTAATTTCTCTATTTCAGGAAATAGTAATTTTTAACCAGCACTGTTTGGAAAAATACCGTTTTTTAAGTAAACAGAACGTTACATAACGACGATTACCTTAAAAGAATCCAATGACGCATTGACATCCGCGGCTACTGTAACGTAATAAAGAGTCTTTAGAAACAACTTAACCACATCATTGTTAGAGTACCCACGATACACTGCACTGCACGACATCAGGGCAGTGGCAAAGCAAAATATATCCCTTACACTGTTTAATATAACGATTAGCAGGATTAATTAAAGTTTACGCAAAGATATTCATGTTCACGTTGGGATTTTACAGAGTAGCTCTTTTAACTTGGAAATTGTTAATCTCTTTTATGATTATAATGAAGAACAAGTTCTTTTGGTACTCGCTGCAAAAACGGCAATTACACTGGGATGTACCTTCGTCAATCTTTCCTACAACGGAACCTGTAGCACTATCTTTAGTTCGCATTGACATTGCTGCGGATGACGTAATGGATTCTTCATTGCTTTCCTTTAAGATGACACTTTTCTCCTCGCTTTCATTTTCACTATATACCAAGTCTTCGATTGAGGGAAGAACTGTAACCAGAGAGCAAGGTGAAAAAAAAAAAAAAAAACCGCTCAAAAATTGGTCAAAAAATATATGATACTTACATTAGAAACTAGTCTGTTTAACTCACTGTTTAAATCCCTATAGGTTTTTCTTTTATTTTGCAACCGCTTTTACAATGGAATTAGTTTATGGTGGGATGTTTTTCCATAATACTTGTGGCTCTCCAAACTCAACATACTGTATGCTTATACATAATTCCGAACGTAATTGCCAAAGTAAAAAGAATTCTTACGCAATTGTTGAGATTACCAAACGTTGCGGTCCAGTTATTTAAACAATTTATAACACATACCTGCTCAGAGAAATCAACGCTTAGATCAAACGCTTGGCTATCGTAAACTTTAATTAGAACGTGGTTTTGCCAAATAATGGTTAAACTCCGTTTTAATAACCGGTCTTGAAATACATGGTCGGAATGTTACCATCGTAATCAGGGTTTTCCTGGTCTGATGATGCACTGGATGATAACTCAACATCCGCCGAATAGCCACCCTCCACCTGATTGGCGTGTTTTTCGTCAGTATCCTGATCTGTTCGTAATTAGGGTAAAAATACGTGGTCAATGAACTGAGAGCGATGTAAAAAAGAAATTTCAAATTATAAAGTTTATGCATCATTTAAAGTTTTAGTGACAAACATTAGATGATGGGCTACGGGTACACCCTTTTTACTTACTCATCTTCGTTTGGGCTTCCTCAGTAGCTTTCACTAGCTCTGACCAATCCACCGTCTGACTAAACTGTTTACCATTCTGGATCTCTTGAGAGAATCTGCTCAAGGAGCAATACAAAAAGTGCAAATTTCAATGAACCCACGTCAACGATCATTTTCCTTTACTTACAACAGTGAGAATTAAAAGTTACTCAGTACTGTAGAGATTTTTCACAAAATAAGGAGTTTGATTCCAATAAATGGATTGTGATATCTGGCACTTGTTTTGATGAAGCAACCTTGGAGTTAACAATTGTTGAACTTGTGCTCAAGATGCAGTTGAGCATTAGGTGTCTGCTCTCTGCCACTGTCATTTTCTTCCATGGAGAGCTTTTGCTTACTGATCGTTTCATGGTGCAGAAATAGGTGAATGGCAGTTTAAAATTAAGAAACCTCTTAGCTGACCTCGCTGCGAATAATAGAGCGAGGTGAGAAAGACCAAAGAAAGGCAGATACATTGTTGTTAACGTTTCTTCTACTGCACTTCAACAAACTTTACCTATTTGTTATTTCTTCAAGGTAATTGGCAATCTCGTCGTTGCCAAAATCCCTCGCAACAGACTCTGGCAAAGTAGCATTGTCCTTGTAACAATTAAATAACACTCCTCCAGCAGAGGAATTGAAGATGATTTCGATGAACTCCTTAGCACCATATCTTGCTGCTGTATAAATCAGGATGCCCAACACATGGGATGGCTGTGAGGATCCTGAAACATTGCACGTTATGAACGTTATCATGAGACAGGATTCTTATACTCACCTCATAGTGCTATGAATTTGGCGACAAAAATACTTTCAACATAACACCGCGACAAATTAACTCACCAAAAGCCTCACCGATTTGTTTTCCACATCGTTTGTTTAGACCTCCACTGTTTCCACTGCCATTGCCTCCACTTTCACGGTTTCCAGAGCTTCCATTTCTACGACTAATGACCGTCTCATAGAACTCTTTCTGTTTGTCAGTGTTAAAAACAATTTCCTCGAGAAACTCTTCCCAAGGGGATTTTTCATAATATATTCTTGTGCGCCCCAAAACAGGTTTGTAGGGACCCTGATCGGCACGAAGTGTGATAGTAACCCAACCCGGTTCCTTTGAGGCTGTAGAAAAGAAAGAGGTAATAAATTAAGGATCTTTCACATCCGTGATATATTTTGTGTATCAAATATGGATGATTTCAACAAAATTTGGCTGTAAAAGGGCCTTCAACTTATTTAATATATTTCCTTCAAAGCTACACACTGGTCATAAGATTATAACTACAATATCAAATTCCTTGTGTGGACAAAGGTCATTTCCAAGACATCCACGGTATTAGGCGGAAAGGTCGACTGTCTGTGTAGCATCAAGGCAAAAGAAATAAAAAAACAGAAGGACACTAAGACACATAATTCTCTGGTGAGATGACTAGTTTCAGGAAGACTAAGACGGTTCTGCTGAACACAAGGCTGAACCGCAAGCTACGTAGACTTGACAGTTGACTGGTATAGAGACTCTGAGCAGGTTTAAGCACGTCACGTTTGAGGGATCTTTAGGGAGAATTTAGATTAAAGTAGTTCCAAAGTTTCCTAGTCGATAAGTCAGATTGATGAGTAGAGGACAAGCAACTTCCTCCCTTAAAAAGTCCACCAGTAAACTTACTTAAGGACGAATGTTATCTGACATCGGACCATTGAGGCCTACGTCATGCGTAAGAGAAATTTCCTTTGTTGGCAGATCGAAGATCGAGGGACAACTTGTCTCTCGATCTGTTGAGAAATGGGTTGAGAATGGGTTTCTCTTAATTCAGCTAAATGTGGTAGAGTGTGGAAAGAGTGAAGGATGAAAAACCTTCTTTAGCAGCCTGAGGATCCCCTTTTGGGGGCGAGGAAGATAGCGAATGAGTTACCAGTGTATAGTAAAAAAACGAAATGATCTTTATGAAAGACTGGAGAGAAAGAAAGGAGAAGTTATAGCTCTAAGAGAGAATTCGAACCTGAAAGGAGCCTGAACCCTTGCTTGCCTTTACGTAATCAGATAATTTGGTTTTATCATACGAGTTGATAACGTGAATTAGCCACCGTTAGGAGTTTCTAAGTCGACGTTTCGAGCGTTATCCCTTCATCATTCGCTCTGACGAAGGGCTGACGCTCGAAACACCAGCTTTTAAACTATTTGCGTTGGCCGATTTACGTTATCATTCAGTTTATAATACTAAATTACCAACTTATGATAGGCTCTTGTCCTACTTTCCCGCTTTTTGTGCATAGAAAGTTCAAAATTTCGTTCGACATGTTTGCACGAAAAGTAATTACAAAGTCATGAAGTAAGGTGAAATCGGATACAAACCTGGTATTTCGCCTAAGCATTGACATTCATCATCTTCCAGCAACATTTTTAGTGAAATTTTTCCTACGGAGTCAAAGACAGCCGACACTGATGTAATGACTGATGACAGCTTTGGAGTGAACGTAAAGACGCAAGGACCTCCTCCCTGCCGGTTAGAATGGAAAAAAAAGTCATCACCCAGTCGAAGTGTCACTAAGGTGTACGAGATTAAAACACCGCTTCGAATATAAATGCTCTAAATTATTATTGTTTTCTTTCGCACTGAGTTTTTTCTCGAGCAAAAAGGATCATACTATCTTTGTAAGTTCTATAAATCCATATCGGGTGGTTAGTTTTCGCATCTAAAAATGAGTTAAAATCTATTACCTCTTGAGGACTCCGTTGAGGATTAATTTGGACCTCGTAAGGATACAGGGTATCTAGATTCTGTGGCATACTCGCAAAATTGTCTATTTTCAAAAGAAAAAAGGTAATTAGTCAAATTCCCGGTCAATTCGTAAGTTTCACAGTAACATAAGATTTACTTTATACAAAGAATTGTTTAGGAGATTTTTTAGTTTAGAATCTAACTATTCCTCTGATTTAACTCTTCCTCTGATTGATTATTTACACCGAGTAACTTGAAAAATGCAAAAATCAAAACGTGGAGGCGTTTTTGTGTGGCTTACACAACCTGTGTAGCCACATTATGGCACGATCGGATTTATTTATTTATTTGTACACGAGAGTCGAGCGCCTGTCACGTGGTCTAGTATCGTGGTATTATACGGCGCACTAATCTAAGTCAGCCATCTTGATTGTAAGCGTGGTCTCGAGTAATTTTTTTCAGGTGATCGTATCACGAGTTAGTTCCCCTCACACAAGCCAACAAATTTAGACCCGGCTTGTGTTAAGAGTGCAGCTTGTGCAAGAGCTTCTACGTTCTTAAAAGACAATATTTAACTGCTTGAATCTTCGGTACGGGTTGTACCACACTGAAAGGAGTTATTGCACTCTCACAAGCCAACAACTATCGGCTTGATCTATCGGTGTGGGTTGCACCACTGAGTGTCTGAAAGTGTTTGAAAGTGTTTTTAAGTGTCTGAAGCCACCTGAAAGTGCCAGAAAGTGAAATAAGTTGTATTTCAGTTGCTTTCTCCTTGCACTGTTGAGAATTCACGGAGGCATATCTCAAAACGAAAAAGTAAGTATGGGAATTTCGATTGAACAATACCGGTCAAGTATTGACTCTCATGACAATTTCGTGAAATCAAGGATATCTTATCACGTTTTAATGATCATTGTTGGAGTTTAATGTTTGTGATGTTCTATTTAAATGTATTTTACTTGCCAGTATTGAAACAGGAAAAATTTCCGCACAGCCCCATACATCATTATACATCCATATATGGGGCTTTATTATTCAGTGCATCACCAGTAAGATGTACATGCATAATTAAGTATGGGGCTGTGCGGAAATTTTTCCTTGAAACAAGTTGTTGGACAACACAAAATGTGGAATGACGTGATGTTTTGGTTTTCACAAATGATTTTCTACAATGCCTATATTCCATTGCTTATAAGGCAGGCAAATGATGTAGAGGAAAATCCAGGCCCCCCAATATTTGATGTCATCGATCCAACAAGAACAATATGTGCTGACTACAGTCAAGGAAATGAAGCTCTCTTTGGTGAAAATGCTGTAAGCAATGTGTAACAATGTCACTTACTGCTATTATTTACCATTACATTGAAGATATCAAATTGTGGACTTCTTCCCTTTTGAATAATATTCTTACCATTGGAAATAATTTGTATACTTCTATAAGATGTTCTGTCCAGACAAATGATTATTTGCTTTCAACTGATGTTCCAAGCATTGTTTCAATGTACAATAATGTATACACGTTAGAATATAGTGAGTCATTAACAGGAAGTTTGTTCATGACATCAAATAATGGGCCATACATGTCTCTTCAAAATTCTCTAACAGAAGTGTTTTCAAATTGTCAACTTAACTACAAGTGTTGTTTGTTAACAATTGGAATAAATACTGTTGCAGTGATAACGAATTCAGAATAAAGCTTTAAAATTTTTGATGCTCATTCCAGGGATTTGCATGGGATGCCCCACTAATTTGGGAAATGTACTTTGCTTACCATTGAAGGAATTGAAAACCTTGTATCATATTTGAACATTTCCTGCTTACAAATAGGGTTTGTTCCTTTTGAAATTAAACGTGTCTTTGTCAGAGATAATGAACTTGATTTGCAAAATGTTCACGAGAGTCCAAAAATTGAACATTTGCCTTTCAGAAATAAAAGAAACCAAACACAACATATGAAAAGGAAGCAAAAGTCTTTAACTGAAACGCCAGAAGAAAAAGAAAAACGAGTGATTGCTAAACATGAATATGAGAAACGAAGAAGGGTAAATGAAAGTGAGGAATCTAGGGAAAAGAGGCCGGCCCAGCAGCGTCTGACCAGGGACAAGAAACGTGCAAATGAATCTTCTGAATCAAGAAAAAAGGGGGTTGGCAAACCCAGTCTCAGTGTCAAAGACAAAAAATTGCAAATGAATCAGCAGAATGTAGAGAGGAGAGACTGTTAAACCAACGTCAATATCAGAATGAAACTAGACGCATAATTGTGTTCAACCAGGCTTTCTATTGGAAATAAACTTTGTTTTTTGTGCTTGCATTTGCCTAAGTTTTTATACAATTATTGGTTTATCCTGTAACTGTTTTTGGGTTTTTTTTACATGAATTGTAAAACAAACCACATTATGTCATTATCCAAGATACTTATTCCTCGCTGGATTTATCACGGTGAACAGAGCGCTTGTCACGTGGTTTATTATTGTCGAAGATAGGTTACAGTCTATGCTTGGCTAAGTTACCTAAGCTTCAAAGCTTCAGAAAGCGACCATTTTGCAATGGTGGCTGTAACACGCTGTCGAAGATCGTTTTTTTATCTAGTTTTTCATTCATCTTTGTTGCTTAGATTTCACACGCCGGCTTTCCTACAGTAGGCTTGTCTTCTAAGTGCGGATTACAGCCTGGAGTTGTGCTCTCACAGGCCAACATTTCATGGTCTGGACCTTTAGTGCAGGTCGTGCCACATTGAAACCTTGGAGTCATTATTGACTCTCTTTGCGGTCACATTTCACATACGTCATTAACTGGAACATTTTTTACCTGAAATTCTGTTTATACCACATGCTCAGTGAGAAAACTACTTAACCAGTCTTTTTAGTACATGCAAAGATAAAATTTTGGTTAAACTGCAAAATACCTTACCACCCATGGCATTACATGTCATTGAATATGAATAGAATAAACCATTTTTAGCCAGTAGTGAAAATAGGACTTTTTTGTTGTCATTAGAAAATCAAACACTGCTCTTATCTGGAAATTCAATTTGACGGCCTCTTTAAATGACATTATACTTTCATGTTTACATAGCTAAACCAATAAAAGTCACAAACATCTAATGCCTAACCTGAAACTGCAGTTTGTTGTTAACAAGGTGCTAAATGTCTATTGTGATTGTTTCCAAACTTTAGGGAGTAATCCATTGAAACTCAGTAACAAAGTGGTTTTGCTTTTATTAAAATATGAATAGAAGCCTAGTGCTTCAATGTTAACTGAAATGTGGTTAGTGTTATGTTTTCCAAGTTATGGCTAGAATCATTCTGACCTTAACATTTCATGACTTCCTTCAAGCTTGGCAGTCTTCTAGATTCTCTTCATACTTCATAAAATTACACTTTTTTGATTGGCTGAAAATAGCTAGATGCCTTTTTCATTTATCATTAGTGAAAAAGTAATAACTCATGTACAAAATAATATAAACTAGGCTCAGCAACAATAGATCACATTAGAAACCAATCAGATTTACACAAAGTAGGTTCTGATTGATACATGCAGTAGCTGACAAAAATAAACAAAAGCTTGGATACTTTTATGTGTATCGATAAACACTAAAAAATTGCATTCCTGAGTAAGAATTCAGCTGAAGGACAAATTTTGATGGCACATACTTCATTTAGTCAATACTGTCAAATTTATCTGCCATCAGTTTGTTGATTTCCTGTAAATGTGTATCTTTCATGTATACGTTATGAATAATTAATAACATTATTTCTCAAATGATAAGCACCTGTAAATTTTTCAAATACTTTAAACTGCACACACGCTGAGCTCAACATTTGTTGTTTGTGAAAAATATACTTCAGCTTATTTAGAATACCAAAGTACACTTTAATTAACTTAGCTTAGACTTTGTTGAGTTTTTATGAAGACAGTTCAATGGAACTGACATTTGTTACGTCTATAGTTAAAAGTTAGAGCTACTTGATGTGGATTAGATAACCATCAGGTATCCTCAGAGACCCAGGGTTCTAATCACATCTGTAGACCCTTAAAAGCACAGTCTTAACAGATCAGTTCCAAATTGTCACGGTCATTCTGAATTTTGATTGGTACCAGAAGTTCAATCTTGTTCTGGCAAATGAGAGAGGAGCAGGTCTCACAAGTCCTCTTGTGTGCTCTAACAAAAAGTGATACATGAAAGTCAGTTGCTTACCGTGTTTGTTTTGGACCTTTTTTTACGGTAGATTAGCACTTTGCATGATGATGTGAAGTCGACCATTTACATGATGATGTCAAGTTCACCCATTCATTTCTCCACATAACTTGAATTTGTTAGACTCACTGGCATGAAATTATAAGTTCAATAATAAGAAAACATACGATAACCATACGATACCATCATGAACTGGCCTGTACATGTGTTTAATTTGCTGTTCCTGAAATCTATTATGGTGACACTCTATCTCTATTGAACTTTCTGTTAAATAAAATCTCCAGGTCAAATTGTAAATCTTATTGGGTTAAAAATTATTAGCAACGTTAATGTAATGTTACTTCAGAGTACTTAACTCAACATATGATTCATTAAAGTATTACTTGTGCTCTGATCTTGCAATGCACCTATCTTTTTTCCCTAGACTCTTCCATTTGCAAACTCATATCTATCTACCTGAACTAAATTTTTCTGTGTTCTTAATGAAAATACAGTCCCACAAAACCTAAATACAATTATAATAAACGTTTTGCTCTCAACCAACTGAAAGTTGAACTTTATGTCACATTGTGTTACTTTACGTGTATGTATTGTCCAAAATTAGTCATACATTCAAACCAAATCAAGCTCCCAATGGCTTCTATTGTAGATTACATCATTTCCCGAATGTCCCTGCCCTTCTCCAAAGTTTTGTCCTTGTGTACTGGTACACAAAATGTCAAAAATATTCATATGAAATTCTTCCCTAGAGTTCATTTCACATCACTTGCCTTAGAAAAGACAATCAACCTACAAACTTCAGAAGTCAATTCCATTTCGTTACGTAAACATAATCATGACTGAATCTATCAGACCACTATGGGAGATTATGCTGATGTTTTTTCAGTTCCTTAAATCCTCGGGTTACATGTGCAACCTTTATTGTCAAAATGAGACCTCCATAACAAAGTGTGGCTAATAACTCTCATCTTCAGAATGAACATTTCAGGACTTTTGTATGCTAGTTGTCTTGTGTTATTGATGAACAGGATCAATATTGAAAACTATCTAATGGTAATCAGATATTAGCTCTTCTGACAGAAACCCAATAAGACACCAGACACTAAAAAGCAGCTCAATTTCGTAAGCCACACATGTACGCATTGCAGACCTATTTTTTTTTTTTTTTTGGGGGGGGGGGGAGTTAGAGCTTGATCACGTTACACATTGAATCTGCCTAACTCCTCTTTCGGTATCATTTTCTTCATGGGTGCAGGACATGTTTTTTAAGATCAAGGAGATCTTGAGGCCCGGTAAAACGCACGCAACATTTCAACGCAATATCTGCGAACATTCTTAAATTGTGTTGTGAGATACTGTAAAGAAGCTGGCCAAACGCGCGCAACATCCAAAAATGTTGTAACAAAAATTTGACCATTTTCAGAACTGACCCAACACCATCCAACATGTTGCAACATGTTAATACATGGTGGCCAAACGTGTGCGACCCGTTGCATGCAACAATGTCACATGATGTTGGTGTGAAATTTTGCTTGCGTTGACCGGGCCTTTAGCTTTGATCCTTGAAATAACAAAATCAGTGTAATGTGCAAATCGAAAGGAACAATAAAGAGTCTTTCCCATTGTAAACTTTTTTCAAACCTGCACAGCATAACGTAACGAGGAAAAGTTAAAGGTACGAAATCTAGCGACGAAAAATTGGTAGGTTACAGACTTCGTTTAGGGTAAAAACTGCCATATCTCGCTCTTAATTAACAAATAAAGAAGCCTTGGCTGTGCTCTGTTCTTTTGTAAAGCACGTAAGAAGCGGCTAGAGCACGGAAGAAGTGCAGGGGGGGAAACGAATCGTAGTCGAGTGTTTTTTCTCTCTGGCCGTTTCCTAAGTGCTGTACAACAGAACAGAGCGCAGCCGAGGCTTCTTCATTTGTTTTATAATTAAGAATCTGTTAAATTCCCCAGCATTACTTAATATTTTCAGCACAAATTTTAATTAACGAAGCGAACAAAACTGTGTCGTCAGCGTGTTCTATATACTCACATAAAACACGCTACAGTAAACCAATCAGAATCCTTGTTGGAATGGTTCAAATCTGACTGGTTGAATAAGACCAAAGCTGTCAAAAAATGTCAAACCATCAAAGTTGACGAACGATCAAAGTTCACAATGTGGAATAGTTCTAAAACTGAAATACATGTAGTGTGGCAGGACGAATTTAAAACTTTAGCCTAAATTTTTTGTCTTACTACAATATATGAAAGGTAAATGTTCAGTAAAATCTGACCGAATTGTGGCTTACAAAAACATGCAAGTTTTTACGTATGAAAATAAGAAAACAAACTGCTCAAGGCGTGTGTTTAAAGAAATTTCATTTTCAGTTAACGGAAAAAAAGTTAGAGAGAAGTTCTGGAAATGGTCAGACATAGTACAAATTGGGCTTGACAGCTTTAGCCCAGCTCCAGTTTTTGTAATCTGATAGGACACGCTCTTTCAACCAACTACAGTGCGCGTTATATCCGAACTTTATCGCAACTGGTTTTCGATGACAGGCAAACTTATAGCATAGTGCGCTCGCGCTTATTTTAGGTCATTGTGTGTAACCATACGCAGAACGAGATGCAGAGAAAAATACCAAGTAATTATCTCAGAGTGAAGAAGCTTTTACTGTTGTCAGTTTACTCAATATAAATTCTGTAAGTTGGAGAGCTAACCTTCACTTTCAGAGATTCCGCTTGTGGAGTCACTTCCTGAATCCAAAGACTACATAAGAAAGGAGAAGAAACAGTTTCAAACATATATGTTACTGATAGTTTATTATTTAAGACCAGCAGGGAATACATAAGTTCACATCACACACACTGCTAATGCTACTAAATTCTCTCAACAGAAGTCTTCCCTGACTTATTCACGACATTGATAGACCCAGAAACCAAAAGGCCGACCTAATTATAATGAAATAGCTTAAATTTCATTTAATCTTAAGCTGCCGTTAAAGAATTTATAAAAGTAACCTGAAAATATTCAGACGTCGGCTGGATTCGAGCACGCACCTCAACACCAAATGGCTTACAAAGCCACATGTTAGGAGGGAGACAAATTTTAAAACATATTAAAGTTCACAAGGCAACCAGGTGGACAATCAGACATGGTTTGATGCAACTCTGTTTAAGGAGTTACTGAATGTAACCGAGAAGTTACAATTCATAGACCCAAATGAATTGTAACTTCTCGATTACATTCATTAAATCTTTATACCAGAGTAACATCAAACCATGTCAAATTTTAGGAGGTTTTCATTCCCGTCTAAGAACGTGATCAAGATTAAATGAAAGAGATTATATCTTGACCTGCGAGTAAAGACCAGGTTAAGATATCATAACGTCCTAACTTTGCTAACAGATCGAAACTGACCAATCACAGCTGGAATTTCGATGACATAGACTACTTGAATTTTGCAGCCAATAACATAATGGCAAATGTGGTCTATCGGTTTTTCCTAGGAAGCCAATTCATAAATGCTCGACTGACTGGTCTGAGTTTAGCCACTTAACTAACCCAGAGTAAAAGAGTAACAAAAGTGGGCCATTTCTCTAGCATAAACCCATTAATCTGTACTAGCTTCTTCCACCATCATATCCGACCAACTGAAAAGATTTGAACTTTGTTGCTCAACAAACCTAATAAAGGTGTAAATATTCCCCTATCTTGAGACTTCCCTTGTAAAATGGCTTTTGGAATTCCTAGGAATTCCTAGGATTCTTGAGAATTCCTATGAATTCCTAGGAATTCCCAGAAATTCCCAGAAAACTGGGAATTCATTTTGCAAGGGTCATTTGCATAATTGGGAATTTTTGAGAATTCCTAGGAATTCCCAGAAAACTGGGAGTTCAGTTCGCAAGGGTTTGATAGTCTCTTTGTACATTTCACCTTCGTCAGTTTGATGATCAACATTCATGAGACCCTCCTGAGCTGAGAAAAACCTTACATAGCAAACATGGCCACCAGTCATATTTGATCATGCAACTTAGTTTTGTCCTGTGACTAAAGTGCACACAAGAACAACATGCACAGGAACCTGCTGACAAGTGTACAGAGAAGCAACTAATTTATCTGTGCAAAAAGTCATCAAAGAGCTTCAAAATAATTCACTCTGAAAGTTTAACTGGGTGGTCTGAAATTAATGTAAGATCTCAAAAACTGTTGTTTCCTTTGAACTGACTGAATGAAGCTACAATGTATCAACCTCCACTAAAAACAGAACATTCTTAATAACCAAAAGAATGTCATTCTAAATCAGCACTCAGCATTTAGGAATTTAATGTTAATGAAACATAAGTCATCTTAAAACGCCCATCACAAATTTAAAGAATTGATTTTAAATGTGAACTTAACAGTTACTGGTTACCTAACTCTGAATAATTAATGTTTATGGCCATAAATTTGTAAATTTGTGAGTTAACAGCCTATATTATAGTATAGGAATAGAAATAAAAAAGAAATATTGAACCTTTGAAAAAGCACAACACTGTGTCCCAACATGTACATTTGACTGACTGGTCATGTCTTCATACTTGGGCATTGTCAAATAAAATATTAATTAATATTTGTGTCTGTCAGATAGTATAGTGGCACAGCGGTTGTCAAAATCTTCAGAATCTTCAATCTTGTAATTAAATATCTTCAAATTAATTGTGTTACCAAGTTTACTAACTGCTCTATGATTATGTCTGCATGCACACTCCGCAGTGGTCAAATGCACTAGTTCCTGTAACATCTGTTATGCATGTCTAAATTTTTCTTTAATCCTCCTCATCAAGCTAAACAATAAGACATGCAGTAACTGAAAAGATGACCTTTGTTTGGAAGCTGCACATAAGTTAAGGTATCAGGTAAATGTCAAATTCATTAATTGAATCTGAAGTCATACTAAAATGATGGTAACAATTACTGTCAATTACATGTGTTTCCATATCTCATTCTGTTTCTCTCGACATTTTTTCCCACAAGTTTAACATAACTTGTCTGCAAATGAGATAATTTAAACAATAATGGAAACACTGAAATAAACTTACAAGCTCTTGCATGTCGTTTTTGGCCGCTAAAATTGTGATAACAGAACTGATGTCATTTACCCACGTGATGCAGCAGATTGCGGCTAATGGTAAAAGTTAGATGGTTCTCGCATTTCAATGCTATTTATTAATTGATTAACAGTTTGAGCTACAAATTGACCCGGGACAGTAGTTCGCTTAAATCATCTTTTACATTACTGGGATGTTGAAGTTTTCTGCAGCCAGAAAAGTAGTTGGAGAGACTGGAAAGGAAGTACTTTTATGAAGGACCTTAGCATATGGTTCTCATTATGGTATTGGGGTGTTTTGTCCAATGGAGGCAGGAGAACAACAAATTGGTTGGGTCCCTGAAATTGACAGTGCAAGTGCCGAAAATATGGGAGACAAGTTTACCAAGATAACAATTATTATAATTTGTGGAGCTTTGAGAAATAATTAATACACGTAAATAATCATGTTATTTTTAATGAATGTGTGGGAAATTTATTGATAGTTTTATCTAAATCATGTCTCTTTTCTTAAATTAAAAATTTATGTCACTATGTGTATATTTATGATAGGCTTGTTTGATGTTGGGCATATAACCCATGATGTTTTCCTGGCTATTTATTTATTAGCTTTGACTGTATAATTTAACAACTAACTGTTGTGGTAATTCTGTCTGAACATTTTTAGCTAAATTGATCTCCTGGCTATTTGTTCACTGGCTTTGACTGTATAATTTAACAATACCTGTTGTGGTAATTCTGTCTAAGTATTTTCAGCTAAATTGATTTGAAATCTATATATTTTAGACTATGGTGACTTATGAGCATACCAAAGTAACCAAAGTGACTGTTGTGTTTATTGCAAGGGATTCTGTAGACATTTTTAAAGTTTATGGAGAGACTATTATGTTGCTAACTTTGCTTTTATCACTTCAGTCAAATAAAATCACTTTAAGTCGCCTTAAGTCACCTTATGTTGCCTTAAATCACCTAAAGCTGTAATATTTTTTGTGCCAATTTTGCTTAAGTCACCCTAAATCACCCAAAGTCGCCTAAAGTTACAGTGACTTATGGTCCCAGAGTAGGCCTATCATTAGTATAATCATCATCAGGTTAGAAACATCCTCTTTGCAGCATCATGGATTCATAGTTAAAGCTAGACTTAACTGAAACATCACACAAATGAAGATGTTCTAAAGTAGTACATACAATCATGCAATTATATCAAATAATCTAGTTTGAAATCAAGTATGCCTACTGCTAACAGAATCTCCTGGATGCCGGTGAACATGTTGTAAAGGCACATTACCTCCAATAAGTAAAGTGTTGAGTTTCCTTTTATCTTGGTCCTAATAAAATTGGAATCCCAAACACGAGGTTGTCCGTAATCCTCAAATTTTGAGTGATCCTCGTCAATTCGAACAACAGCTGCACAAGAAAATCTAAAAAGGAATTGAAAGTTCTGTTAACAGGATCTTTTATTTTTTGTTTATCACTTTTATTTTTCGGATTTGGTTGTTTGTGTTCTGTTACCTCATTCTTCCCAAATTTCAAAGGACAGATCCATATTTCATTGGTTCAAACAATTCAGCCCATTTAACTTGAAAGCTGAATACAATGGCAGATGATTACAAATTACACATCATGTATTTTGCTAGGTTTTTTTTTTATGTATTTTATTTGTTTTTGGGTTTTTACAGTTTTTACAAGTATGCAAGATACATCACAAATTTCTACATGCATAAATTTACATTACACTACTCTATTACACAAAGAAAATACCACTACACTGGACTACGAGAATAAAAAAAAAAAAAAAAAAAAAAAAGAGGCATTGCGTGTTGATATAAATAATAAATTAGTTCAGCTATTATTCTATCATTTGAAGGAGGGGTTTCCATTTGTTGTAATGGATCTCAAGTTTATTATTCTTTCTGGCTATAAAACGTTCTATTTGAAACGTACTCTTAATTCTTTCGAAAAAGGATTTAAAGGATAGAGAAGTCTTATTTAGCTTGGTGCGATAAATAAAATATTTACCTTCTAGTACAATATAATTTAGAAGGATTCCGTCATTGTCATGATTAGGCGCGACAAAAAAAACAAAAAACAATATCTTTAATATCAGGAGACTTCAAAGTAATGCCCTGTGAGTTTAACATGACAGTGACTTCATCCCAGAAAGCATGCACTCTTGGACAATAAAATAACAAATGTTCTAAAGTCTCTAACTCCTTTTCGCAAAAATAACACAATGGGGAGTCTACTTTCTTAAATTTAAACAACATAACATTTGTGTATAAGATTCTATTTAGTATTTTATATTGAAACTCCCTTAGTTTGGTATGCAAAGTTGTTTTAACAGGCAGTAAATAAATCTTCTCCCAATCAAGATGAAAAGTGTCTGTATTAAATGCTTTGTTGTATTTCTTCATTGCAGTTGGTATACTAGATATCTTGGAGACGAAAAATCTGGTACAATGATTTTGAATAAAGCTTCTGTAAAGTCTTCTGTTCATCATCAACCCACAGGGAGAAATTACTTAGATTTTGGTATTGTGTGTTTCCGTAGATAGAAGTCCTATTTAGTTTCAATTCTCTACGCCACTCTTGTGGGAAAGCATTGAGGAGACGGAAAATTAGGAAGCGATCGACCGGTGAGAGAGATGAACGCCATGGCTCCTTATCTAATTTAAGCTCGCCATTTTCATCATAGAGGTTGCCAATTTTTATTAATCCTGCGTCAAAAAGCTTTTTACTATAAACTGATCAGGAATCAATGCATATAAACCTGTTGTTCCATAAGACCTGATTTACTATATCTGAAAGCAAGGAAGGGTTGTCCTTGTTCAAAGAAGACCAAGTTGAAATGCATTCTGGAAGAGCTATTGGTAACTTTGTAAAGGTGCATAGGTGCATTTCTTGAATAATTTGAAAGTTTCCTTACCTCCTGCCTTTCAAGTAAGGAAATGTTGCCTCTAGAAGTGCTTTTACCATGTCATCTGACATGTCTGCACCAATTTCCAGATCTCTCTTGAACTGTTGTAGTTCATCAGATCTTCTGATTGTCGACATTTCACTTTGTGTCGGCATGCATATGCGGCCATTGACAACATGATAATTATTTTTCTTCAGAAGTAGGACGTTTATCAAAATTGGAGCATTTCTTCTATTCTTGGGAATGGCACCACCTTCAACCTGCGCCATAGCTGACTATGTAAATAAAAAGCAATCATTAAGTAAATGAGCATCATGATTTATTTTCATAGGAGGAGTAAAGAAAAAATTCAACATCTAATGACATCCATAATTATATATGACATGTGATGCAAGAGAGAGAGTTGTCAAATAATTGCATACATTGGCTCTAGCATCTACTAAAAGTTTATCAATTTTTTTAGTTGCCCAAACACATGATTAAGAAACCTGTGAAAACTGCTTGGTATCCATACTGAACAAGAAAATGGTCGTAAGAACTATCAGTTCAAGAAAATTTGTTTGACAATTCACTTATATTGACCAACCTGAAGAACTGGCAACTTTCTCAAAATGAAGACATTAGTTATAATTGCTAACTGATCAAGAATCATATTCTTAGTCACTCTTTACAAAGTAGAAAATAGCATTTTTTGATATTTAAAGGGTCTAGAAAAGGTAAATACTAGTGCATAACTTCTTTAAAACATTTATTCACACTTTATCATTAAGAGATGTAGCTGACTCTCTTTTCTATGCAAATAGCCAAAAAAAGAAGAAAAACTTGATATTTAACATGTGAAGCTAAAGTAATGTGATCTGTCCTAGATACTTTTATTGTACTGCAATGCACTGTATCATATAGTTGTAAAATTTTCACTTCTAAAAATTTTTAAATTAACATGAGCGATGTTTTTAATTTGTCATTAAAAATGCCATCTTTTGAAACCACAAAATCAAAATGAAAGTAAAGCTTAGAAAAGATGCTTTGTTAGATCCCATAGACATGTTTTGACGAGTGGTGTCATCCACGCGTGTCCGTAGATAACAATGCCTTGGCATACATTAAACACGCTTAAATGATCAAACTTTCGGCCGAAACACGTGATTATGTCCGCTGGAAGGATATGCGATTGAGCTTCCGGACAAATTAAGTTTTAATTCGTGTCATGGCTCACTGGTTACGCCCACAGTAACGTTATTGGTTGCAAAATGACAACTTTAATTGACATGGCCATTTTCGGAAACCTCTAACTGACCGTTTTTATTTAAGTATGTTATTTTCGTAATTCTTTTTAATGTTCCAAGCACCCTCCTTTCAACTCTGGATTAAAACGTTGTTACTTTGAACATATCTTAGCGCGTGTGGCCAGTCATTCGTAACAGTAGTTGATGATTTACCTTGGCATGATTTTGGAAGTCTAAAAATAACACTTAAAATCTGCTGGAAAAAATTCCGCAGTCGTTCCTGCTTTAAATTTATCGGTGCGGAAGGCATCTTATTATCTTTAGGATTCAAAAGAACTGTTGCCGCTTATCGGACAAACGCGAATGCACTATTCAGTTCACGTTCGATAGATGTTCAATTTGGCTCCTGCATAACGAAAGTATCGATGTTTCGAATCAATCGATCCTCTGAGGATGTAAGAGTAAAAATTGATCTCAGTAACTGTTCTAATTTGGCCACAAAAAAGAGCTCAAGAAGGTGACAAACTTCGCCCATGACTAATGCCCACGAACTTGCACGTACATGGATAGTGCAAAAGATTTGAGATAATGATAAAGCATGAAAATTCCCACCAAAGTTATACCTCAGTACTGAAGAGGCCGTCATGTTCTACGAATATCGATTTCAATCGTGTTCACAAAGGATTGAATTAGCTATAATATTCTCACCAAATGCAAGGTTCCAAGTGTTTGTTAAATCAAGAAAATATCCCAGTGGTAAGAGATATTAAAGCGAAAGTGAACTAAGTCACCGTTCGATCGCAAAATTTAAGATTTGACCGTCTCTTTCTTAGGTAACAAAAGAAAAATCATTACAGTTACCTCAAAAGGTGAATATTGGTCTGCCGCAAATAAAGGATGCAACCGAGACTTTCCCAGCGTTAGGTGGTAACACTTGCTGACTGCATTGAAATCGATCTTTAAATAATGCTTGTGGTGGGTTATTTATATTTTGTTTTGGGAGTGGGAAATAAAGGTCAGGTGACTGTTACGGGATCACGTCATTGGTCTGACAGGTGGTTTCTGTCAAGAGAGAAGTTTCAGACTAAGAGGCACTTGACCATTGTCACGTTTCTCCGTTTGCCCATGACTTCCACTGAAATTTGTCCTTCGTACTTTAAAAACAATGTGCTGTAGCTATGTACAGACCTCTATAGTGTACTGAAGCTTCCTATAAACATTAAAGCACAAATGTTAATTACAGTAATCGTTTCGATCCCAAAATGTTGAGTAGCGCGACGTCACACCGCAAAAAAAAAAACAAAACAAAGCAAAACCAAACAAAACAACAACTTCTAACCATTTCCCAATATAACGATCATTTTGGTTGTTTCCGTACATGTATGGGGGGTGTATAGGAGATTTTATATTAGGCGTGAAAATTCTTTTCAAACTCGCACCTACCGTTGAAGCCGACATGTTATCCGAAGTGCTGATTTCAACTTTATTTAAAAACGATTAAATGTGATAACATTATTACCAAATACAAGGTTCCAAGTGTTTTTTAACTCAAGAAAATTACCCAAAAGTAAGTGAAAGCGGAAGTTGAATAGGTCGTTATTACAGATTTGGCCTACTCTTTCTTATAAGAAGAGAGAAAGATAATGATTATCTCAAAAGGAAAATATTCACTCGTCACAAGTAAGGGATGCAAACACGATTTTCCCTGCGTTAGATATGACTCCTTATCAGTATGCAGATCTATCTTGATATACATTACTCCAGGTGAGAGGGTTATTTATATCTTATTTTAGGGGGCGGCAAATAGATTTAAAGGTCAGCTGACTGTTACGAGGTGACGTAACCATGGATATCAGCTGTCATGATAGAAGAATCAGGTGCGTGACTTCTCTGTTGACTCTTCCTCGTGAGACATCCTTCTACGTCACAACAAGAAGTCTTTCTGTATATTCCCGCTAAGAGTCCACCCTTTCATCTAAAGGTAAGAATTGGCCTGTCACAAATAAAGGATACAATCAAGACTTTCCCAGCGTTAGATGAGACTCTTTATCTGCATGTAGATCGATCTTTGAATAAAACTCCTGTTGGGTTATTTATATCTTGTTTAATGGACTGGGAAATGAAGGTCAGCTGACTGTTACAGGGTTGTATGTCATTGGTGTGACAGATAGTTAAGTGTAACCATGGTAAGCAGCTGTTACGAGACGTGACTATTGTGCTGCGACCCTACGTTACACAATATTTTCAGTTTCATTTCAAATCAAAGCCTCTGAGCCTGGAATACTTATTACAAACCAAAGCCTCTGAGCCTGGATATCTATGATTAGTTGTGTAGCATTTTTATAAGCTACGCGAACTGCAGATACCTCTGGGAAAGAAGCAAAATAACAGTGCTTACGTGATTGTATTGAAGAAAAAGTAAAACTTATTTTTTCCTTGAAAACAGGAGTCAGGCGTCACGTGGAGCCTGGGTACGAAGTGAACAACTTATCCTGACGATTGTTACCATGGCTTTACTAAAGAAATAAAAAACCCGCCGAGTGCATTGTCGAGTTATATAAGCACTTGGGAATTTTTAAGAACACAAGAGAAGTGCGGGGAAGCACGTCTCTCGTGTTCTTAAAAATTCCCAAGTGCTTATATAACTCAACAATGCTCGTGGAAGAAGTTGTTTTATTTCCGTCATAAAATATATCGTGAATTGCGCGCACTCGTATCGATGACGTAGGCTGTGTACATTATATCTCAACAATGCACTCGTGTGACTTAAGGCGCATGCTTTATGGAAATATAATGAACTCGTTCTGACCAATCACAGCGCGCGCATTTCTCTGAACAATTTATAATTTTTCATAAAATTTTGCCGAAATTTCACGTTACCCTGCCATAGGAGAGACGCGCACCTACAGCTGAAACTTGTTTTTGAGGAGAATAGAGACACGATGCCTTTCATTTATAGGCTTTTCTTCGAGAACAGAATCTAAATCCATACTTTTTTCTCAACTTTTACCAATTGAAAACAGAGGGTTCACTACCTTAGCCTTCATACCTTTCGGTTTACGAAAAAGAAATTTGTTTTCGCTGTTTTACTAATCCTCTTGTTGTTATCATCATGAAACATCTTCGGTGGCCATCATATATGTGTATATATCTATTCATTTTTGCGGTCATTATTTATTGCCTGGGGAAAGAGTTCAGAGGATTTGGTTCCCGCCTCTCACTTAAAGCTCTGAAGCATTCTAATGGTTCCCCTTCATTGGTAGTGAATTTTCGGATCAATATTAGTATCTGAGCAACTGCCCACCTACCCCTCCCCTAACCCAACATTAACCCTAACTTGTTATCAATAAACTGTCGTTGAGTTAGGGGAGGGGTAGGTGGGCAGTTGCCCAGATACTGATATTGATCCGAATTTTCCATAGTCACCTCTTTAAAGTCCGCGACGGCTGGTTCCCCTAGGTTCCCTCTAAAAGCCTACTATGTGATCCCCCACATCCTCCGACTCACCCCACCCCCCTCCCTGCGATAAATAAAGACTGGTCCACCACGTTAATACCTTCTAGAAAATAGAAGTCTAAGGATTTTTTCACAAATCGTATAGGGAATTTACAGCCTAAGAAGCCTGTGCAACATAAGGTGTAAACGTGTAATCGTTCATCAAAATTATATTTGAAATCTCTGCTAAATGTCTTTCGGTGGTGATTGCACCATCTGCAATACTTGTTCGACGAAGATGAAATAGCTTGGTAGTTCAAAAATGATACTGCGCGGGAATGCAAATATCCTCACTTCTCCCACACGGGCACACTGTCATTGCGGTCCGCGACTGTTGGATGTTGCACTTTGTTCGTCATATAACAGCACTTTTTAAGTAACTAACCAGGCAAGAACACTGGTTCATTAAGTCCCGGATAGTTGACCATGCTGCTTTATGCTCTTCAAGCAAACGAGCGGCTGCCTCTCCCAGCTCAGGTTGCTCAGCGATCAGTGGGCCATGGAGCTATAGGTTACGAGATTAAACAGAATTAGAATATGTATTTTTGGAGCAACTGTTCATCGCGTGGAAAATAATCTGACATTGCATGGATTTTGCTACCTGTGCCTTGTTAAAAGTGATGCACCTTTCATATTTTTTGTGGAGCACCACATCCTTTGCATCCGAGTTTATGCACAAGCCCAGTTAGAATTTCCAACTAAAATCCTCCAAGACGAACAAATATTTATCTAAGACAGAAAAACGCTGGTTTTCATTGTACTCACTTCTTACATCCAGTTGTGTGACACTAGAGTCATCCCCAGCCATCAGAGACACAAAGAGAACATGAGAGGTGATTTCAGATTCTACGCAGTCCCAAGATTAAAATATTAACACTTCCAGCCAGTCCCTAACCATACTCTATGACAATCTTGGACAAATTTTGTTGAAAAAATGCACAATCGCACGAAATTATGGTCTAAAATCTTCAAATTGGGTTTGGCCACCCCCACCCCCACCCCCACCCCCCGCTTGAAAGTTGGATACTAAGAGGAGAGTTTGGATGTGTATCAGAATATAATATACCTTGAGAAAAAGGCCCATGACACCTTCAGTGAACTCAAAGTCCCGCCGCGACTGTAGCTGGTACTCCAAGAACAACATGAAAGCTTCAACAAGTTTGACGTCTCTACCAGCCGACGGACCGAGAGATCGAATTTCTGCATCGATCGAGGAGGGTCCCATGGACTTGAGGTGCCCCAGGAAAAGTTCATCTACAAGGAATAAATTTTCGCATTCCCGCGATTTAAAACGAATGTTGATCCGACTTCACTCCGACTAACCACGCGAATGAATCGGTAAAAGATCGGCTATGGCCGAAGCTCGCATGTCGAAATGTGGAAAGCGAACATCGTGCGTTAGAGTACCACCGAGCCGATAGAAATATTTTTCTTATTCTACGCTTCAAATGGCGACCGAAATTTACAAATTATTGTAAGAGAAGAAGTATGCTAACAGTACACTTATTTTAAATTTCAAATGTCAAAGAAACGTTACTCGTATTCTCCAAGAAATGACGATCTAGAATTGACCATATTCTAGGGGTTTTTCATGACAATAGTGGAATATCTTATTCTAACTACTTAAATATCTGCTAACTACTTAAATATCTTAAATTTCTTTCATTCAAATTATCTGCTAAATGAAACATACATTACTAATTGAGTTTCCAGTATGACTGGCCTGTTTTTCACTTCTCTAACATCCCAATTAGGAAAATGAAGTGAGCGTAGTGAGTGAATTTAGAATGGTTTCTAATCCGACGACACCTCGTGTTATCTGATCAAAACCATGCCTAAAAACTACGAAGGCCACTCTGTTACCATGTCAACTCATCGACATTGTTTAATACTTCGCTGACCTTATCTAAGTGTGGGCTCATACAGGCCAACGACGCACCGACCGACAAAGCATAGGCAGTCAAGATTTTGGAAATTATCAAGAAGCTGACTGAAAGTAACATTCGCGTAGATCTATAAAATCTAATTACCACCATAACATTATTACTCTATAACAGCTTGCTACTAGTACTCACAATTTCCAGAGCTCGAACCCTCCTTCAAAAGCTTTTGAAATTCTGAAGCTTGTTCAAGCTGTTTCATGTCTAGAATTTTAGACTTGGCATCCTAAAAAAGCAAAGGCAATGCATGTTTAAACGAATTTTCTGTATCTAATTAGTAATTCCCCCTTCTCATTGTTACATGATTCTTGGAAGGTAATTAAGAAATTTTATCAAGAAAACACCGTCAAGGGTACAGGGTTTGTCTATTATTAACACCTATTTGTGTATCGTATAGAGACTGTAAGGGGAAGTTTCAGATCAATCACTTCTGTTTATACCCTGCTGCAGGCTCTCAGTCGGTCAGGAGAAGAGAGAAGCAGCAGCGAGCCACAAGTAATACAGCGGTCAAATGTCTCCGCATGCGCGAACGTTGTAATGACTAGGTGGCGTGCTTTTAGGCTGTCAGAACCAATCAATGAATAGCGTTTCCTTTCTCTTTTTTCTTTGTCGATTTACGCGCACTCGCTCTCTTGCCAGAGCCTGGCACAGACTATTCTCCGTGTTACAATGCATGAAAGTACTTTTGGACTTAGGGTTCACCCTGCGAGAAAAACTCACTTTTTCATCAGTTTGATCTTCTTCAGATTGAAGGAATTTAGGCACCAGTTCCTGTGTGGTAGGCAAAAAGAACGGAGCAGCTTTGGGCGCCTTAGGTGGCTCCTGTGGTTTGTTCCTTTTCTGAAAAGAAATTAAGTAAGATTAGGTATTTACTGGTTGATTGGAAAACAGCACGAAAAGTAGGAGAAGTATACACACACACCGTCAATTACCTTTATTAGCTCCAGGCTGGTGAGATGTCGCCATCTTGACTTTGGTAGAAGAGACAGAGTTACAAGTTCATCAGAGAGCTGATCAGGGCTCTTATAACTAGCTGTGTTGTCGGCAGCATTAGATTTATTACCTCCTTCAGTTGTGGTCTCATTTACGTCACCAAATTCTAAAACGACGTTGAAAATATTACTACGCATGCGTAGAAGTCAACACGTAAAAAAATGCAATAAACTGCGGTAATTGACAAGTGGCTTTGAAATTGCAGTCCTTTGGTCAGAAAGTACTCCATCCGAGACTAGCCATTTCAGGTTATATGATCTTTCAAGACGAACGCATCGTGAAAAAGTTCCTTTTAACCCGTTAGACTTCGACAACACCTTCGGCATCCACTTTCGCCGTTCCATAAAAAACCAAATGTCATGACGACGACTAGTCTTCATTTCAGATTTAACCCAAGATTGATCTTGTTATTTTACCTTTGTCAGCATCTGTTCCTGTAACAGGCAGTTGTTCCAAAGTCGGCTGATAATCAGCAGGAAGAGGAATCAATGATACTTCATCGTGCAAAGTTTTATTTGACCTACCAAACAAAAGGAAGATGTAAGCTTCAGACACCGTACAATTTTCATATCCACCATAAAAAAGACAAGAAAAAAAGAAAACGGGTCGCTTAAGCGCGTCATGAAGCACACGCCGTCTGAGCTCATCTCGTCTCACATAGCATGAAGCGGCTGGGGGGAATTCTAAACCCCTTCCCCACCCACGATGGAATGTCAATTTATCATAGGTTATTCCCCAGCAAATCGTCAAGTGCACCCTTTTACCCATTTCTACTTCGGTTTCACAAAGACGCTTCCAATAAACATAAAACAAAGACCCGATTGTGGATATAACCTCAATCTATTGATCTTACTACGCCTCTCTTTATTGATGGCAGAAAAAATGATAATAAATAAGTGGATAATAAATAAGTGGATAAGCAAATAAATAAAACAAATAATAAAAATTACAAAAACAGTGGAAAATAAAAAAAAAATCAATGCAAAAATTGAGGGAGAGGAGGGTTTGGTCATTCCTCACATGTGCACTTTATTTTTCCGTTCATGATCGTAGAGCTAAAAAAAGGACGGCTACTTGAGTTCTACTTCATTTCTTACCATAAATACACTCCTAAGTCGTCCACGTGTGTAGTCACAAGGAAGTCTGCTATGGGTGACATGGCTAAACTAGTGACGGGTGACTCCACCAGAAAGCAGTCTATTAGCCTGACAAAAACGGAGCGCTATTTGAGTAACTGAATTAAATACAAGCTTTTGACATTTAAAATGTTCCGTTTAAGAGCGTTTATACATAAACACCGATAATGAGTAGGTTCATAGTATTCATAATTCTACTGTGTGCAGTAAAAAGCAAAATATATCTGTTAACACTAGTGAACAAACAACCTAAAACATGGCGGTCCTGAGTGCGATACAGTTTCCCTGAAAACTCTGATTTGGGCTTATCCACATGATCATTTTATCGCCACGAGAAGGATAAAAAAAAGATCGCGTCAAATTCTTAACTGTATTGGATTCTACAGCTTCCAATTTCAATGAAGGTCTGTCTATTGTTCGGTTAGTTTATCGTGTATCTTTTTGCATGCTTGTTTCGTTTTTCTGTTAACTTAATATGTAAGCCACGTCCTCTTCAAACACTAAGTTCTTTACCTTGCAGCCGGTAGACTCCAGGTTCTCACACTCGAGTCCATTGACGACGTTATCAACCAACGGGAGTCTGGGCTAAAGGACTGAAATCCAAAATAGAATTGTCATTAGCTCTAAAAAGTCTGTATAAGAAGGGTAATAATCGACTCTGTTTAAGACCACACGTAATACCTTCCTGATTACTTTAACTTGTACATTAATAACGAAATATCTAACCATGTGAAGTTAAACGTAGCTGTCTACAAAGTCAGTCAGAACAAGGGAGCGAAGAGGAGGGGAAAAGGACTCAAGGACTGGGAACTAAGGAGAGCTGAATGGGCTGATTCAAAGAAGCTTCCGTAATTTCTTGAGATTCGTCATTTTCCATATGTGTCAATCTTATCCATCCTTGCCCATCCTTGCCCATCCTTGCCCATCCCTGACCATCCTTGACCATCCATGGCCATCATTGACCATCCTTGACCACCCCTTGTTCCTTGTAGGTTTATTTTTACCTTTATTTCTTAGTGTCTGTCTTTCCAAACATATAATCATTTCAAGGTTTCATTCCATTTTAAGGCACTCAACATTACTAAACGTAACGTAAAGTAACTCCTTTAAAACACGAATGGCACTTAACCAGAACGAGCTTAAAGATTTCGAACAACACAACATAGTTTCGAAAGCACTCTTTAGACGATGTAGGCCTGGGGCTCTACTTACCATATCAGTAATTCTGTTTGTATGACCTTGAAACATTCTCACAACTCTCTTCATGTCGACATCAACAACTTGGATTTCGAAATCTTCAAAAGAAACGGCCAACAAAGAACTGCAAAAAGAGAAAACGTAGTCAGTGAAACGCGTGCACCCTGTTGCACAAATTAGCGATTAAAACTCAAAGAGTCATCTATATTGGTCATACCTGTCTCGATGTAATAAAATCTGAGTGATAGGTGACTCAAACGACATTTTCTGAAGAAGATTCCGAGCTTTAAAATTCCAAAACTGCAAGAAAAAAGACGTCTGTCACAAATAACATAAATCTAACATCATTCCTTATGAGATTACTAAGCTCAAAATTAACCACCTCTTCTTGTCTACCTCCACTGACGACGCTTTTGCTTGTCGCAAATGAGCCAAGTATGTGGCCCTGGCTCGACTACCACCCAACGTTCAGGAAATGAGCCCAAGCTCCATCCCCGAAAAGTTTTCTTCCCGGAAGGAACGAAAACTGGACACTAGAAATCGTTGGAAATCGAGCCTTTACACGACCGTGCTCAGAAGCCAGTTCCATGCATTCGACGATGAAATCGGAACTGGCTCGGGTTTAAATTCAAACATAGGACACAAATTTCTAACATCTTTGTTTTAAATGACTCAACACATAATTGTTTTGTGATGAAGGTGAAAAAAGGGTAAAAAAGAGAGAAAGATAACGCCAAAATTGATGTTGTTCTAAAATGTTTTCATCTCAAGAAGGCTTTCGCTGCATCATCTTGCTGGAAATCCTTATCCTTGTAAAGAAATTTAACTTACTTCCAAAATAGACGCAAACATTGAACATAAAAAGTTGCCACTTTACCTTTAACTTACAATCTGCTCCTGCAGTCATCACTTGTTGATTGATGTTGTCAATAGCCACGCCCCTCACTTGACCATTGTGCGCTGAAAAGCAAACGATAGAAAAATGATATCGTTTATTGCGCTTAGCAGACAAGAGAGGCAACGCAGAAATACACTTCTCTCATAGGTGTCTTTCTTCGGTCGATTTAGGTCTCTATTCCCCCGAATAGAATGTTACTCCATCGCAGGTTGTCCCCTACCCTCCCCCCCAACTAGAATTGCGTCAAGCTCTCTTAACGGGTTGTCGTTACCTATATTAGCTCCTAGCCTCGGTTGTTCGAAGGGTGAATAACACTAACCGCTGAATAACTCTCTATCCAGTGGATAACGCATTACGCTTTGATGACACTTATCCACTGTACAGCGATTCATCTGTCGGATTTTTTTAAATCTACTTTTGTACAACTGGGCTCTGGGTGAAGAGTAGAGTGTCTTAGTCAGGAACACTGCACAATGACTCGGCCAGTTCTCCAACCCAGATCTCTCGATCCAGCACGCTAACCACTGGAGTGCCGTTTCTTCCTGCGCAATATGGCGAATAAGAGGTGTATCAAACAAACCTTTTGGTTCCCCAAGGGATCCCCTGTGAATTCCGGACTGAATGTTAAACATATCCACATTACCATGGGCATCTCCTACGATGGCAAAATTCCCACAAGAGCTCATAGCTGTGGTCTGAGGATCAAACAGTTTACAAAGGACTCGGTGTTTTACACAGTTTACTCTATTGCTGTTTACCAACTTTACAAAACACGAAGATAGAAGTAAAAATCCTAATTGGCAAACAAAACAATCTGCTGTAATCGGCGCATTTAGAAAATGTGTTTCGAAACGTCACAATCCATAGCATATACGAGATCAACAAACGATAAATACAACGAAAAAGAATATCGAAGTACAAACCAACTAATAAAGCGTTCCGCTCCGCTTTGGTGGTTTTCACCAGCTGTGATTGGTCCGTTTCGAACCACAGGCATCCCAAGCAAAAGATTACTTCATGAAAGCGTCACGTGCTCTGTGACGCGTTGTTAAGTTACGCAAGGAACCGTTGAGAACATGAACACGTTGTAAGGAATAGTATTGAGAAAGAGATATGGTTCCTCGCGTAACTTTACTCTGCGTCACATAATGCGTGATGCTTTCATGAATTAATCTTTTGCTTTATCTCGAGACGTGAACTTGGGACGCCTGTGTTTTGAACATGTGTTTAGAAACATCGCGATCCACAGCATACAAGTACGTAAGTGACTACATGGTGCAACAAATGATAACACCTCAACCTCTCCAACGAAATAAAAAACAAAATTACAAACCGTAACTGGTCCTGCATTTTCCCCAGCACGAGATTTCAGGTTATGTTTACCAATGCACTTCCTCTGAAAGCTCCATGTTCTGGCTTCTTTTTTTCCCTGATGACAAGTGACAATGTTGTCCCATGCACTCTCGCGCACAACCTCTAAAAAACGACATCAAAGATAACTTCGTTCAGCTGCTATTCGTTATCTTGCACTAACTTTTTGGATTTGCTGCCTAAAGACATTATTCTGAGACACAGTGTAACATAAACTTCACACACACTTTACCACAAATGTTCTCGTTCAGTCTATGAGAAGTCTGAGGAAGGCATTCTTAGAGCACAAAAATCCGAGTGTTCCGAACGAGAGTGTACCAGAAAAGTTGCAACAACTTGATCAGTTATTCTGTGAGCACATACCAGAGGCGAAGTCCACAACAGGTGCTAATTTCAACTCTTCTATATGCACTCCACGATTCTTGGACTTCTTTGTTAGTGAACCTGAAAAAAATGAGCAACAAGAAGCAGTTTATCTTTTTGTTCCCAAAATCTGACCAGTGAATGATTAAAAGTCTTCTAGTTACAACGCATTTCGTAACTAACCAATTTGTCTATTCTCATCACTTTTCTTTGGTGGATGTGAGAAATTGTATGTTTTGGACATCTGCGAGTTAGCGTCAAGAGAGACATGTCCTATCCATTCATTCCAGTTAAAAGCCAGTACGAAGTAAAAGTAATCATATACGCCATTTTCAAACAAAATTTGGTGTCAACGGGACTCCAAGGCAAAAAACCATAGCTATCTCTAGTCTACACAAAGCCCTTTTTTTTTTAGTGATAATTCCTTTTTAGAAGTTGTTTATCACCACTGATGTGGGACTGAGTTTTAAGCACTCCGAGCTGAAAACAATTTCTAACAGAGATGGAGATGTTGAGTTATGTGTTAACACTCTAGAGCCAGAATTGATCTTGTAGCTGCAATCTGCCCTCTTAATAAGAACACGCCAAGTGATAGTATTTTGAGCTGTTTCTAGGGCTGTTGGGCATTGCTTTTTAACTTAGAATAATAGTATAGTGTTTTTAGGCAAACACCGAGAGGGCAAGTAACGTGGATGGTTATGGATTAGGATGCTTGGTTCCTCTGCCATGGTGTATCCTCAAATGCTGACTGACCTTGTGAAAATTCACAGCTTCGTTCATCTTTGATAACAGAAATAAACCTCAAGCTTCTATCCAGCCCTAAAGATGATGTACATAAAGTATTGTAAATAAAAGTTGTTTTCACTTTTTTCTTTAAACACCAGTACTTAAAACTACGTGCATGTGAGGGTTATGACACCAAAGACATGGGGATTTACGAGATAATTTGCTTTTTAATGTTAATTGGCCACCGTAAAGAGTTTGAAAAGCTGATGTCTCGTGATTTTTGGTTTGCTTGAATCTACGTGGCATGTTTCAACCACCCAGCTTAGCTCTGCATGCAGGTATTGAGCATTTATGACTAATGTCACAACGCTACCTATAGTATAATACCTGCACTGAGGATGTTAAATCCATTATTTCCGTAGAAGCGAATCTTAGTTGGAGGAGCACTGTGACTTGAACGAGACCTCAAGAGTCTTCCACTACCATCTGGCTGATCAAATATCCATATCTAATCAAATAAAATAAGTTACTGTGAAAAAACTAAAGGAAAACTTGAATCATTTCCATTTCCAGTTCTCCAACACAGAGAGGTACTTTCCAGCAGTAGTAACACTTTGCCTTCCTAGATTTACTCAAAAAAGGCTGTCCCGCACAAAGTCTTGAAAAATCAGCTAAAGGTGCTTTTTACTGATATTCATTTAACTGTGTATTCATTGAAGAGTTTTTTTGTTATTATAAGACAAAAGGGAAGACGTGAAACAGCTTTTTCACGAACGACAATTTGGACAATGAATCGTGCAAATTCTCAAAAATTGTATCAATAATCTTTTTAAAACCATTATAGTTCTGTTCAGGAAAATCCTAGTGGGCTATTTTACTTTACAAAGTGACTTCAATTAAAATTTGATTCAGTCGCTCTGGACTTTCTTAAATCAGATAATTTGGTGGTGTGCAGAATTAATATTATTTTGAAGTATGACTGAGAAACCCAAATTTGTACATTAAAAATACACGTCTGTTATTAATGCTTGTCTTAACAAGAATAATCAAAACACTATACCTTTAAAGAGTTATCAGGACCATTTGTAGCCAAGAGAGGTTGTGAGGAAAGGAATTTCATACCACAGACAGATCCTTTATGGGCATCACGTAACGTGCTGCTAAGTTGACGTTTTTCCAAATCCCACAATGCAATGTGGCCCTCTGTACTGGCAGATGCCATAACAGGGTTTCCATCTGTAGAAAACAATAAATTGTCAGTGTTTATGCTTTCCTGCCATTAAATTGTGCAACAATTATCAAATTTCACTTTTATTATGTAATCTGATGATCTGGATGAGAGTAGTAGTTCTGAAAAGGTCTGTTGTCTGTGGTAGTGACTGAGGCTTAAACAACCTGAACAAAAGCTATCATCCAGGTCATATTTCCTTCTGTCAGAGAAACCCCCTAAAACACTTTTGCAAATCTTCAGACTTTTGCAGAATCAATCTAAGAAACTCTCAAGAAAAAATCTCACCCTTTGCCTCAAGTTGCAGGGAATCATGACTACTACCTAGTCAGAAGCTAAATTATTTCTACTAGCTAGGCCTTATCCTCAAATTGTTCTTTCCCATTGCTCAACTGACTCATTTTTGTAAAATTAAAAAGGAAAACATTCTCAGCATCACATTAAAGAAGAAAAAGATCAAGACTTCGCATTTTTTAGGAATCATTCATATGGCAATCACCCTTGTAGCTTGTATATCATGTCACAAGCTGGGTACAGAAAAAAATAGAAAACCAAGACATATAGAAGCTTTTCATAAACTCACACTCCCTCTTTTAATTCTTCTTTTTTTCTCTCTTTTTATTACAGTACCTATTTTTCATTCTTCAACCACTTGTCACCTACAATAACGAACCGGAAGGCAGTGGGAAACAAAAATAATCGTGAGAATGGTCTTACTAGCCTCTTACCTGTTCTGAAAGTCAAACCTATAACTGGACCCCACTCCTGATGAAACCTCATAACTGTTTCATCAAATTTGAGATTATGGAGGATAATTTTTCCACTCTGCAGGCCAATGCCAACCACATCAACTGCAGGAGCCTAGTAAATGCAAACCAAAAATATTAACATGTAAATTCTATTCATTTGTTGCACATACATGTACCTCAAGACTTATTGGACTCCTGACCCAAAGTTGAGCATTTAGGTCATTTCTTAAATATACTTTGTACATATGCACAAAAATATCTTTAGTTACTATTTTGGACCTCCAAGCCCAAAGTTGAGCATTTGGTTCATTTTCTCAATAATTTTTGTGTCCAGTCAACATAGACGTACAGACAAATGTATAGAGAATCTTCTATTAAGTCTTCATGACTAACCACAACTTTCGAGTCAAAATTCTCCTTTCATGATGTTTGAAATTTCTCTCTGCATCATACATGAGGATTTCATCTCTTATCAAGTTATCAAGATAAAAAATCTAGCTGAAAAGTTTTTCTACACTGATGTAAAGAGACATTTTAAAAGTGTGTGTACCTCAAGGGTCTCAGTGAAGGGAGGCACCCATTGAGTTATCAGTCTCTACTTTGGGATTTAGTCTCTTTCATTTCATTTTAATTGATGCACTTAACCTTGCTTCATTTTCTTCTTCATCTGTCACCACCCTCAACTTAGAGCTGTGTAAATGCCAACTTTGAAGCCTTTTGAAAACCCTGTCTCTTCCCAGAGTTGAAATGCAGCTCTTACATGTACATGTAGTTGGGGCAAAAATAATGAGCTCACCTCCTGTACAGCAAGATGGAGGAATTTAAGGGTATGTAGGGAAGAAGAGTTGATGAGAAGTTCTTATGTGTAAAGGAGAGTAACAAGCAAATCACCAGCACAGAGGATTTGTACAAAAAGCGATTCAATCAGTACAATGATGTCTAGTCAGTTATTTGTCGTAAAATATTCTTTTTAGATTCTAAAGCTGAGTTAAAAAAATACACATCTTACTTGTTCCACAGCAGTTATAGGCTCTGACCATCCAGAAAATGTATAAATAAGTTTGCTGTGGAAATAACATAAAACTATCAAAATTAATTAAAACAATCAATGCTTAATAAGCTAAATTTAGAGGAAAGGCAATAGAGGACTAGTTGACAGCTCTGCACACCTTGCTTGCCTACACTGAGGCTTCACAATTTATTAGGATCTTTGTAACTCAGTGCTATACATATATAGAGAGTAATCGAGGAAGAGGTATGCACATACTTTGTTTTTATATTCCACAGTTGCATCTGGCCTTGCTTACTGCACAGTAAGATCTTATTAAGGTATGTGCTGGGATGCATCAAACAGGTGATGTAGAAGTTTTCAGCATTAAATTCCATCTCAAGGTACAATTCTACAAGAATAACGTTTGAAAGATGGAATCAATAAAGAAGGAATGAAGAATAAGTTTGATCAAAGGATAAATCTCCATGCTTCTCATGAATACTACAACTGAGTTGTCTCTCACATTTTAACTGATTAACCCCTTAACTCTTAAGATCTGATTGTTAATTCTCCCCAATAACTGCTACACACTTCCTTGTAAATTAATTGTGAGAATTTGGGGCTAGATCAGGATAACTTCTACCTGATAAGTTTAAGTATTCTCAGTACCTGTTTGCTGGATAATGTGTGGATATTTTAGGGAGAAGTGACATGTAAATTACCAGCCTGAAAGAGTTTTAAGTTTTGATAACTGATCCCTTCCTTACCTTTTTCCAAATTCAGTTTCCCTTGAATAATTATTTACGCCTATTCAAATACCTTGATATACATGTCATCAAGCTCTCAGTACTTTGATACTTATACAATGTAATCAGATAAAATAGTTCTAGGTAAAATGAACATGTACCTGTTGTTTCAATAATCCATATTCTGACTGTGCTGTCTTCATCAACAGATATTAGATTTGAACCAAATGAGAAGATGAAGTGAATGTCTCTCTTGTGTCCCTCCAACACAGCAACCTAAACCAAAAAAAAAAAAAGTTACCAAAACACACCATTAAAACGTGGATTGATTAGGTTACAAGCCAATTGGTCTGATCATTACTTATCTGCATAAAATTAAGAAATACATGGCTTATTACACCATGGTTAAATAACAAGTCTATTGTAAGTCTACAAATGTAATATTTCTTCATTTTGCATATGCCAGTTGGCTGTCTACCATCTCATATCTAAAAACCACAAGTAAAATGATTGTAATAGTAAATACACTTCTTTGTTATGGTTTGAAAGTTCCCCTGGTTTAAGAGGATTTTCCAACTGCCCTGATTTTTTGCTTCTACTTTTTGGAGCTATGTATATGTATACATGGACATAATCTGAATAAAAGTAGTAATAATAACACTGATAATAAAATATTTAGTATAAAAATTATACCTCACAAGAGAATAGTACTTTTTGCAAATACTGATTCAGGCTCGTTGGAAGTGAGTAGCAAGTACTATTCACCTTTGAGCACATGATGAGACAAAATCGCGCATCAAGAGTTTCATCTCCAACCATTTTTCAGTATATTGAAAAAAGTGAACTTATTTTTTGGCACCTTTGTGGTATATACTTTGCATGTATATGGTATATACTTTCTGGTATATGCTTTGCACTCCGTCAGCTGGCCATCTAACGTGCCACTAGATGCAGTTAAACATCTGTGATCTTTGCAGTCATCACTACCACTTTTCACCACCACTTTGGTGAATTATTGTTCACTATATTATCACTAATAATAAGATGTCATTAAGATGGTTATGATTGAGAATCCTTACTCATCAAAAACGTGATCAGTTTCGAAACAAACCTGTTTTCCTCTTTTCCAAGAAATCAACTGATTTCCAGAAGCTGTAATCACCAAGTCTCCGTGTGATGATAAACATGATATTTCACCGGATTTAAGCAATCCTGCATATTACAATAATACATTTATATAATCATTAACAAGTAGCAAGTTTTGAGTAGCCTTCAGACTTCAGAATTAATTTATAAATACCAGTTCATTTCTAAATGTAAACATTTTTTCTTTCATCTAATACGTTTGGGCGATTTGGTTAATATTAATTAACAAGTTTTGTTACCGTCGGAAATTAAATTGAATCAAAGGGTGGTCAAAAGTTTACTATGATCTCATTTTATTCCTCACATGTAAGGCTTCAATAATACTTGACATCATTAAACTCACCAACAAAGAGAAGATTTAACTTCGCACACTGGAAGATAAGAGAGATGACAAAAATGTCAGCGTGAATGAAGTAAGCTACATGCAGTTACAACTTTGTTTACACGCGTGGATCTGTCATGAAAACTAAGCTAGAATATACTTACACTATAAACGTGAAAGGCTGAACCAACAGCAGTGGTCACAAGAGTTTCTGTTCCTTGTGTCTGTAAAGTCAATGGAACATGATTTGCCACAAATCCAAGGGCTCGAAATGGAGAAAACAACTGACTTCCGACCAACGGAGCCGCCATGTTGAAATGTCCCACGTGCGAAAGACCGCTGACTAACTGCCGAGTTTTCTCCTAAGGAAAAATTCACTTGAACCTTTCTGGTACTCTGGAATTAGGAACCGAGGAGTAACAGAATCGTGAGGGTATTTCTTATCAACCATATCTCCTTTTTTTTTTTCTAAATTATATAGGTCAGGAAGTAAATCACCGAAATTTTTTCAAGAGCAGATAAACAAAGTGATGATAAACAAGGAACTTTGAAAAATTAAAATGTTCTCTTATAAAAGCCTGTACATAAATAGTAATCTCGTACCCATACCCTGCCGTGTAACCATAACTGAAATGCAGAAGGTCTGGGTACGAGACAACATACAAGGATACATGATAACTACATTGTTTTAAGAGTGAGTGATAAAATGAATACTGTTTATTATATTAACACTCGGTATCTTTGTATAAAAATTGTCTTCTGTAGGTTTAATTTCCTTTAGGACTGACTCAGAAAAACCTTACTCAAAATTTTGATGGTTTTCCAACACTGTTGAAGAAAGTTTTGTTTCATTTTCTTTAATCTTATTTTGAGATCACTTTCTATACCCAAGAGCAGTTACTTTGGAAGCGAATTTTGGCCAGTATCACAACTTATCGCCCTCTTTGTGATATCAAATTTAAACCGAACCAGACAACGTAATAATGCACACAAAATCGGAGAAAATCATTTCTTGGCAGAAATCCTTTACAAATTTCTGGATACTGGGAATCCCCGAACAAATAACTTGAACAAGACTTCGGCAAAAATACAAATTAAATATAGATGAGAAACGGATATCTCATATGTTAATAGTTCTTGATTATGACATTGTGAGGAAAACAGTACTTGAACTTCACACACAGCGTTAACTCTTTTTTTATGTTTCTCTCACTTTTTGCCCTTTAGATTCTGGCCATGATAAAATGATTGTGTTTCTAAGACTCTACAATATTTATTGAGAACTTTCACGAAATATTCTTCTGATATGTTATCTCCAAAATGAAACGCGTCAATGTTGCCACAGGCGGCCCCTGTGGGCAAAGTTTTTTTTTCCAAAAGCTGCTACGTAAAACGGAAGTTGTTAACACCAGCTGGCTTTGCATGTTGGAAACATCAGTGTTAAGAATATTGCTTGAGGATCATGAAGCCGAACAACTTCACTAGTTCAGAAAAATGGGCTGAAACAGAAGATCTGTTATGTTTGACGCCAATTTTTGCAGATGGGACAGTCAAATATTTGAAAGGTTTCTCAGTCTTGAATATCCTTCTATCTATTACTGCATTTCTTGGGAACACTCTGATTTTAGTTGCCATGCGTAGGGAATCGATTTATCTTCATCGACCGTCCAAGCTCTTGTTCCGTTGTCTGGCTACGACGGATCTCTGTGTTGGACTGATCGCACAACCAGTCGCTGTTGTTTTTCTTCTATCCTTGGTGTTCAAACGCACCTATCTTTGTCGATTCGCCATATTAGCCTCATCCGTAGTTAACTATTTGTTGTGCTCCGTATCTTTGTCGACGATGACAGCCATAAGCCTGGACAGACTTCTCGCCCTGATTTTAAGGATAAGATACAGGCAGATTGTAACTTTAAAACGCGCATCTTTCGTTGTAGTCAACATTTGGGTCACAGCCATAGTTGCAGCATCACTGTATTTTGTAAACCCCCGTATAACAGTCTGGTATGGCCGAATAGGTATACCCATGTGCTTAACACTTTCATTCGCATCGTATACAAAGATTTTCCACACACTTCGTCGTCGGGTCCAAGTACAAGATCATGCTCAACAAGAACAACAACTTAACCATGTTTCTCCACTAAACACAGCTCGATACAGAAAAGCAGTGTATAGTTCGCTTTGGGTGCAGGTGGTATTAGTTGTGTGTTATCTTCCACATCACATAGTAATAACTTTCTCAACTTATAGTAGATTATCATCGTCACAGTTGCTTGCATGGAGTATAACAGGTCTTTTAGTCTACCTAAATTCATCGTTAAACCCACTACTCTACTGCTGGAAGATAACTGAAGTGAGACAAGCAGTAAAGGAGATAATCCGAGGTCCCTGGAGTTAGATTCTTGTCTTAACTGTGAGAGGAAAATTGTACTATTTTGATGTCTCAGTGGAACTCTTTTTTACTACTCCTTTTGCAATCGTGGGTTGTGAGTCCTGGCATTACGTGATTGCCCTATGAAACTAGTTGGTTTACGCTAAGCGTGAAGATGGCGCGTGAGAGCGACTACAGCCCGGGAAAAAAAAAAAACGAAAAAAGCACACCTCCGAACCTTTGCATTAGCGTTTGTTAAATTTGCCAAAGCTTAAATTGTGGTCGATAATGGAAGCTATTCATGTTGTAATCTACATTTTCATTTGAAAATAAGATCATCAATACACAAAAGATCGAGGAAATAAATAAAAGTATGAAATATAAAATGATTGTAGACAATTTCAATGATCGCAAATTTTAAGTGAATTTGGTGATTAGCATGCATGCACGCGGGACGCGCTAAGCACGTAAGGAATAAATTAGCCAAGTTATTTGAGTCTTAGCCATTTTTAGACGATAGTAATTATTTGGTAAGTTTGAAATAAAGGGGTCATGGTATCTTAGCTTCGCCTTCGCATCTTATATTCTTGTGTAGGTTTATAAAATGTCTCTAAAATTAATTCAACAACTAACGTATGACCGGTGTTTATATACTGTAATCTAAACACACCCGCGGCTATAGACTGATGAGAGAGCATATACTATCTTAAATATCTTATTATACAAAATGAGAGTCTTCGCGGTGGAAAAAAAAAAGGCGAGCGAAAAAAAAGTAAATGAATAAAAAAAAATTTGAAAATGATTTTCAATGCTTTTGTTTAAAATTAATTCAGATCACGTCAAAGGCAGCGGCTGTCTAGACATACACAAAAGTTATTTTATGTCGTGAAACACATGGCCGCCTTCATTTTAAATGGAAGTTCATGTCGGAGGGTAATGATCTGTTATAATTTTGCTCTAACATCTGTTGAAATTCTCAATTTATTACCCTTTACAGAGGAAGCCTGTTTGACTCATGCAGAGAACTTGCAAAGATGTCATACACTAAGAGAAAGACCGGAGCGCCCTTAAATGAGTAGCAGCTTCGTCAAGCTGTGGCCAATTCAACTGCATATGGTTCAACTTTGACGATTGCTGATTTCAATTCACTGTTTCATTTCATTAGTTTGGCTAACATGGTAGACGATTTCTCTAACACTCGGTTGAATTCTTTTATTTTCTGGCTTGAACTCCTGGTACAATTTTCTTCTTTCGGGGACTAGCCCAGTCTTGACCTTACTCAATACAGTTCACCTTATTCCTTTCAACACAACTCAACTCTGCTGTATTCTGCTCTATCCGATTGAAAAATGCTATGCAATAGCTTATAAAGGTGGCACTAAAGGTGACAATACTAAGCTGTCAATCTTCTTCTAACGTCATCATTCTATCTCAACCAGCGAATCACGCTAAGTTACGTAAGACAGACCCTGCATACTAAGTATGCGTCTTCGAGTTATTTACGCAGTTGCAAAATCATTTTCTACCTTAAATTTCCTACATTTACGATTGAGATCGGCCAGAACAGCAAGATTGATAATATGAAAATTACTATTAACCTATTGGCAGAATTAGAATTACACTGGAAAAGGTATAAAAAGAGAAAATAGCCTTGGAAGATTGTTACATAACAACAAAATAAACAGAAAATCTGGAGTAGAAGGGGCGTTCACGAATACCGCCTCCGAAAATACTACGTGGTATTATTTAATTTAGAATTCAGGGCCCAGTTGTTCAAAGGCCGATTAGTGCTAGCCCAGGGTTAAATTTTAATGCAGGTTTCGATATTTCTTTTTTCCAAAGCCTTTTAGAGAAAACTTTCCCTATTCTTTTTAGAACATCCAATGATCAAATTGCAAGTAAAAAGATTTGAACTGAATTTTCTTTTAAAGCTTTCAGACCTGAAATCAAATTCTATGCTAACCCTGGGTTATCTTAATCCAGATTTGAACAACCCATGTCAGAGCGAAAGATAGAAAGGCACAAGCTGTTTACACTCACAATCACCCTAAAGATGAGAATGACAAAACAAGGTAGACTTTGCTTCACTATTTTACAGAACCAGGATTTTTGCAAGTCGCCAAAACACTTGTGAAGAGATATCCTGGGCAGCTAACAGTGAAGACAATAGCACCGAGGAAAAAACGAGGGCTTTTACCGGTTGAAGTGGCACTTATAAATGAGAATAATAAGACACCAGCATATTTGACTAGAATGATAATAAGACATGAAAGGTATGAGTTATTAATAGAATTTGAGAGGAAATAAGATTCTAAAATCTGGGTGAAATTGCAGTAGCCATTCTATGTACAGGGGCAGTGCTCCAACTTTTGTCGATTCGCCACACTAGCTTCATCTGTAGTTAACTATTTGTTGTGCTCCGCATCTTTGTCGACGATGACGGCTGTAGTATCTGTCCCTTCGCACGCGGTACGAACTTACACGGTATCACGTGATATTTCATTTAACTAGTTCTATCTATGAGGGAGAAAAATCAGGATTCTATGAAAACTGTAGGATTCGGCATTTCTGAGTCCTTAGCAATAAAACCCGCGTGGGGTCAGTTTGCACCATCGACGCTCGATTCTCTCTCTCTTCAGTGCCCTCACCGCCCAAAATGTATTTTTCGCCTCTAAAATTATCGTTAAACAATCATTTTTGCTTTAATTCTTTATTCAAGTATCTCACTCTACGCAATACACTGCGTTTGAATAGCAAAAATTATCGATCTTTCCAACCATACATAATATATTTTTTAGAGATAATTTCGATTAATTATTTCCTCAATTGTATATTCATTGAATTAAAGACATCAATAACTCAAGTTTTTCCAAAAATGAAACATTACATCTTAAATTATTGATTCTATATGACACCCTTATTGCATTATCAAGAATTATTTCATTTGATGGTTGTTCTCACTGTAGTTCATTTCTGATTACACACTATTATAATAAGATATTTCGTTGATCTCTTGTAATCATTCTGTCTAATCAATTTTTCATCATAAACATCATCTGTATCCTTAATTCTTGGCTCATCCATAAAGTATTTCTGTCAGTAATATTTTTGAGTAAACAAATTTTTGGTACACAAAATCATTTTCAAGCAAACATAATGGCTGTCACGGCCCTTTTTATCAACAGCTGAAATTGTTCACTTCTACCAATCCATTGCCGTCTGCCCCAACACTCTTCTTATGGTGTACTCAAGATGGGTTACAGAGGGATTTCCTCTGAAAATTTTTCCGCCTTTAAGATTGAAGATCATTTTCTCGTCCAAACCAATTGGAATCCAATCACTCTTGGTTTTTTCCTCCAGGAAAACAATAATGAGTCTGTCCACGAGTTCTTTACTTTGTGCAAACTCATCGTAAATAACTTTTCCGTCAAAAGTGATGTAATCCTCTTCAATTTCTTGCTGTTTGTTTTGGATAAGGAAAGAAGCTTGGCGTGATCCGATCAGCACAACGCATTCGCTACGGCGAAGCATCTTTCCGAAATCTTGTCTGTTCGCTATAACGTCTGCAATAGTTCTTAGTTCAGCAAAGTTTCTTAGCTTACCTCGTAAAAGATCTTGCAGTTCTTGAGCTTCGTCGCTGTCGCTTTCAGTGCACAGAAAAAAAAACTTTTTCATTTTGGACTGCTGCGGTGTGACACTTCTTGGTATAGGTAAGAACAACTAATAGTGACTAAAACTGTAAAGGAGTTCGACGAAAAGCTACAATATACATACCACAGGTAAATATGAAAGTGCATGGATGTGAAAATACGCACTGGAAAATGTATTTTGTGAACTCATGGTTTGCCACATATCAACGAGATTCATTATCATATCAAAAGGATTGACGCTTGGAGAAACTGATAAAGGCACAAATTGGGCTTATCTCGAGGAATATGCACAACTTTTATAGCATGTGACTTCTAAAACCCGCAAAAAAATATATTATTGCGCAGTAATCAAAAGTTCTCTGTGGAATTAGTATCACTTTCTTTGATGAAAAATTAGGCCGCATGGGAGAGTTAATCATGGCGTCGTTTTGGTCGCATTCGCATGTTTGTGTCGTTCCATTCATTATTTTAACAACCGAAAAATTTACGAGCGAGTCTTTCTGAACATCCTTAAAACCTGTCACAGCCTCAGTTAAAAAGAAAATTGTGAGAAAACGGGTTTCGATATTTCTTTTTTCGATGTCTGTTTCTCTCCTTTATTTGATGAATCAGTGGTCGTTTTGGATTTCTCGGACTTAATTTTCACACCTTTTCTCGTGATATGTATGACTTCACGATCTTCTTTCTACCAAAATTGTAAGTTCTACTTTGTTGATATATTTTAATCAGTGATGAGTTGTTTTTCAAGCTAGAAGGGCCAAACAATTTTAAGATGCTGGTCGACATTTTTAAAGAGAAATTGTACTCAAGTTTATTTATTCTGATTAAGGAAAAGTAGGACTTGTTGAAATCTGAACACTTATAATAGTTCTATATTAATTTTACTTTGAGTTTTAGGTCCCATAGCGTCTTCCTATAGTGATGAAAGGGCATAGAAACTCCTGTCGTTCTCTGAATAGTTGACGATAAGTCCATGAGAGCGCGTTAATTGGATATGAGACGATAAATCCGCAACGAGGCGCGTAACGCCGAGCTGGCTCGAACTAATAGTCATTACTTTGATTGGTTCTCATTGAATCCTGCACGTTTGAACATTTGGAGCCTTTTTTTCAGCCCCCTTACCGTTGGTGCAATGCATTGCCACATGATTTGACTCAGAATATGAGCTGATAACTGGAGTTGAGTGACCCAATCAAAACACTAAAAATGCAATATTTGGAGTTGAAAATCTAATAATGATTACTATCATTATTTTTACTGTATCGTAACTATTATCAATACCATTATCTTTATTAGTCTCAATATTTTTATTCTCATCATTTTACCAATCACTAAAAATTGTTTGGTGCATGATTTAAAAATTTGAACCGTCTGATGGAAGGATATCAGTGTTGCCGAAACTGAAAAGAAACACAATGAAGATGTTTGTCCTCAAACTTTTTCATGCAGGCCCCTTTCTTTCTTTTTTCTTCGACCGAAATGCTCAGAGGCGAGGTCTTAAACCGATACGTATGTCACATTTATTTCAAAATTAACTCGCTGAATTACTAAATACGCTAACGAAGGCCGTAAACCTTTGGAATCTCTTCTATGATCGAGCCGGTGGGAATAACATATCCCCACACCGTGCGCCCGCAAATTAACCCGCTGGCCGAGGAAGAGGCATTGGAAACGATTGCGAACTAACAAGATGAATGTAGCGTCACCGACTGAGCGTATTTACCCATAATACGAGGTGTCTTGAACAAATTGTGTCATATCAGTGGAGAAACACGAAAAACCTTGCGTTTAAGCTTCGTCTTGAAAGGAGCTGGGTGTTCTGGGAAACAAAAGTCTGGTTTAGAGCTCATACATACCTACAACCTAGAGCTGGATGAAAAATGGCTTTAATTATGAAAAGAGTAGAACAAGAGCGTAATGGTGAACCTCAAATTGAAGTTTATCCGAGGAAAGATTCGTTTTCAGTCGAGTATGACAGAAATTTCTGGAAAAAGGTAATAAAGTTGAATTGTACGGTGATATTTTCCAGTGAAAAGCAAGTATGTAACACCGGTCCAAATTTGTCATGATGAATATGTTTTCCGCTAATCTGTCTTATCTCAGTGCCCTGGGTCTTTGTTAAATTAAAAAAAATGTAGATATTGAGTGCGACTGTTTCGTTATAGGTTCATCAAAAGCAGAATGAAGGTTTTTCATGGACAAGAGCAATGGATGATGTTTGTGTCGAATGTATGATCCAGAAATACAAGGAGAGCGGACAAGTGGTTAATGAAGATCCAGCACTGCTGATGTTAAAACAATGGCCGGCTTCTAGACAGTACAGAGATAATCCTGAAGATCTCCCAGGCCTTGAACAGATGGTATGTGTAGTGTAAATATTCAGAAAAATTGCTGATGGAAAGTAAAAATCAAATCATAAATTGATGAAAAATACGTGGAAATTACGACGCCACTGGGTGCACGTGAATAGGTTTGCTAGCTGTGAAAATCCATCGTAAAGTGCTCTTAATGTGACATAATACAGGTTTTTACGTTAAAAAAATGTAATATATTACAGGTTTTTAGGTTAGAAAAGTAACATACTATGTACTTATTGGAGTTGCTTCCACGTAAAAAACATGGACTTCAAGTTGTGATCAATCTTAGAAAGCAGTAAGGTTCACTTTGTTCATTTCTTATCGAACATGAAGTGAAGGTTCCTGCTTTTCCTTTTCAAACATAAATGAATAGCAGGTTGAATTTCAGCAGCTATACTGAGAAAGGTTAAAATCCTGCTCTGAAAACCAGAAGTGCATTTACATTGAACTAATTTAAGATAATTGTGCTGGCTGTTGCTATTATGCATTTAGAGTCAGGTACACTGTTATTATTACCCAGTAAGATTGAGTGTGGGGTCCTGTCATGGACACTGTTAGAGTCCCACCCATGATTGACAAAATCAATCTCTTGATTGTATTCATTTCATTTTGTTAATTATTCATATGACACAGACTGAAATTGATGACATGAAGTTCAATTAATAAAAAATATGACAAAATTTGAGAAACAAACTTTTTAAGCCATAGGCTATAGTTTTTCTGAAAAAAAAAATCAGTCGTTACTTCAGTGAAATTAACAACAACAGAGCACACAGGATATGTAGTGTTCAATCACACAGGAATAATGCATAGACTGTCTAAGCATGATGCTTACACTGTCCTATAAGTGCTCAAATTGGGTTGGTGATAATTAATCATGTTTGAGAATATTGGACATTGTATTCTCTTCCAGGTGAATCGTTATTTGGAGGTTCTTTTAGACAGTGAAGTGAATTCAGATAACAGATATGAGACTTTCAGAGATAAAACAGACAGGAGAAAGAAGACATTGCTGCACTATGCTGCAGAACTTGGATTTTTACATGTCACAAAAACACTTGTAAAAAGATATCCTTTGCTGCTAAGTATGAAGACAGTGGAACCTGTTAAGACAAAGAGGGGCCTGTTACCACTTGATTTGGCATTAGTGGCAGAGAATGACAATGTGGCAGCATATTTGGTTCAAATGATGCACCTTGAAAGGTACAAAGACTGCTAGGACCTGTTGCTTTGAGGGTTACACTAATGATTTAATAAAAGCAAGAAATGTACAGCCAAAGGCTGTTTTCCTCCAGTAGGTTAGAAAGTGACTTAACAGTTTGATTTAGTTTTGAACCTTGTGTGAACATGTATTTGTGTCATTTTTGTATGCTTGTTTTACTGATTATACCTGGGCGTAGATTAGACAGTGGATGTGTATGAAGTTCTAACTTAATTTAGATGTATATCTTTGTCATAAACTTAAAGCTAGGCAAAATACATAATGCTAGAATGAGGAGAGAATTAAAATGCATGCATATTTTTTTAAGGGTGGTGATCAGTTGACAAACATTTTGGACATTATTTTATTTCTTAATTCTGTTATTTAGTGTTCAAAGTTTATTTTCTTGGATACCAGAAGATGAAGCCAATCCTCAGCCATCTTTCTTTAGTTTCAAGTCCATAGTTGAGAACCCAAATATGAAGGTCAGAGTTTTGTATCTATCTTGGATTGTAATACTACAATATGTTGCAGCTCTTAATGAGTTGTTTGTGGTGTGAGAGTCCAGAAAACCTACTGCATGTGTTACATTTTTGTGTTACATGGGTACTCCTTTGCAGTTTAGCTCTAGTATCCTTCAGAAATGTAAAGTTGCCACACACTTCTAGACATTGATTTTATTCCCTTGAATTAACTGAGAGCCCCCAGTTGTCACTGCAGTGATAGATACAGCTTTGGTGAATCTTATGAATGAACATAGCTCACATCTGGAATGGCTTGTTACCTCCCATTTTACAAAATATATTATCTCATCATAGTTTTCACGGTATTCATAGAAAACAGTAGTGGCTGTGCTTGACCAGATGGTGAATCCTCACTGGCCTTACCTTCCTAAACTTAAAGAAACCTATCAAACTGATGAAGAGAGGGAAGGAATTGAAGGGGCTTGGCGTACAATTACAGATGATCCTCTAGAGTATCATTTTTGTTATCATATTTTGGATGGAGATGAAGGAGGACGACCCCCATTGCTTTTGCAGTCAAATGGAGAAGTCCAGACCATTAATGAACATTTTAACCCAAGAGACAAGTCTTGTCTACATGTTATTGCAAAGAGCAAAAATATGGTAATGATTCTAGATTGAAAACAAACTATTGTCATCTTTTCTAGTGCATGAATAAGGGTCTATTTTCATTTTGCTTAACTTGATTGTACTGATTGTTACTTACAGAATAAAGAGGGAAAATTACCCCATACTTGCTTGTTTACATGAATATTTTAAGCAATGCAGAATCATTCTATGAACTTAAATGAAAGGGGACTACAATTATCAAGGGGAATGCATGCTAGACAAATTTTGTGTGTTTCCAGCTTTTAATTGTTTTGAAAACAGATGAACAGAATATGTTATCCACTGCCTGATAGGAGAAGCACACATGTGCTTTAGCTGTATTGCACCCTTGTACATGGTAAACCAACTAGTCATTACAAATAAAAATGTTCTCCTTGCAAAGAAAATTTAGAAATAAACTGGGCTTGTTTTGTTTTGTTTGTTTTTGTTTTGTTTTGTTTTGTTTTTTTTATTAAACGGGACTGATAACAGATTACTTTCATTTTCAGGAGGCATTACAACATCCTGTGGTCAGAATGCTGGTTAAGACCAAATGGAAAAGCTATGGACGCTTTTTTCTGAGGTGATCTTGTTTTTGTTATTTTGGTAGGTAATGAGAAGCTAATCAACACTGAAGCACACCCAATGTGCCATTCATCGCAACAAGTATTGGCAAGAAGATTTCATGGATGATTTAAATGAATAATTTCACATAGTTTTATCTCATCAAAATGCCTGATCTAAACCTGTAATTATTTCCTGTGAAATCTGTTAGATTTGCATTAATTTTTTGTGGTTCAATCAACTGTACAGATTGGATTATTTTTGACATGTGTTCATGATCAGTTGGAGCTTTGGTGCTGTGTACATAGTAGCTTACAGGGTTGAGTTTTGTTGGATATTCAGTTCTGAAAAGCTGCAACTAGAACAAAAACCTGTAAACAAATCTAGCTTGTTAACTTCTTTGATTGTATATTCTGTAACTTACTTTACTGCAAAGTGTGGCATAATTATGTATTTTAATATTTTTCTCACATATACACACAGCCTTCAAGCAGCTTTGTATGTCATCTTCTTGCTGTTCCTGTCATATTCTTTGCTTCATGCCTCTACAAAACTGGACCCTACCCAGTACAGGGATGTAGGAGACTCATTCCGTGGATTTTGTGAGATCGTCTCCCTTGTTGTGGTTACCTTTTACTTCGGTGAAGAAATCAATCAAATGTGTATGTAAGTAATTGATGGTTAATTAACCCTTTAACTCCCAAGATCTCATTTCTGATTCTCCCTACTGTTTGCCATAAAATACTTATGATTTCAAATTGGGGAATTTGTTAGTGGATCAAAATTTGTATTCCCCTTATTGAGTTTTGTTCTTTATTCTCCTCACTTGTCTGCTTGATTCTGTGTTGATATTGTAAGGAGAAATTCTGTCTTGGTCACTCATGAGAGTTAAAGGGTTAAGGCAAGGATGAAATGATCACTGTTACACTGTGAACAGGAATATTGAAAATGGTCATTATTTTTTCCAATTATTGCATGCGACGTATGAGAACATATAATGTTATTTATGAATGTTTAATCATTTTCATGGAATTTTTGTTATTTTCTGTGCTACCTCCTTTCCGAGATAACCTGTTACAGGGAGGGGGGATGGGGGGTAGCACATGACAAGTGAACGTAATTGAGTGCTATGGATAAGTCTCAGTCTCAATATTTTTTGTTTAACTCTAAAAATAAAGTTATTTCAGACCTTAACTATGTTTTTGCTCATGATCAAAACTTGATTTTGCCTCTTATTCTCCAGAGAGAGGCAGTCATACTTCATGGAGTGGATGACCCTGTTTGATTGGTTAGGCCTATTGCTGGTCCTTTGTATCATACCCCTGCGGTACGCTGGTAGCAAAGCTCAGTGGACGATAGCATCTCTAGCTATATTGTTCAATTTCCTAAGGATATTTAAGTTTTCGTCAGTGACAAGGTAAACCACAACTGGCAAGCTACAATTTTAGTAATGTTAATGACTTAAATTGTAGGATGCGTTATTTCTTATGCGTTATTTACAGGATACGTTATTTGTGTTTGAGATAGACACAGTTTTGTGATTTTTGATTTGTGATCTGTGTAACCTAGCTCCCATATCTAACATATCTCATCCTATCCAGGACCACAGGCTTGTATACGAAAACTTTGGCTAAGATCATCCAGCAAGATCTGACACGATTTATGGCAGTTTTCGCCGTGGTCTTCCTTCCTTTCTGTGGAGCTTTGTTTTTATCTCTCCGTTGCTCTGGAAAAAATCATCAATTTAGGTACGCCTTGATTCTTTGGTTTGCTTCACAGTTTCATCAATAAAATCCCTGCCATTTTAAAATTCCTCAGTTCATGCCTGTCATCACTCTTTTTCGAGTAATTCTGTATATATTAATAGGTTTATTATATTATATATATTATTATATATTATTATATAGTAATATAATAATAATTAATTCTAAGGCAACCTATACTTGAAAGGTCACGATGACACAAATCGTTTCTTTTCTTGTTGCGTGAGCGTCCAAATCATTTAAATTCATTCTTTTGTTTACTTTTGCTTTAACTTAGTGGCATAGGAGACGTGTTCCTCAGCGGTCTTCGAGCGTTGTCTGATCAACGACCCATTGCGGAAGATTATTCAAACTTCAAGTAAGTTTATGATTACTATTTCTCCATTGTGATTATCACAACTTTAAATTATCAGCTCAGGAAAACAGCTAAGCGCCCACACTCGTTGTGGGTGTTGTCTCCTTTGTAGGAAATGCCTGTCGGCTTTTGTCAATATGCCCCGACTTTCACAAAGTTTGGTGTATATTTTGTGTTACAGCTGGCTCTCCATTCTGTTAATGCTGGCGTACATGGGAACTGTACTTGTGATTTTACTCAACATACTCATAGCGCAGATGAGCACGACCTACATTCAGGCCAAGAAAGTCGCCCGTGTGGAGTATGATGTGGATCGTATTTTACAGCTCACTCGCATGGAGAGATTTCCTTTTCTGGTATGTTTCTGTAAAGTTTGAAGATCAAGCGTTGACTAAATTACAAATAAATGGGCGTTATCAAGGGTTTGAGGTCATGTCAGCACGGTGTGTACGAACCTATGATATGTGTGATTAAGGCGGGCAGCATGTGGAGGGAAAGCACTTTAAGAGGATTAATGAAAAGATGCCTTACTTTTGAGAGTGACATTGTGTACAACTAGCATTGCCAATATAATTTGAATTAAATCTTACCCGATAAGTGCCTCACATTTTACTTCTGGCTTCGAAAAGTCATGGCATCTCAGTATAGTGGTAGGTCGTGGCTAGGTTCTTAATGTGTTTACTTCTATAGAGGTAAATTGTTTAATGACTTCAGTCGTGAATTTGATTGCATTTTATAGAATTTGCGCGTAAAGTACTACAAGGAAGGAGAATGGATCAGTGAAAAGAAACTTGCGGAAGGTTTGTTGTTAATCAAGATAGTCCAAAGTCTTTTTATTTCGATGTTGCCAGTGATTGACCCGGAGCCCTGAAAATTGGAAAAAATTGGCAAAAGGGAAGGTGAAGGAGAGGTTGGTCTTTTCCACTCAACTGTTTCCAAATAACATTCAATGATAAAAGAAAAAAGTTTTTAAATGGTTGCATCTTACAGTTTTCCGATGGATGCAATCTAAATGCTTTACTTTTTCCTAGAGCTTCTAGAATTTAGTGAAGATCGGAATCCTTGGGAATCAGTGGAAGAAAAGCTTAATGCGATAAGGTGAGAATCATTCGTTCATCACGTTTCACTCAGCCGCCCTCCGAGTATCAGTGCATCCAATCGACCCCCATTTTGCTGCCCATAACGTTCTGTTAAATATATGAATCAATTTATTTCCGTAGAGATATGATGCGAACGATGGTAAAACAGATGAGGCCTGGAAGAAAATGAACAGCTTCTTGTTACAGTGGTAACAATGAGACTCTGTCTGTTTTATTTCAACCTGTTTTTCCTTTGAACTTGCAAAAATCTCGAGCATTTTCTTCCCAATGGCTTGGATATGAGATTAAATGGTGCGTTAACAAGAGCAATCACAACAGTAGTAACGAAAACAACAGAGGAAACACCAAACAAACAGTGAGCAGTGGAGTGACGCAAACTAGAACTAATCGGAATTACTCCACAATCAAGTACAGAGCCTTTCTTTAGACACTGAACCAGTTCATCAACATTGGCTTATAAACTCATTTCTTTTCTCATTGATCTATTCTGTACTCAGTGTTTACAAAGTTGTAAAGAGAAATATTTAGTATAGCTCGATACATAAACAGACATGTCAGCTTTTCAAATTCATTTATTGGCCTGAGTTATGTGGCTGCTCCAGCCTCATGGAGCCAACGTAAAAAACGGGAAACACATTAGTTGTAGAAATATGTTTGTGTGTATTGCACCTCCTATTAAATGCTATATCGTGATTATTCTGCCTGTAATAAGCCCCGTTTTCATTCTTCTGCGGGTTTTCCGTGTTTGAATTGAGAAATAATTTGTCTCAACAACACCTGCCTAGTAAAGATTAGTTAAAATGTAAGAATTGATTTCTCTAACACTCGTTTGTGGTCTGGTTGATCCTTCTTTATTTGCTTCTCTTCTCAAGTTATTACAATGGGGACTAGCTTCAATATATCAGGCAAAACTAGAGCTTGTAAAGGTGTCACTGCGGATGACATTTCTAAGCCGTCAATCTTCTTGTGTCGTCATCGTACCATCTCAACTAGCGAATCACGCTTGACTACGTATTATAGTTCCCACATACTGAGTAAGCACCTTAGGGTTGTCTACGCAGTTACAAAATCAATTTCTTCCCTAATTTTCATATGTTTACGGTTGATCGACAATATAAAAATTACAAATAACCTTGGTGTAGAGTGTTATTTATACCTAAAAGTGTATCTTAAGAGAAAATCACCTTTAAAGATTGTTACATAGCAACATCTTGGTCACAAGAGTTAAAGAAGAAGGGCGCTCACAAGTACCGCCCCCAAATTGCTTCTTGTTGCGAAAACATGAGGGACATCACCTGTTTACCCTTAAATTACCTCTTGGAACACGAAGGTGTCGAACGCGACCTATTACCAGGGAGATTTACTCTTCCTGGACTAACAAATTAACTTATTTAAGAACACGGCCTATCACGAGTTCCATGTCAACTTCACGATCACAACGAAGAAAACGTGATTAAACTCACTAGGTGAACGTGGCCAAACTCACAAGAAGAACGTGATTAAACTCAACCTTTAAGATAAGACCACCAAGAAGGCGTACGAAGTAATCAACCTGCCCTTTTTATAATTTACATTAAATGACTTAGAATAATATAATATTTCCATTCCTTTTCTTTCTAACACCAATGCAGAAAACCCTTACGATATTGTAGATTAACTATAATTGTAATTTTATCATTTAACAAAAACTTTCTTAATCAAAATTGTTAGAATGAAGTTGACATTTTCAATAGCGCTTAATCTTTTGTGCGTGAATGTACTATCAGTTGAGTTAAAAAAGGTGTCAATGTTTCCCTTTTGTATACCTGAATTGAAATACTGGTTCACTCTCTACTAACAGTAATTTCAGTTCCTAGCTTCATATGGATCAAGTCTAACCGGAACAGTCTCATTGTCTGCTTTACTGCTTGTCTTACTTCGCTTATCTTCCAGCAGTAAAGGAACGGGTTCAAAGTTGAGTTAAAGGAGACTAAAATCAGCGTTAGTGTCCCACTGACGGCTAAATGTGTTTGAGATATTTTACTGAAAGCGGTAAAAATTACCACAATGCAATATGGTAGATAACAGACCAATAAAGCTAACTGCACCCACAGCGCACTGTGCACTGCCTTTCTGTATCGTGCGATGTTCAATGCATTTGGTTGGCTCGGACTTTGCTGAGCATGATCTTGTATTTGAGTTTGATGACGACTAAGAGCTCTAAAAATCTTTGTGTAAGATGCGGATGATATCATCAAGCAAAACGCTGTAACTACAAAGCCGTACCAACATGTAATGTGGTAAATTAAGCTTTGGCATAAAGCAAAGACGCCAGATGCAATCAAAAAGAAAAATGGTAAAACACTGCACCGGTATAACAGAGGTCATGAGTTCAAATCCTGTGCGGGCCTGAATTTTTTTTTTCAGGTCCTATTTTTAACTACTAGTTCAGTCGTGTTCTTAGCTGCGAGGATCTCTTAAACTCGTTTCTTCACCGCAGTGCAAATATATGAATTTCATTTATCTAAAATCATTAAAAATCCAAATGTAATTTAAGTAACATAAATGCAGGGGACCTCACTATTTATTATGTAACATTGTTTCTTATCTGACAAAGCCTTTCATGTTTTCTAGGACTACAGGATTATACATAAAAACCTTGGCTAAGATCATTCAGGAGAACTTGACTCGGTTCATCGCAGTTTTTACTGAGATCTTTCTTCCCTCTTTTTGTGCCTTGTTTTTATCATTACGTCAAAGTTCTAATCAATGCCATGAATTTAGGTACGTCTGAATTTCTCAGATCGTTCCACACTTTCCCACTGATTCTCTTAAGAATTATTATGTAACTAACTGATGCTTAGGAGGCTCAAAACAAGTACCTTATTTTTCATTATCATTCGTATGACGGACAGATTCAACCCATTATTATTAAAAATATCATAATGAAATGATTACATGTACAACTTGTTCAGCGATGATTTGGTTTGGATTTTTCCATCAACTGAGCTGAATAGGATTTGTGGTTAGTACGGGTTATTTAGGTGCTTAAACGCTTATGGTGATTTTTACCGACTTATTTTTACAAACTTTTTACCTATATTAACTTGCTAAAAGCAGTTACTTTTGCTTCCTTTTACATTTAGTGGCGTAGGAGATGTTTTGTTGAGCGGATTTCGAACGTTGTACGAACAAAGACCAATTGCAGAAGACTACTCAAGCCTCAAGTAAGGTTATGATGGGTACCTCTCTACAGAAGCTATAACAGAATTAAATTCTGCGAAATAGTCGAGCGCCTATTTACGTCATGTTGCGTTGCTGTACGTTGCGCTGCGCAGTGGTTACTGTTTGGCTTTGAATGCAAGGAACTTTTCCAAGTTTCGTTTATTTGTATTTTGTTGAAACTGGCTCTCAATACTGTTAATGCTGGTGTACATGGGGACCGTGATTGTGATTCTCCTCAACATACTCAAAGCAAGACCTACATTCAGGCAAATAAAGTTGCCCGTGTGGAGTATGATGTGGATGGTATTTCACAGCTCACTCGACATTGCTAATGATTGACCCGAAGCCCAGAAAAAAGGGGAAAAATTGGCAGAGTGAAGGTGAAGGAGAGGTTGGTCTTTTCCATTCAACAGTTTCCAAATAACATTCACTGATAAAAGAAAAAAAGTTTTTAAATGGTTACATCCTACAGTTCTCCGATGGATGCAATCTAAATGCTCTACTTTTTCCCAGAGCTTCTAGAATTTAGCGAAGATCGGAATCCTTCCGGGAATCAGTGGAAGAAAACCTTAATGCAATAAGGTGATAATCGACCCGCATTTTGGCGCCCATAACGTTCTGTTAAATATATGAATCAATTTATTTCCGTAGGGATATGATGCGAACGATGGTAAAACAGATGAAGCCTGAAAGAAAATGAACAGCTGCTTGTTCCAGTGACAACAAGGAGACTCTGTCTGTTTTATTTCAACTTATTTCCTCTGTGAACTTGCAAAAATCTCGAGCATTTTCTTCCCAATAGCTTGGATATGAAAGTAAATGGTGCGTTAACAAGATCAATTACAGTAGCAGTAACGAAAACAACAGAGGAAACACCAGACAAACAGTGAGCAGTGGAGTGACGCAAACTCGAACAAATCGGAATTACTCCACAATAAGGTGTAGAGCGTTTCTTATTTTGGCAACCAGTTCGCTAACATTGGCTTCTAAATTCACTCATTTTTCTCGTTGATCTACTCATAGAGAAATATTAAGCATAGCTTGATACATTAATAGAAATGTCAGCTTTTAAAATTAATTTATTCGCCTGGGTTATGAGGCTTCTTTAGCCTCATTCAACGAAAAAAACGGGAAACACATTAGTAGTAGAATATGTTTGTGTGTATTACACCTATTAAATTTTTATCGCGATTATTCTGCCTGCAATAAGCCCCTTTTTCATTCATCTGCAGGTTTTCCGTATTTGAATTAAGAAATAATTTGTCCTAACAACACCTGCCTAGTGAAGATTAGTGAAAACTTTCTTAATCAAAATTATTTGAATGAACTTGACATTCTCAATAGCGCTTAATCTCACGGCTTTTAACATGCGTGCACGTACTATCAGTTGAGTCAAAAAAGGAGTCAATTTTTTCCCCTAAGTATACCTTGAATTTTTCATCACTTAGGAAAAGGAAACACTTCTTCAATAGAAAGCAATTTTACCGACATCTATTCTGACTCAATACGCTGAAAGGTGCAAAGTAGTTCCAAAGCTCGGAAACGCTTTTAGTCAGAACGAGAGCATTTTAGGATCAAGGTCATAGGCTTCTGGTCAGAAAACTTAAGCAACTTTTATTCCTTTCAAGTTGTTTAATTAACCATAGAGTGCAATGTAGTAAAATAATTTTCTTCGGCGGGCAACTTAGCAGGCACTGAGTGTTTGTGGAGAGCAACCAGCAATTTACTTTTAAGTAAAGCAATAATCCGCGCGGGTGATCTGCATTTTTAGCAATTGTAGAAAAACGACCTATTTCATTAAAAGTTATGAGTTTATTTTCACTTTGTAGAAATTAATTTAGGTGCGAATTAGTTTAAAAAGCCGGTTGATTCACATGTAGGACATTCAAATATGGGACATTGATGATTTCATATTTTGAACTCATGATAAGGAAAACTCCAATTGTTACGATTCCAATGATATGGTTCTATCTATCGAGTTTTCACCACTTGTGAGGAAATCAGCAATGTTGTTTTCACTCACCATACAGTGATACCAGTGCAAAAGCGTTTGAAGTCTTTATTCTCCTTATCCGATGATATACTGGTTCACTCTCTACTTATATTAAATTCAGTTCCTAGCTCTATAAGGATCAAGTCTGACCGGAACAGGAACTCGCCTTAGAAACAATATAGTGCTTGTCTCAGTGTCTGCTTTACTGCTTGTCTTACCTCGCTAATCTTCCAGCAGTAAAGGAACGGGTTCAAAGTTGAGTTAAAGGGGACTAAAACAGTCGTTAGTGTCCCGATGACGTCTAAATGTGTTGCAGATATTTTACCAAAAGTGTACAAACCTACCATAATGCAAGAAGGTAGATAACAGACGAATAAAGCTAACTGCACCCACAGTGTACTGTACACTGCTTTTCTGTAAAGTGCAATGTTCAGTGCGTTTGGTTGGCTCGGATTTTGCTGAGCATGATCTTGTATTTGAGTGCGATGATGACTAAGAGCTCTAAAAATCTTTGTGTAGGATGCGAATGAGATCATCAAGCAAGACACTGTCACTAAAAAGCCGTACCAAAATATTATGTGGTAATTTAAGTTTTGGCATAAAGCAACGACACCGGTTGCAATCCAAAAGGTAGTTGAAATGACATGGATGCGCTTTACAGTTACAATTTGTCTGTATCTCAACCCCAACAACAGAGCGAGAAGTCTGTCCACGCTTATGGCCGTCATCGTCAACAAAGATACTAAACATAACGCATAGCCTGATATGAAAGCTGCGTGGTACGTCCATCGACAACGGCCCCAGTCTTCGTGGATATAGGACATAAAATGGATGACAGCCAAAGGATGAACGACGAGGCCGACTAACAGATCTGTTGTTGCAAGGCAACTATAAAGGACTTTGGACGGCGGATGAAGGGAGGATTCCTTGTGAAGGGCAACAAGGATAAGAGAATTGCCAAGAAATGCTGTTAGGGAAAGCAGAATGTGGATTGACGAGAAATAATACGCATACGGTTGTATTGCACTCGCCACAGACCGGGAACATTCCATGGTTTTGGTTTGTGTTCCGTCTTCTGTAAAAATCTGAGTTGTTACCATCTTCTCGCCGCTAATCCGAAGCAGTCCTATCCTTTTCCCAACAGATCATCTGCTATAGCAACGAGAAATATCTTAACTTAACAGCACTCGCCCGGCCGTTAATAATTAAAACTTACTTCCCCTGTGTGTGTCAGCATAACCATCTTTCCGATGGCCGTTTGCAAAAATTTTTTTTGGGATCACTTTTTGAAGGAGCTTAGACACCAGGCTCAATCAGGTAACCAAGCCTTCTGATGATTTGTTAACAATTCTATACTCACCTCCCCCGACTGGTTGAAGTGCGATTGGATGGGGACAGGGAAGGGAACATTTTTGTTACTTGCGCGAGCAAAAACCCATTGAGAAGTTATCTATTAACCCTATTTTTTTTTTAATTTTCGCGTGAAAGAATATTACCTTATCTCGCTGCGCTCCGTTCGAATACGAATCTTCTGCCTTTGGCTAAAATACGCTTTCTTCGTGAATTCTAAACTCTACTCACGGTCAAATGGAACCGAAGGGAATTTCAAACCTAGAAAATACTTGCTTCTGAATAGTGTCTTAGCTCTGCTCTCGGTGACGTTTTTCCGAAGGACTCGCTAGATTGCAGAACAATCGCAAGAAGTGCACCTCGTCGAGTACAGGTCTTGAAAATGTATTCAATGTTAAAAGAAATCCTAGCAGGCAAACAAAATTAACCTTTCGGTGAACTACGTAATTGAACCAAGTACTTTTTTAACGGACCACAAAATTCGTCGTAAGTGTAGTAATCCGCTTATTTATTCTTGACATTAAGCTTATTTCGACTTAATAAAGCAATTGGTATTAATCATATGAAAATACGTATTTGACAACTTGATAATCTTGTTAGAACGTCATAGGAAGTTGTACCTTCAAAGAAGCTACGTGTAAAATCTGTAAGGCCTTTTCACTGTTTATGGCGGTAAATTTATATTCACCGTGGAAGCTTTGCACGTCTTAGTTATTTGCTTGATTATTTTTTGACGCTGTTGTGTTGAGCATCCATCTGAAGTGTGCATGACTGAGTGTTCAGGGTGCAAAGAGTGAAAACGGTACGCAAACCTAATAATTTCGACCCCTCCACCCCTCCCTGCTCCACCCTCTACAAAAATGAGTAGTTTCTGGACCATATTGACTTGAAATTTTACACTTGATAATTCCTAAATTGACTGATGCCTCACACAAGAGAAAATTATTTTCATATCATATCTGTGCACCACTGAGGCCTTTCATTAACAAAAAGGCTATTATGGTATGTTCCAATAATGGCTCTGGGTCAGATGCGTTTGCAACAAAGGATGGAAAAAATGAATTATTATTATTATTATTAACATTATTATCATTATTATTATTGTGTTACATACTCTTAACCAAATTTGAAACTTTACCACTCCCCTCCCCCAAAGCAGCTACATGTAAACAATATAGGGCCTTTTTTAAAGTCCTCACAGTTTAATGCCTCAAGGCTTGCTGGTTTGACAGTCAGTGGAAAAGTAATGAAAGAAATACATTCAGTTGGATTTAAATGATTATAATTAAGATTTAAATATCAATTCCAACTGAGCAATGACTCACGATACAGAAAACAAGACATTGATTGCATTATATTAGGTGGCTTGATCCAAATGAGCCAAAAAAGCTTTTTTTTTTGTTTTGTTTTGTACCTAATCATAAAAAAACCCCATATTCTGTAATTATAAGTCATAAAGTGAAATTCAGTACTCTAACTATATTCAATAGACCTTACTGCAGTTTTCAACACCACCTTAATGGGTTGGTGGGTAGGCATGACCTTGCAGTATTTGTACGAGAATCCAATGTCAAATAATCTTTGTGAATTATATTAGGTGGCTTGATGCAAATAAGCCAAGAAAGCATTTTTTTTTGTTTGGTACCTAGTCATAAAAAGCCCCATATTCTGTAGTAGTAAGTCATGGAGTGAAATTCAGTACTTTAACTATATTCAATAGACCTTACTGCAGTTTTCAACACCACCTTGATGGGTTGGTGGGTAGGCTTGACCTTGCAGTATTTGTATAAGAATTCAATGTCAAATAATTTTTGTGAAAAATTCTGTTATGATAAAAATATCAGAAATATGGCAAACGTAAGCAACAGTTGTAAACGTTACAGGAAAAGGATTCTTCTGTAAAAGAATTTTCTTCTTGCAGACTAAAATTTCCTGAAAAAAAATAACAGACAATGCAAGGAAAATCTATTACAAACAACAAGGCAAATTAAAGGACAGGTACAGCCATAGCCACTATGAAGTAAGCATCCCTACCACTCCCAAAATGCATTATCAGTTGCCTCAGATGTCCAGGCAGTCCAGGCAGTCTAGGCAGTCCAGGGAACAATTTAAACATTGACTCAGTTTTGTGTAATAAGATTAATTGTTGCTAAGTGCATTATTTCATGACAACGTACTTCAACAAGTTAGGTAAACATATAGTATATACCACAAAAGCAAATTATTTCTGGTGTTATCGCTAATTGAGATATCAGATCAAGAAAGTATAAGGTTATTAATAAAGTGTTAAATTTTAGCTGTAAGCTTTTCGAGTTATTGATTTGACAATTTACTGTACGTTGTAAAATTACAGATAACACTAAATTTAGGTTGTAAAACACTAAAAAACTTCCTTACTTACCTTTCAGTCTCAAAAAGTTTTCCTCTTTACTGCTTTAAAAATTTGAGCTTGTGTTTACTACTCGCCGAAGTTCCTTGTATTCTCTAGTGTGACAAAAAAGGTCACGCAAGCAAGAAAAGGCTTGGGCACAAATTCAGTAGGCTTGGCTACTGAGTTAGGCCTGGTTTCTAAGCTCCTTCAGAAAGTGATCCCAAAAAAAATTTCTGCTGGCCGTTTAAGAACTAACAATGAACAAAAGAACCGCCTGTTGTGTCACGATCAATTTTGTTTTCTTGGGCCTCCGTTGCATTTATTATCACAAAAGGGAAGAAACATCTGTCCAACAGTAAGAAATTTTTACAATATTTGTTCTTAATTTTCTGCCTTAAAAAGTTGCAGAATAGTTCCAATACATTTTATTGAAACCCACCCAAAGCCATTAAGACTGACAAGTAATTTAAATGGTAAAGGGTGCGTTACTGAACACTGTATAAATTAAACCTCCAGACTCACGGCCGGAACATTTTCCCCGCAGATCATCTACTTTTGCAACGAGAAATGTCTTAACTTAACAGCGCTCGCCCGGCCGTTAATGCGTAAAACTTACTTCCCCTGTGTGTGTTAGCATAACCATCTTTTCGACAGCGTTCACGAACTAAAAGCGAGCTAAAGAATCGCCTGTTGTGTCACAATCGATTTTGTTTTCGTGGGCTTCCGTTGCATTTATTATCACCCAAGAGATAAAACACCTGTTCAACAGTAAGCAATTTTTACGACATTTGCTCTAAAATTATGACTTAAAAGGTTGTAGAATAGTTTCAAGACATTTTATTGAAACCCACCCAAAGCTGAACACCAAATTATTAAATCTTTAGACTCTCTGCCGGAGCATTTTCTTTCCAATTTTTTGTGGAAATGATTTATGCTAATGACGGCCTACTTACCTGAGAATAACAACGTAGACCACGGCCAGCTGTTAATCCTGGTCGGTGTAAATTGACTTACGTGCGAGTTAGGGTTAGGAGTCAATTTACAACTCAAACATAAAGACATCAGTGGCTTTACTCTTTGACAAAAGGATGCGAAACTCTGTTTACTCTAATTTTGAGTAATGAAAAGGTTATTTTGTTTTTAATGCCCTTTCATCTTATGTCAGGTGATTCGCTGTAAACAGTTTTCTCACAAGTTAGGAATTTTGAATTTTACAATATGTTCCTCTTTGTAAAGTTGTTGGAGAAGACTAATGAAAAAAAAAATGAACTCTGTATTTTAGATGATACATAGATAACGTTTTTTATTTTTTTTTTACGAGGGCACGGTAGCGAATCCTGCAATGTAATTGGTTCTTTACCCAGTCAGTATTTTCCCATCTCTGCCCACGAGCCACGGTAACGCTTTCGAGTACATCCCGAATTTCGTTGCCATTTTTCATAAATATATCTCGTTTTCCCGGCTGGGCAGTATTTTAAGCAAACAAGTCGGTTACTACCTCAAGCCAATAAATAACTTATGAATCCTCTCTTTACTCCCTTTCAAACCACTTTGGTTGACAGAAAAATATTGGTTTCTGAATTAATTTGTATAAACAATAGTGTCATTACTTTGGTTGACAAGCGGCCTAAAAACCGTCTGCAGTTTCTTTTAATCGTCCACAAAAAGTAGCTAGAAAGTTAAAACGTGAGGTAGTTCGTTACAGTTAAACTGAACGATGGAACTTTCATTCATTTAATACCTGAATTTTCTCAAGCAATTTGTTCGTAGTGAAAGAGCGAGCGAAGTTTTAATTTAAGTTCTACAACAAATATACGCTATCTCGCTCCCGTAAATTGCACAAAGAAACTGAAGGAAATTTTTGATAAAAGGCCGCATTAAATCCCCTTGTGTCTTGTTGGAGTGTGCCATTCGAATTTAGTTTTTGTGAAGGAAAGACCAGATTTACACACGCCATTGCAGCAAACAAACAAGCAAACTCTCACAACTTCAAAATAAAAAATTTGAATTTACTCACAATTACTTTCTTCGCCGTTTACTTAATGAAAAGAGGTAAATTTTCGTACATGAATGAATCGTCGATGAGAGTGAATAATACTTTCCATTAGATCATTGACTGTTTTTGAAGAAAACATTGTCGAGACAGTCCTTGCCAAACTATTTCCGTTGTTTTTCAAATGTTCTTACACATTTTTTGTTATGCGCTCTCCAATTGACAGGTGTCAGATTGTGACAGATACTTGCAAAAATACTTCAAAGTTTGTTTGGAAGCCTTTTAAATGACCTGTGTCGTTACGGAAATGAAAATGTTTCGCTAAGGCATCTCTCTTGAATTTGCATCACCTCTATTTTAACCACCATTTACTCGCTCAAAAATTGTTCAGTTCATGGAAGATCTTGCCGTATTTACAGCCCTAAATCATTCGGGTTCTTTCGGAAAGAATTTCGCCGAGTTTAAAAAAAATAAATATGTTATTTACCGGCTAAGGGTCGTCCCTCCCAGCCGGCAAATAACATATATTTATTTCACTGACAAGAAGAGGTCGAGCTTGCTAATGCACTTCGCGAGCTCCAAATTCAAATTGATCAGAAGAGCCAATCAGAGGAAAGGAAAATATCACAAGGAGCCAATGAGAAGCCATAGAAAAAACTAGCAAACTGCGTAAGGCGCAGGAAACTACAATGGACCAAATCGCGATTTGTTTCAATTTTGATTTTGACTGGTTGAGAGATCGGCGAAGGTTTTACTGAAAAAGAAGTAAAGCAAAAGAAAAGCATTCCTTGATCTTTTTTTGAGCCTCAATTATTTTGATCTTTACTCTGAAAAAGGGACTGGGGATTTGCGTCTCATCTTGATTTCTAGCTTGTATGAAATCATTTCTTGGCCGCATAAGTCCAGAGAGATGCTGTATTCAAAGCACGAATTAGTCAAATTGTGTACCTTAGTTAAGATCCAAGATTCCGAGAGCCATACCCTGGTTGACGGTACATATATGTTGAGGTCACCTGAGAGTGTGCATTTGTACCCCCTCCCCTTCCCAACCCCCTTCCCCTCCCCCGTGCATGAGCAAACTTTGAAACTCAGGATGGTCAAAACAAAATGCATTTGACCCCATACACTTATCACCACCAAAGCCTACTTGCATAGGCATACCTTGAATATTTAAACTGCTTACATTGCGAATAAGAATATGCTAACATCCGCATTACAAATTTACGGTAAAAAGTACAAATCTTACAATGTACACTAGATACAATCAAGGTTATTAAGATAAAAGCGATAAAATGACTAACACAAATAGCTATAGGTAATAAAATGATTTCGAGTGCAGTTTGGTGTAAATAAGCACCAGTGTCTCAACTTTGCACTCGTGTTACGTGAAAAATGTAACTGCGGTAGATGCGTTGCGTGCCGCAGCTTCTTTAAATTTACAGACCTACATCTTGTTAATGTTTTGCAGCTGGCTGTCAATTCTGCTGATGATGGCGTAAATGGGAACTGTGATTGTGATTCTTCTGAACATACTCATTGCACAGTTGAGCACGGCCTACGTGCAGGACAAGAAAATCGCCCGTCTGGAGTACAGCTTACTCGCATGGAAAGATTTCCTTTTCTGGTATGCTACAAAGTGGACCTGTTAACTAGGATTGGCCGTTGGAATTTCTTTTCAGTGGTTTCTGTATCTCTTCATGCAAGTTTAGAAAGACGTTTATTGTAGTGAGGTTTTTTCTCCAAAACTCTCTTTGCTTTAATCGCTCTAACACTTGATCTTTCAGCGAAAAAAAGTAATGCGTTAGAATTAGTTAGACGATTATTAATTTTTTTTTCATAAGTAGACATATTTCATTGTTCCGTAGAAGATCACAGAATTTGTGAAGGATTCACAAATATTTTTAAGCGAGATGTTATAATTATAAGGCCATACCATGCACAAGAGTGAAAGGTAATCTAAACTACAGCACAGCCGGGCGATACGCGATACGATACAAATAGTGGCCTTGATAGTATGTATGCTCTTTATTAAAGTTGCAATTTGTCTGTATCTCAGCCCTGCAAAAAAAGCGAGACTACTGTCTACGCTTATGGTACTCAACGTCAACAAATTCAAGACACTGAGCATAATTCATAGCTTGTTATAAAGCTCGCAACGTACGTGTACCGATAAAGGCTCCAGTCTTCTTAAAGAGTACCCTGAGTACAGAAGTATGCGTGTCTTTGCACTCCACTTGCGAAAAAAGGGTAACATTGGTTGAAGTGATAATTTTGTATGTATTCTACCTCCTGTCAGTTAAATTTGTTGTCTCCATTATTCTGCCTGTAATAAGCCCTTATTTCCTTTTTCTGCAGGTTGTCAATGATTGCCTCAAGAAATATTTCGTCCCAACAGTACCTGCCTAGTAAAGGTTACTTAAACACCTAATCAATGATTCCCCGCACGTCTCAAGGGCACAACGCCTTGCCCCGGTTAGGACTAGAACCCGGGTCGTCCGACTCGGAGCCTAGTGCACTGACCACTGGACTACTGGACAAAGCCGTGCCCGCGATAAAGTTCACCACGCATGTTAAAAGTAGCACCTTGTGCGGTCGGTCGTACGGTCGTAAGTCCAAATTTTTTCGGGTTGATGGGTCACTACTACCATTTTGTATAATTATGGGGCTACGCTCTGCGAGCTCCGCCATTATTTAAATAAAATCGATATTCTCAGTAGCACTTAATGTTTTAAAATGCGCGAACTTGTATCAGTTACGTCAAAGAAGGTGTCAATTTTTCCTTTAAGTATACCTTGAATTTTTAATCACTTGGGAAGAAACACATCTTCCACAGAAAGCAATTTCACCAACATTTATTCTGACTCGATGTGCTGAAAGGTGCAAAATAGTTCCAAAGCTGTGAAAAGCCATTAGTCAGAACGGAAATATTTCATGTTCAAGGTTATAGGCTTCTGGTCAGAAAACTTAATTAAGCGATTTTTAATCCTTTCGAGATGCTTAACGAACCTCATAGTGTAATGTAGAAGAGGCATTTTCTTCGGCGGCCAACTTAAATGTAGGCACTGAGTGGTGTCGACAGCAACCAGCAGTTTACCTTTAAGTAAAGTAATAATCCGCGCGGGTGATCAGCATTTGAAGTCTTTATTCTCCCTAAGCGATTATATACTGGTTCATTCTCTATTTACACTTATTTCACTAAATAGCTTTATATGCATCAATACAGTCTAACCCGAACAGAAATTCACTTTAAGAACAACATAGCGTTTGTCTCAGTGTCTGCTTTACTGCTTGTCTTACTTCGCTAATCTTCCAGCAGTAGATGAACGGGTTCAGATTTGAGTTAAAGGATATAAAAACCTCCGTTAGTGCCACACTGAAGGCTAAATGTGTTGGAGATATTTTATTAAAAGTGATCAAAATTACCAGTATGCAATAAGGTAGATAACAGACGAATAAAGCTAACTGCACCCACAGTGTATTGTACACTGCCTTTCTGTATCGTGCGATGTTCAGTGCATTTGGTTGGCTCGGGTGTTGTTGAGCATGATCTTGTATTTGAGTGTAATGAAGACGAAGAGCTCTAAAAATCTTTGAGTAAGATGCGAATGTGATCATCAAGCAAGACACTATGAATATAAAGCTGTACCAAAATGATATGCGGTAATTTAAGCTTTCGCATAAGGCATTTACACCAGATGCAATCCAAAAGGTAATTAAAATAACATGGATGCGCTTTACAGTTACAATTTGTCTGTATCTCAACCTCAATAACATGGCGAGAAGTCTGTCCACGCTTATGGCCGTCATTGTAAACAGAGATACTGAACATAACACATAGCATGATATGGAAGTTGCGCGGTATGTCCATCGACAACGAGCCCAGTCTTCGTGGATAAAAGACATCAAATGGATGACAGCCAAAGGATGAACGACGAAGCCAACTAACAGATCTGTTGTTGCGAGGCAACGATAAAATACTTTAGACGGCGGATAAAGGGAGGATTCCCTGTAAAGAGCAACAAGGATGAGAGAATTGCCATGCAAGAATTGCTGTTAGGGAAAGTAGAATGTGGATTGTCGAGAAATAATATGCATACGGTTGTATTGCACTTGCGATAGACCGGGAACAGGCTAGTTCTTGAATGGTTTTGGTTTGTGTTCCACCCTCTGTTAATTGAGTTGTGGTCATCTTCTGGCCGCTAATCTGAAGCAGTCATTTCCTTTTCCCAACAGATCATCTACCACAGCAACGAAAAAATCTTATCTTAACAGCACTCGCCAGGCTGTTAATACGCAAAACATAGTTCCCTGTGTATGTCAGCATAACCACCTTTTCGATAGTGTTTACGAACTAAAACGGCAAAAGAACCGGCTGTTGTGTCACAGTCAATTTTGTTTTCGTGAGCATCCGTTGCATGTATTATCACCTAAGAGAGGAAACACCTGATCAACAACAAGTAGTTTCTACGATATTTTTCTCTATGATTATGACTTAAAAGGTTGTAGAATAGTTCCAATACTACGTGGTATTATCTAATTTAGAATTCAGGGCCCAGTTGTTCAAAGGCCGATTAGTGCTAGCCCAGGGTTAAATTTTAATGCAGTTTTCTATATTTCTTTTTTCCAAAGCCTTTAAGAGAAAATTTTCCCTATTCCTTTTTCCCATAACCAATATAAGGAAACCCTTACAATATTTCGGATTAAACATAGTTCTATTTTTATTGTTTAACAAACAGCGCTATGATCTTCAAGTTGTTGATTTCCATACGGTTTTTGAAATTATTTAGAAATTGTATTGATCATTTAATTATGCAACTTAGCAATCATTTGATATTTGACGACCTCCTCAAACTTGCTGTCTGCGTTTTACATCCAAAAAAAATTCTTTAAAAGGTACCACGACGGGTTCAAATATCACGCTACCCAACCCTCTCTCTCTGTCTCAGTTAATCATTACTTTCATACTGTTCATCCTTATTGTTTTGCAGATAAATAGACTCGTGCAAATTTTGTTAGAAAGCGAGCTGAACTTAGACAAAAGGTATCAGATGTTTAGAGATGAGAATGACAAAACAAGGTAGACTGTTTGCTTCACTATTCTGCAGAACTAGGATTCCTGCAAGTCGCCAAAACATTTGTGAAGAAATATCCTGGGCTGCTAACTGTTAAGACAATAGCACCAAAGAAAAAAACCAGGGATTTTATCGGTTTAAGTGGCGCTAATAAATGAGAATGATGAAGCACTAGCATATTTGATTAGAATGATAATGAGACATGAAAGGTATAATGAGTTATTAATAGAATTTGAAAGGAAATAAGATTCTGAAATCTGGGTGAAATTGCAGTAGCCATTCTGTGTATAGGGGCAGTGTTTATAGACATTCTCTTTAATTCATAAAGAGGAGTTTGAAACTCCTCTCTTTCATGTGAAATTATTTCAAGTGCAAAATTATCAAATTATTTCAAGTGCATTGCCTGGTGTACAATTGTAGCAAGCCTTAATATGCTCCCATTCCCTTTCTAGTTTTGTGTTTTTCAATGGATATCTTCTGTTGAAAGCTGCTTGATGGTGGTTAAGGATTTCAGGGATGTTGTTAGTTACCTTCGTTGTGGGCTAATGCTTTTCGCGCCCAAAAGCTTCTTAAAACACCAATTCCCAACAGTCTCCTGGCTTACTGATAAGTACATGTTAAACTAAATTAGAAATGTTAATGTTGAACTTCTACATGGGTTTGAGCCAACGGGTAAAAAATTGATAGAGCACCATGTAGAGATTTGTACAGTCAAGGTAAGGTTTTAAGTTTCTGAGGTAAAGTGACCCATGACTGCTGGAGCCTCTTTAAGGTTGTGTAGCTGAGGGTGACTAGGGTTTTATTTCCACCTCGTGGATGTAGTGCGTTGTCAGTACTCCATTGCTGGTTACCCCTTAGCACTTTGTTGGGGTTCCCCAACAATTTATTCAGGTACCCAGTTATTCAACTGGGTGGAAAGAGGCGTTAATGTGAGAGTCACAGTGTATTTACCCAGCTTACAAAGTCTTTCTTTTCGAAAGCTGTAACGTCAAAGGATACCTGTTAACACCAGCTGGCTTTGCATATTGGAAATATCGATGTTACGAAAATTGCTTGAGGATAATGAAGCCCAAAAACTGTACTGGTTTAGAAAAGTGGACTGAAATGGAAGACTTGTCATGTTTGACGCCAAGTTTTGGAGATGGAACAGTCGAATATTTAAAAGGTTTCTCAGTCTTGAATATCCTTCTATCTATTACTGCATTTCTTGGGAACACTCTGATTTTAGTTGCCATGCGTAGGATGTTTTTGTTCTTCTATCCTTGGTATTCAGACGCTTCAATCTTTGTCGACTCGCCATACTGGCTTCATCTGTAGTTAACTATTTTTTGTGCTCAGCATCTTTGTCGAAGATGACGGCTGTAGTATCCGTCCCTCCGCACACGGTGCGAGCCTACACTGTATCAGGTGATATTTCATTAAACTAGTTCCATCTATTATGGCGGGTGTTCATTGATGGTCTTACAACGGTCATAAGCCTGGACAGACTTCTTGCACTGATTTTAGGGATGAGATACAGACAGATTGTAACTTTCAAACGCACATCTTTCGTTGTAGTCACCATTTGGGTCACAGCTACAGCTGCAGCATTACTGTATTTTCTAAACCCCTGTATAACAGTCTGGCATGGCCGAATAGGTATACCCATGTGCTTAACTCTTTCATTTGCATCTTATACAAAGATTTCCCACACACTTCGTCGTCGGGTCCAAGTACAAGATCATGTTCAACAAGAACAACAGGTGCAGGTGGTATTAATTGTGTGTTATCTTCCACGTCACATAGTAATAACTTTCTCAACTGAGAGTGGATCATCATCGTCACAGTTGCTTGCATGGAGTATAACTGGTCTTTTAGCCTACTTAAATTCGTCGTTAAGTTCTGGAAATCAATGCTACAAATGACGTACGAACAATGTTCACAAACTGTCATTTTAGCACATGTATTGACTGATGTGAGAGCGTATGCTATCTTTTAGAGACGTACATAAGTAACTTTCTGTCATAAAAACGCACAGCCGCCTCCGTTCGCTGTTGTCTTAAACCTCTTAAACCTCTTAAACCTCTTAAACCTTAAGAGGAACTTTACGTTGGCATTGATCTATTGTAATTAAGCTGTTACATCTGTTGGGAATTTCAAGTTAATACTCTTTGCAACGGACAGCTTTTTTACTCTCACAGGGACATTTCAAAGATGTCATGGTGTAAGAGAAAGATAGCGACCTCTTTACTTTGGATGCATGTGTGTTTAACTATTTTCAGGCCATGTGATAATGATAACAAGAGAACTGTTTCTTTCAAGTTTCCTTTTATTCAAGTACATATATACGCACAATTTGCAAACGACAAAGGTGGAAATTCTCTTGAGACCTAAGCATAACATACAAGCTAAAGAGGTCTATTGCATACGGTTCAACTTTGATGAAAGCGTATATGTATAGGAAATCGTATGAACGCGAGTGCATTTCGTGATTTATGGGCACGAGTGATGTTTTGAAAGTTCTCAAAATTGCACGAGCCGTAGGCGAGTGCAATTTGAGAACTTTCAAAACATCACGAGTGACCATAAATCACGAAATGCACGAGCAGGTTCATACGATTTCTTATTTATTAAATTCTCGATAAAATTACTCCAACATTTTATCGAGTTGTTCGTGCTCGTATTCTTCCATTTTTGGGTTTACTTTTCGTTGAGTCGCCCATGTTTGCCAGACATTTAACCAGGTCTGTGTAGCTTTCAACGTGTTTTTGTTTTTCGCATTTTCTTTAAGTTGCTCAACGATGTTTTGGTTTGACAAAGCAAACCGGCTGTCAGCCATTTTTTTATAATTTGGTGTTCAAATTTGGCGCTTCCCCGGTGTTTCCATGGCAACTTCTCCGTATTGCACTCTATAACCTCTATTGCACTCTATAACCTATTTATGCATTCATCATTGACCAATCAGAAACGCAATATTTTGTTGAGTATATAATAAATAGAGGATATTACATGGCCGCGCGGGGATACGAGTTTTATATTTGAGTGCTGAAAGTATCTCTCACGAGTGAGCGAAGCTTCATCAGTATTTATAGCTACTGATGAAATTCCTACATAATTTCAAAATAACCGGCCGCGCGCCTGAGCGGGAAGCTCTCTCGTTATTGGCTAATCATGTTAGTAACCATGGTGACACCAATATCCTCACACGTGAAAGATAAAGATAGTATCTTCACTGCGCGCGATGACGATATGATTTTTTAGTAAAAGGAAAAATCCTGGTATTTCATCAGATCTATATAATAAACATACATACATACATTGTTTACATACATACATGCACAAGTTTACATACATACATACACACATACATAGTTTACATACATACCTGCACAAGTTTACATACATACATCATGACAAGTTTTTATTCGCTGTTGCGCGGAGGAAATCGTGTGCAATAACTTTTTAATTCGTCTACCAGCTTTTTTCCTCAATTTTACATCCGCCGAGAATTATAAAAGAAACAGTGACAGCTACGAGATGTTTCCGTTCCCTCTATCTTTTTTTTATAATCGATAATTTCCTCTTTATAAGTCCATTTACCGCGCTTTCCTTAAACAATTCATTGTGCTCCCCTCTTTTAAGACTGAGGAATTTGATTACAGTTGTCGTTTCAAAACTTTTTACCGCGAGCATGAGTAGCTCCATAGGAATGTGTGGCATAATGGTAGTTTGGTTTTCAAATGTTAATTTGACAACACTAAAAAACCTTGAACTATTGTTCCCTTTTGTTCCCAAGGAACAATAGGGAGTTTTATAAAAGGACATTACTGCGTTAAAAAAGGACCTCTTTATTGAAACAAAGGCAGGAGCTGTTTGTGAGCCATGTGTGCGGCCAAGTTACCGAACATTTTTCAAAATGAAGGCGCCCACTGTCAAATTTATGATATCACACAACCACTAGCAACTCTTGTTGTTACAGTTCTGTAATTTATTTCTTGTCCAATGATCACTTAGAAAATTACGTTTTATGTTGAATCAAATTGCTTCTTCATCTTGTAAATAATTTTAATAAGAAATATTCTGACCACACACTACCTCAACTGATCCAGTTAAATCTGGTACTTTCTTAATTAACTATCAAAACAATAGTAGGCTCTTAGCACTGATTAATCGTCCGAGTGAAGACAATTTTGAATGCACACAAGAATAATAAGTTATTTGCCGATTAAGCATTAGTTGAAACATTGAGCGTTAGTTGAGTTGCCTCAAGTTTATTCCATACTCACGGTGTAAAGACAAGCTCAGTTTTAACAGGCGGAACAAATCAGGTTAAACAGCTCTTGCTCTTGCTTTCGGTTCCTGCTCTCAGAGGGTGAACCTGTGTCTCTTCACCAGTCCACCATTGTCTCTCCCAGTACTCGTCTTATGGTGTATTCAAGGTGGGTTACGACAGGATTACCTTTGTAAATCTTTTCGTTGTCTAGATCAAATATTCTTTTTTGATCCAAGCCATCTGGGACCCAATCATTCTTGCTTCTTTCCGTGAAGAAAACCATAATCAGTTTTTTCACCAGTTCTTTGTTTCTTACGAACTCGTCATGTAGCACCTTTCCGTCGAAGGTGATCCAATCTTCTTCGATTTCTTGTTCCTTGTTTTGAATGAGGGATGAAGCAAGGCGTGACCCGACCAACACAAGACAGTCACTATTGCGAATTGCCCATGTAAAATCTTGTTTCTCTGCTAAAATACTGAGGATATTTTTCACTTCTGCAGTGTTTCGTAGTTTACCTGCCAAATAATCCAATAGTTTCTGGGCTTTGTTGCTTTCCAAGGCGCTGTTAGTGCACAAGTACAGAACGAATTTCATTTTTGACTCAAGCTATCGCGAGTTGTTAACAAAAGGGTTGAATTCACGACTTTCTTAAATGTCTTCGGTGAACTGAAATATATGACCTTAGTGATCGACTACGAGACAGCTCGTTTACGCACAGAAACAAATCAGAGAGAAGTAGCGAGGAAAAAAATTACAAAATCTTAGGGCAACAACGTTTGTAGCTTTGATTTATAGAAATGGCAAATGTGTGAAATGCATGCGGAATTCATGACAAAAAAAAATTCTCAACCATATCGAAGAGAATTTTTTCCCGAAATGCTATTCATTGCAAGAGCGAGCGCTTCATTAGAGCTCTCAAATTTCGAAGGCAAAATTGCTAAATACTCTTATCATTTTTAGGTGCTTGAATGTATTGTTGAAAGAAACACAATGTACAATCAGACGGGAATGACAATATGTGATATTAAAATATGTGATATGAAACTAACTTTTATTCATAATTAACATCGTTTGTTGAAAAGATAAGCTCAACAGAAAAACATTTTTTAACAACTGCACGTGTGCCCGCCGTTTCCTTTTGACCTGATAGCTATGTTTGCCTTCACTTCTTAAAAATCAGTATTTAGAAGCAAAACTAAATGCTGTTCCTTAGATGAATTTTGAAGCAGGCGAAAGCTCACGTCTCTTTACTTTCTACCGAAAGGACGTCAATTGGCTTTGGGAATAATACCTTTGAAATCAGGACGGTTAAAGTTACTAATCTAGATCCAATAACTGACATCGTCAACGTTTCGCGCACTAGTAACGAAAAGCGGCTCTCAGATTTCCTAAATCCATTTTGATAAGGTCTTTCTTTCCGATGGAACTCAGACTATTCCGAGACATAGAATAGTTTTACTGTATTAAATACATGTACTGACCGGTGCTTGACCTACTTTTATATAATTTTCCACTTGAATTATAATAATCGTTTTTAAAAATTTTCTGCGGTTTATCAGTGAAGAAATGTAAAATGGTTTCCGTGTTTACATAGCCTGATGTAAACACGCGGGAGGTTGGGAGAACACGAGATAAGCGCAGGAAGCCACGACGCGAAGCGGAGTGGTTTCCAGCCTATCGAGTTTTATAAAATAACTAATGAAAGAGGAACGAAAACCATGTTTACATACGCTCATGTAAAATGGTTTTATGGTCAATCAGAGCGCGCGTACTATTTGAATTATTTTATAATAATATATTAAACATTTGTGGCTAATGGACGATTAGAGTTCTGATGCAGTCTGTTGCTACCGGAGAAGAACCATTCTTGGACAAGAGGAGCGAAGACAGTAGAGGGGGGTCAATATATATCTACCAACTCAAGGAAACATTTTGAGTAAAAATTTTAGTCATCAGGACGACTTCGGAATATATTCGTTAAGTATTCGGAACTATTTCGGTTTTCTTCGCAAATGATCGATGTTTACGGGCTCACAACACTTGCGCCATGGTAGTAAACACGTCCCTGAAGCTCGCTTTCAGGTTTTCAAACTTTCTTGCGATTTGTGAGACAATCTGACCTCGAAATTTTGGTGCATTTATCCAACCGAAGTAGCCGATAGATGATCAAGAAATGCCAAGGAAAAAAGAAGAGTTATTAAAGCCTACTGAAAATGATAAGCTAAGCGGAGGAAATAAAATTCAAACTAGAGTTGATCGTCATCAGAAAGAGTTCGTGGAAGAGGAATTTGACGGGGAGTTCTGGTCCAAGGTAATGACAGATTGTTCCGTTTCCGAAAAAACTGTCCTTTTTAAACAATGCTGGAGTATGAATTCTTCTGCATAGATTTAATTGGATAGCTTGAATTTAGGCTTTGTTGACCATACGCTTAATTTAATAGCCACAATAGCAAATTATCGAGCATATATAATTTGCAAACATAGAAAAAATACTTAAAATTCGTTCAGTTGGATTGAATTTGGAATAGATAACTAGAACCCAATATGCGAACTGAGGAAAGGAAATATTTCAACGTCAATGCACCTTTGTCATGTTCAGGTAACTGTGGTATCCTGAGTGATGCATGGTCAACACATAACACGAAGAGTTCAGCTAGTCTCATGAGAACCTCAGGATAACTACATTTACGCTTAACGTCAGTATAGTTCAAACCCTAACCTTACAACCTTGGTTAACAGGTACATCAAAAGCAGAGACAAGGACTGTCCTGGAACATAGCCATGGATGAAGTTACCGTTGAAAAACTGATTCAGGAGTTTAAAAATAATGGGGAACTGGACTGTGAAGATCCAGCACTTTTTATGTTAAAAAAGTGGCCAGCATCAGAGCAATATCTAGAGAACCCTGACAAACTTACAGGTCTTGAAAAGCTGGTATGTGATTTACAAATGACATAACTCAAGTGCCTTGTGCAAAAAAAAAAAAAAAAAAAGTAAACGAATTGCATGGTAATTAGCCAGGAAATATTCATTGCTAGATATCTTATTTTCTATCCAGTAACATTCTGGAATATATATTTGGCAATGTTTTGGCATAATGCAGAGAACACACTGATCAAGGTTTATATCTTTTTGTAGATTAATCGACTATTAGGAATTCTGTTAGAAAGTGAACTGAACTCAGATGACAGATATGAGATGTTTAGAGATGAAGATGACAAAACAGGGAAGACATTGCTGCATTATGCAGCAGAACTGGGATTTTTGCATGTCACAAAAACACTTGTGAAGAAATGTCCTGGGCTGCTAGGTGTGGAGACAAAAGTGCATAAGAAAAGGCGAGCTCTGTTACCAGTAGAGGTGGCATTAGTAACAGAGAATGATGAAGTGGCAGCATATCTGATACGAGCAATGTGGAATGACAAGTAAAGTGTGCTAATTATTCATATCAACAGTTGCAGTGATCAACAGTTCCCTCACATTTGCCAGATACCTTTCCCACAGTTATCCATTGGTGACAAGTTTAAGTGATGAGAAAACAAACTGAACACACTGATTCCTCAGTATCCCTTTACACTTCTTGAATTGGATATAAAATTAATACAGGTAGAGATGGGGCAAGATTGATTAGCCCATCACATCTTCACATCTCTTTTCCACTGTTTATTTTGAAACAGCATTTGATAGGGAAAACTCAAGGAAATTTCAATAAAATTGGTTGCACAACTTTTTTTTTGAGGAATCACCCTTAACCCTATTAGTGCTGGAATTTTCTTCATCAGTTTGGGGCACCTTAACAATTAGTAACAAACACAGCTTGTAGAGATAGGCACATGTGTCCACTTTTGAAATGGTTATAAGGTGTAAGACATGACCCTTCCTAGTTTTAGGAAGAGTGAATTTTTTTTAATTGCAATTGATTGTCAGTCTTAATTTCCTCCTTAATTATTAAGGGCCCAGGGACTATTTTCATGGAAGCCAGGAAATATGTTAGAGCCTCAGCCATCTTTGTTCAGTTTCAAATCCATTATTGAGAACCCTAAAATGAAGGTGAGTATTTGTATTTACCAAATTGAGGCAAGGATGCTCTTTCAGTATCTTCAATAAATAAGGATATAGGTCTTTTTTACTCTAATCACATGCAAGGTATTGTGAAAGATGTAGTATGTTATTTACTAGTTATGACTGCACCAAATGATGTCACATTAAAAGGTCTGTGTTTACTAGCCCTGGTTGGGTCATTTAGTCAGGTTTAGGTAAGATTCTTTATTCTGACTGTACCTCTTTCCACCCAGGAGTACAAAATTAATTGTTGCCAGAAATCATAAAGGAAAATTGATGATATGTTGGGGTAACTTGTTAGTATAGACTACTATTTCATTCTAATAAGCGTTCATTAATAAAGGAAAGGACATCTCGATTAATTTTTATTAAATCATTGTTATTATTAATTAACATCCCTTACCAAAATTAAGTACACTTTTAGTATACTATTTCTGTAATCAAAGTGTACTGCAAATAAGTTACACAAAGTATACTTTCAGTAGACTTGAAGTATAGTTTACAGAGCTACTAAAAGTATACTTGTAGTATACTTGTTCCCACCTGAAATTGGAACACCCAAAAGTATACTTGAAGTATACTTGAAAGGTACTGAAAATTTTGCAGTGCACTTCAAGTATACTTCCTGAGTAAAACCACTAGTGGCAAACTGACAAGTACAGTATACTTAAAGTATACTTAGAGTGTATTCAAGATATTATAAATGAATGGCATACATACCTGCAGCCAGGTAAATTAATATGCACGAACAGGCATGCAACCACTAGTTCATACGGCATATGTTCAGCTGTATTATATACTTGGCCAAGTCAGATAAGCATTCAAGCAAAAGTATGAAATTCATGTCTTTAATTTATTTGGTACAACTGACCATGACAAATAACCTAAAATTTGTACAATAAAAGACTGCTTCTAAATTGTCTTTTGATGCAAAAATATATATTTTACAATGAAATCCATCATTGGATTATTTCATAAATTTTAACAATAAATTCCATGCAAATTAGAAATGACTCTCACAATGTTGGGATACTTAACAAAAACTATTCATTGTTTTAAAACGAAGAATATCTATAAAATGGACTTCATCATTCAATCATGTAAAACAGAAACAAATTTCATGAAAATCAGCAATGTCACTTACAATGTCTCTTGTTGGGATTAAAGCCAATAAAAAATGGTTGTTGTAAAATGTAATAATCAAAAAATTGACTTTGTTATTTAATAATTAGAGAAGCAAGCAAGCCTTGTGCAAATCATAATAGAAAATACCACAAAATCTGCAAAGAAAAAGAAACACAGGAGCTTAACTTTTTAGACTTATGCATGACAACAAGGTTGTGTTACTTTGGAAAGACTCATACCACAATCAATAATCCGAGATCACTTAGATCAAAGGAACTTCTGAATACTTGCTTGGAGTTGTTTTCCTCACTTTTTTTATATGGATGGTCCCAAAGTTTTTTTACAAGGCTGATCCCTGAGAAAGTCATGTTGATCAACATGTACAAGTGTACAAATTCCCAATAGTAATAAAATGACAAAAACACCAAATGCAATGTACTTACCCAAAATTGAGGAAACAATGTCAGCATTTAAGCCCTCTCTGGCATTTGCTCCGGTCAGATTCTTTCCCACTAGCCAGTGTCTAGTGGAAAATAATTGAAAACCACTAGCCAAAACTGAATTTTTACTAGTCTGTGGCTTGTTGGCTTCTGTTAGTGTCAAGCTTTGCAGTTACAATGACTTCAAAGAATATGTATGTTAATGCGCCATGCAAACCTGTGTGTGTGGATTGTATTTTCAAAGTTGAAAGCTAATATACAGTGTAATATAATTCTTCTGAGAAGATAACTTTGCTGTGCAGGCTTTTTCTAGTTTGTAGTACATGAAACTGCAATAAACCTGCAAGACTCCTGGCCTTGAATAATAACACCACAAACCAAATGAAAAGAAAAAGATTTATTGGAGCCGACGTGCTTGGTACTAAGAGTGTGGATTGAAAATTGTTTTGGCCAGAGAAAACTTCTGTAAAGAGGACTGCGAATAACGCGAAGAGGCTAGAAACAAACTAAACAGAACTGCGCTAAGCGCGGACCAAACCCTTGCGAAATGGCTTTTGGAATTCCTAGGAATTCCTAGGAATTCCAACTCAGAGAACCAATGACTTTCCCTGAAAAGCTGTAAATCTAAAAAATTCCTAGGAATTTCTGGGAATTTCTGGGAATTTCTGGGAATTTTTAGGAATGTTTAAGAATTACTGGGAATTTTAAGCAAAAATGTGAGGCTAATGATATAAAATAAATACTTTAAATTAAAAAAAACCCAGCTAAAATTCAAGTATTCAATGAAATTTATTTAGAAGCTTAATTAAGGCTTACATGTAAAATATTTTTGATTAATTATTAACATCAATGTGTGGTAATATAAGGATGGAATTTGATCTATTTTTCTTTTCTTGAAAACTTCATACGGATTAATCCTCAATTACAGCTACTCATATAAAATAGTTCTAATCAATCATTAAATTTGGTTTGACACAAATTGTGAATAAAATCTGTTGATTCTTTTCCATAAAATACAATATCTTAAGTTATATTTATATAGTTATATTCTTGGGAGTGAAGGGGCTAATTACAGACAAATAAAATTGATTTTTTGATTAAAATCTTGTTGTAACTGTAACAATAAATTAGAATGAAGTTATCCTAAACTGCAAACTTAGCTGCTGTTTGTACTGTTTGTATTTTTTCCTGGACTCACAATGAGTTGGCCTTGAATGAGGTTGTCAACAAGAACCTTGACCATTTTGTATCTGGATTCCTTGACATCTGAATTTGAAAAAAAATAATATATTAAAATATATATGTTTAAAGCTCAGACCAGGCTTTTAAGATGGCTATGAGGAAAAGGGCATTCATTGGATTCTCAAATTGAGAAATCTCTGTTATATTGAGTGACTTTTATATTGGAGTTAGTACATCTCTCTCATGGATTTTACTAAAAAAGGGCTGAATACATTATTTTGTTTTTACCAAGGAGGGCTTCTTTATGTACTAAGGTTTGTTATGAATCTTGAATGTTCCCAAACGTGACTGGAGAAATCTTGAAACCTTACTGATAGGTTTATTTCATTGTAAAGCATAAGCTTAAGAAACTGCGGCATGCAAGTGACCGATTCGATTCTCAGAATTATTCTAGTTTCAGTTGCGCCGAGCGTTATGTAAGCTTAATTCAACCCGCTACATCTGTTCTTTTATAAGATTTTGATCACAACGAATATCGCAATTTTTACTCACCACAAACTTTCAAAATCGTAGCTTTACAGATGGCCACTCGACCCTTGTTTGTACCGGTCCATATGTCAACTGTTGTCCCTTCTTTTAACTCCACGGCGCCAACGACTTTCTTCTCTTTTACAACACTCACGCTATTCTCGTTTTCCCATTGAACCACAATAAAAGCTATCTTTAGAAATGTTATATTAAGCAAAACAGTTGAGAAAAGCGATCAACCGATGAAAAGTACATTCAAAGATGAGCGCCAAATGGAGTCTTCTTTGTTTCCGATCACGGGCATGATCACGTGGATCTTTTAGGACTTGTCATTGGCTAGCAAAGTGAATCCGCTGGCTTGCCGATTGCAGTGTTAAGAGAAGCGCCTAACTTTATTCTGACTTCTCCGACTGGTTCTCTGCTTCTAGAAGATGGACAGCTTGGTGATATAAATAAAGATGTGAGCTCACTCTATGTAGAAATAATCGAAAAGAATCGATCGTATTACAAATGCACGATTTGTGGCCGAAAGTTGTCGAGGAAAAAAAGACTCGAAACTCACTTGAGTTGTATTCATGGCAAAGGTGAGAAATAACACAAGCCAATCACAGTTTTGAATGCGACTACAAATCGTCTTTTACCCTCATATTTATAAAAGAAGGATACCACATTCGGAAGTGTAAGAGATACATAGATGATCCCAGTGTACCAGTACCTAAATCTACAAAGCTTGACCGTAGCAAGCGTTCAGCAACACGTTCCAACACCGCCATCTCGATTCCTCAGTCAGTCGTTTCCACTGAACTTAAAGCAGTATTGACAACAGAGTAGAGTGCGTCTTACAAAGGAAAAACATTTGTGCAAGAGACAGGAGTAGCTATATGCGATTACCGAGGTGCGTTGGAACTCTGGTCCACAAATAGTTATGCGCTGCCCGAAGTATAAAACAATTTTGTTGATAGCTGACAGACAGAAGAACAACAAGTAAACTTAAGAGCTGTTATTATTGAAGTGTGACTAGCACTTTTCATTTTTATATAAAGAAGGACTTGTAATTTGCACCAAAAATAAAAAGATGTAATATTTTTTTGGGAGATCCAGTGATTGGGACATTTAAGAAATTAAGTTATGAAAGGAAACTTGGTTGGTACTTCTCACTACTAACAAGTCTTGTTGACAAATATTTTCAGATAAGAGTTTCAAATAAAGTAAATTGAAGACGTCATATAAAAGGTGTTTTTCCTCAAAGGGTACATTGACTACCTCTGTCTTGTCTGCATGCCAAATGTTTGCAAAGTGTGTGGATGATCCACAAGTATTGGAACTCTTACAAAAATGTTTTGTAAGAATAAAAACAGCAAAACAAATTACAGCAATTAGTCATGAAAATAGAGCATAAAACTGAAAAAAAGCAGGAACAACAATCATGAAAAAAGAAAGATTAATTAGGTGTTGAATTTGTTTGTCTAAGGCATGAAATTTCTACTAAAAGTATTGTCAACAAAAGGTCTCTGACAGTGTTTGAGGCAACTGAGCTTGACTGTTCCAAGGTTTTCTAACAAAGACAACCAGTAATGTACGTTAGGGAAGTAAGATAACAATGTAATTATTGTTAATTATTGTAAAAATTGGCAATTTCCATTTAACATAACTGACAGCTGGTTCATGAGAAAATCCATATTAATGTAAAGATTTACTAAAACTTAGTTTGAGTAATAAATTTCATGATCTTTAAGTTATAAACATGTACATGTATGTATATCTCTTGGTAAGTTTTGTATAGCATACCTTTTATTGAGCCAAAGTTTTAAGCCTCTGAAATTACTCTTTTTCTTAAAACCTTCACATTCAAGGTATTGAGAATTTCTTAGAATTTATGTGGACCTCAGGGTATTAAAATTGCCTCAAATTCAATTCCCAGGAATTCCCAAGAGTTCCACACTTCTTAAATTATAGGTAGTTTGTAAAGCTGAGAATTGCAAACCGAATTCCCAGTTTTCTGGGAATTTCTGGGAATTCCTAGGAATTCTCAAAAATTCCCAACTATGCAAATTAACTCTGATTTAAAAAGCTTGGAATTACTGGGAATTAGGCAAGAACGAATAATCAAAAAAAATGTTACATTTGGATCTAACAGTACAGTATACCTGTAAACCAGCCAATCTGATTGTGTAAATGTATATGATCTTATCGACTGAAGCCTAATTAGTACCTTTTTAGTATAGTTATTTCCTACTACTCTCATTTGTGTGAGACATTAAAGTAATTATGATCTTTATCAACTGAAGCATCAGTACTTTTTCAGTAGAGTTATTTCCCACTTAATCAGACCTGAACTTGATTTACATTTGTGTCAAACATTTAAAGTATACTTGTACCCTACATCAACAACAAAGAAAATGATTTTCATTTGAGCAGTATACTTAAAGTGTACTTGTACCCTACATCAACAACAAAGAAAATGATTTTCACTCGAGCAGTATACATAAAGTATACTTGTACCCTACATCAACAACAAAGAAAACGATTTTCCCTTGAGCAGTATACTTAAAGTGTACTTCAAAAATGGTACTGCAGATGTACTTAAGTAAGTGCAGTACTATTGAAGTATTATTGAAGTATGATTGCAGTATAACCACTATTGACGCAGTATACTTGTAGTATACTTAAAGTATACTTCAAGGCTATCTTTTTTGGTAAGGGATCTTTTCAATTATCAGCCCCTTGAGTGAGGCTTATAACCTAGAACACCTAGAAGAGATAACAAAAAACAATAATACAATTGTACAACCTCATCAGCTTAAAGCTTGCAAAAGGCAAGATAGGAAGTGAAATAGACTAGAGAGTGCTTAAAGCACATCACCTGAAAAGGTTAAAATGTCAGGAATTAGACTGCCTGTTGAAAAAACTTTTTCAACCATTGTCCATGTATGTTTATGTGCTTAGTATTCAAGCCTTTGAATATGAGGTTTGACCTAAGTAATAACCTTGTTACATATGACAAAACTTGCTACCTTTTGTACGTAAATCACAGTGATGTCATATACTTATGAGTTTCCTGCCTCTATCATAACCAGATTAACCTTAGTGTCACTCATTGATAAAAAAGGGTTTGGTAACTATAATATGCAATTGTGAAGATGCAATGTATCAATGTTTTGATTGCTACATGCTTACATTAAATTTTTTTGTGGAACTTGCTCTTAATTTTTGTGGCATATTTTCAGAAAACAGTTGTGGCTGTGTTAGACCAGATGGTGAAACCACACTGGCCCTACCTTCCAAAACGCAAGGAAAGTTATGAAAGTGAAGAAGAGAAAAAGGCAATTGAAGGGGCCTGGAGTACAATCACTGACATTCCTTTGAATTACCACTTCCTTTATCATATTTTGGATGGTGATGAAGGAGGAAGACCTCCAAAGATTATAACCTCAGTAGGGGGAAAGGAGACAGATAATGAATATTTCAATCAGAGAGACAAGTCATGCTTACACATGATTGCTAAGACCTACAAAAAGGTAACTTTTAAATGAGGGTATTAAGAAAAAATCAAAGTAGAATGCTAGTTGGCTTATTACCCTAATCTGTGTCTCTCCAGCTGTGGAACATCATAACAAGGGTGACTTACAGCACTTGTAGTGTAAATAGAGATGACATTAAATAATGTACACTTTACCAGATAAAACATTTCATTACTTAAATGATTATGGAAGGTTATGAGGTGGACTTACAATTAAGGAAGAGAAAATAACTAGGAAAACTATAGTGTCCTTCCAGACACACTTTGTGGGATCCTAATGATCATACTCTAACCTTTATTAACTTTCCTCTCCCTCTCCTAAAGCATTTTTGCTGGCTACAAAATATTGACCTGAATCAAAAAGCATTTAATCACTTCACTCTTTGGTCATCCACACTCATTTCACAGATTCTTGCTTCATTTTCGTTTTCAGGAGGCTTTGCAACATCCTGTGGTGAGAATGTTGATAAAAAGAAAATGGGACAGTTATGGCCAATGGTTTCTTTGGTAAACTTGTTTTATTGTTACCTGTGTAGGGTTTTTTTAATGAATCACATGACATTTTTTTTCAAATAGACAAGTGTAAGATCCCTTAGCTCAGACCCCTTCCCATAGAAATAAGGGATTCATGTCAAAACTCATGATCTTGAAGAGCAAAAAAGTGAATTAATACGTTACTTTAGATTGACAAATTTTATTTGTATTTTTTAACCAAATATATATGGTTAAGGAACTAGAGCGAATGTTTTATTGACTTTCTTGAATTTCTTAAATTTGTGAATCTAAAATTCAAGGTATGAGTCATAAACCTTAAGATAAAATCATGTATTCATAAAATGCACTTTTCCGTCAACAGCTTTCAAGCTGCATTTTACGTCATCTTTGTGCTATTACTGTCATATTCGTTGCTGTATGGTTCTACCAAAGTGGATCCTATTCAGTACAGAGGTGTGGCAGATTTACTTCGTGGGCTTTGTGAGGTTGTCACTCTCCTCGCGGTTTTGTTTTACATCTGCGAAGAAATCAGTCAAATGAGAATGTAAGTAAAACTACTTCCAAACAGTGGCAAAATATAATTATTGATCTTTGAAAAGCACCAGAACACCCATCAGCTTTAGCAACATTTGTCACCATACTGGACTATTATGGTTGTAGTGCGTGAACCATTTACTTGATTAACGCGTCATCCGTCCCTTTTTTGTAGGTTTTCTCCGTGTTAAAAAAAAATTGGTTTGATTAACAGATTCTGTAAATCAATGCCTTTTATATATGTCAATTATTATTGCTGCCTTTAATGCTGTTGCTCTTGAAATCACGTCTCTAAGCTACAGTCGAAACTCCTTTATCGGCAACTTCTCTACAACAGTCGCCTCAATCCCTGCAATGGCTACCAAGGGCGTTCCAGGTGCTAAAATGATCGACGATGGCCTTTTAATAATTAACGACTGTAACTGTCGCCAAATGCATAACAACTCGTCCAAGCAGACAATTCTTGACAGTTTCATTTCACTAAAGATGAATTATGATGATTGCGATACTAAGAACGAGAGTTCTACTCAACAATTAGATTATGGCCTCGAGATTCTTATTGCATGAGAGTCGGTGACTGCGAAGCCCGAAATCAACTATAACGCATAAAGGTCGGCAGCGAATGATTTAATTACTTCAGTATAACTCCACTTGTCGTTCAAAACTAAGCAAAAGACACGCTCAAGTATTTACCGAGATATTATTTTGTTTAAAACCGCACATCGTTAAGCTACTCACTTGTCGAGGCATATATCGCGTATTATGATCCATCAAATATTTTTGCTTGCTCACCATTGATGTAAACGCGTCACGCGACCGAATATTCCCCAGCGAAAACTGGGGGTTATCCGAGAATATCATCCAAGTGATATTCCACAATTTTCGAACCTTACGTCCACTACGGTAGGTCTTAGTTCAAAATTTAATTCAAGATGAGAGAGCGTTTTGTGGTTGTTACAGAAGAAGGGAAATATTTTTTTGTTCATAAAGTCGAACTAGAGAACACTCATAAGGAAATTTCCCTCGCAGCGAACAGTGAGCTCAGTCGTAGAAATTTTTTCACGCGCGTTGAAAAATATTTGAAGGATGATAAACACCATAGTCTATATTTTTTCGCGAAAATATGCTCGAAAACCTTTCGCATCTTGGAACAGACATTGTCCGCAGACAAATATCCGTGCATATTTTCGCGCCAATTTGAGGATATTGTTTATATAAAAGTGGGTAGTGCAGCCAATCATTTCTCTGCATTTGGGATAGAACGCTTAGAGAATTGTTCGGGAGTTTTTTTAAGGTTTCCGTTTTGATTTCTTTGTCGTTGATACATCTACTGTGTTATTTTACTTATTTATGTGCTACATTTTGTTTTCTTTTAATGAATGAAAATGTCCTGCTATTCGAAAGAAATAGGTGTCACTTTACGCCCCTACCTCTTTACAGAGACTGCTTTCCACCGCCCGACTGTTTCTGAATTTCTTTTTAGTAGAAATACTATGAAAGGGAAGGGTGGAATACAGCGAGCCAGCGAGTGCTCAAGGCAAGACTTACAAAACCTTTATCTTGCAGTGAAAGGCAATCATATTTCACCCAGTGGATGACCTTGTTTGACTGGTTAGGTCTGTTGTTGATCCTGTGTATAATACCCTTGCGGTTCACTGGTAGCAAAGCACAATGGTTGGTAGGATCATTAGCCGTCTTGTTCAACTTCCTCAGGATATTTAAGTTTGCTTGCGTGACAAGGTAAATATCTTACAATGCAAGCTCAAATTTTCTACCCTTAAAGGACATTCTTTAGATTGAGAAACTAGCGTATAATATTTTCATCTGCATGAGTCAAATGCACCATGAACGCAAACGCACCACTCAAGTGGGACGAGAGTTATTCTTGTTGGGGAACGCACCCCTAACCCTAAAGTGGGACGAAAGTTATTCTTGTTGGGGAGCTTTCGGTACTAGAAATGTAAAGGGCTCACTCGATATTTTTGATGCAATATCAGATTTTTTTTACCTTGAAGCGCAATTTGCTTTCTCGGGTGCTGGTTGCATTTAGTCATTTCACAATAATCCGTTTGTTGCAAAATTTGAACTGATGGAACTAAGATTTGACTGCCAGTCGTAAAAACTCAAATTTTTATGTTCCTCCGATAAAATAGCTTGCTTGAAAATATGAAAAAGGTGCCATTCTAAGCAGGGCATTTCATGTGCCAAATGTGGATTTTGAGTTAAACTTTTATTTGTATGCAATTTGCACACCTTGGTTTAAAAAAATAGTTAAGATTGTATTTTAAGTAAAATGGGTGTATGGAACCTCACTATTTATTATGTAACATAGTTCTTATCCAACAAAGCCTTTCATCTTTTCCAGGACTACAGGATTATACACAAAAACCCTGGCTAAGATTATTCAGGAGGACTTGACGCGGTTTATGGCAGTTTTTATTGTGATGTTTCTTCCCTTTTGTTTTGCCTTGTTTTTATCGCTACGTCAAGGTTCTAATCAGCACCATCAATTCAGGTACGTCTGAATTTCTCAGATCGTTGCACACCTCCTTCCCGCTGATTCTCTTTGGAATTATTATATAACTTACTGGTGCTTAGGGGGCTAAAAACGATTACCTTATTTTTCATTATCATTCGTATGACGGACAGTTCCAACATATTATTATTAAAAAAATAATAATGACATGATTACATTTACAACTTGTTCAGCGATGATTTGGTTTGGATTTTGCCACCAACTGAGCTGAATAGAATTTGTGGTTGGTACGGGTTACTTAGGTGCTTATACGCTTATGGTGATTTTTACTGACTTATTTTTACCAACTTTTTACCCATTTTAAATTGCTGAGAGCAGTTACTTTTGCTTCCTTTTACATTTAGTGACTTAGGAGATGTTTTGTTGAGAGGATTTCGAGCGTTGTTCGAACAAAGACCAATTGCGGAAGACTACTCAAGCTTCAAGTAAGGTTATGATTGGTACCTCTCGACAGAAGTTGTGACAGAGTTAACTGATTCTGCGTTCAGCGAAATAGCCGAGCGCCTATTTACGTCATATTACGTTGCTGTTGCGCTGCGCAGTGGTAAATGTTTGGATTTGAATGCAATGAACTTCTCCAAGTTTTTCTTATTTGTATTTTGTTGCAGCTGGCTCTCAATATTGTTAATGCTGGCGTACATGGGGACCGTAATTGTGATTCTCCTCAACATACTCATAGCACAGATGAGCACTACCTACATTCAGGCCAAGAAAATCGCTCGTGTGGAGTATGATGTGGATCGTATTTTACAGCTCACTCGCATGGAAAGATTTCCTTTTCTGGTATGTTTCTTTAAAGTTTGAAGACTAAGTGTGGACTAAATTATAAATAGGTGGGCGTTATTAAGGGTTTGAGGTCATGTCAGCACGGTGTGCATGCACTTATGATATGTGTGATTTAGGTGGGAAGAATGCGGAGGGAAAGCACTTTAAGAGGATTAATGAAAAGATGCCTCACTTTTGAGAGTGTCATTGTGTACAACTAGCATTGCCAATATAATTTGAATGAAATCTTACCCGATAAGTGCCTCACATTTTACTTCTGGCTTCGAAAAGTCATGACATTTCAGTATAGCCCAAACTTTTGTCTTGGTAGGTCGTGGCTAGGTTGTTAATGTGTTTACTTCCACAGAGATGAATTTTTTAATGAAATCAGTCGTGAATTTGATTGCATTTTATAGAATTTGCGCGTAAAGTACTACAAGGAAGGAGAATGGATCAGTGAAAAGAAACTTGCGGAAGGTTTGTTGTTAATCAAGATAGTCCAAAGTCTTTTTGTTTCGATGTTGCCAGTGATTGACCCGGAGCCCTGAAAAATGGAAAAAATTGGAAAAAATTGGCAAAAGGGAAGGTGAAGGAGAGGTTGGTCTTTTCCACTCAACTGTTTCCAAATAACATTTAATGATAAAAGAAAAAAGTTTTTAAATGGTTGCATCTTACAGTTTTCCGATGGATGCAATCTAAATGCTTTACTTTTTCCTAGAGCTTCTAGAATTTAGTGAAGATCGGAATCCTTGGGAATCAGTGGAAGAAAAACTTAGTGCGATAAGGTGAGAATCATTCGTTCATCACGTTTCACCCAGGCGCCCTCCGCGTATCTTTGCAGCCAATCGACCCGCATTTTGGCGCCCATAACGTTTTGTTAAATATATCAATCAATTTATTTCCGTAGGGATACGATGCGAATGATGGTGAAACAGATGAGGCCTGGAAGAAAATGAACAGCTGCTTGTTACAGTGGCCACAATAAGACTCTGTTTTATTTCAACTTGTTTTTCCTTTGAGCTTTTTTTTTACTCCTTAAATGCGAAAATCTCGAGCAATTTCTTCCTAATAGTTTGGATATGAAAGTGAATGGTGCGTTAACAAGAACAATCACAGCAGCAGTAACGTAAACAAAATATAAAACACCAAACAAACAGTGAGCAGTGGAGTGACGCAAACTCGAACTAATCGGAATTACTCCACAATCAGGTGTAGAGCGTTTTAGGCAACCAGTCGCTAACATTAGCTTATAAATTCACTGATTTTCTCGTTGATGTATTCTTAGAGAAATATTAAGCATAGCTCGATACATAAACAGAAATGTCAGCTTTTTAAATTCATTTATTCGCCTGGATTATGTGGCTGCTTCAGCCTCATTCGACGAAAAAAACGGGAAACACATTAGTAGAAGAAATATGTTTGTGTGTATTGCACCTCCTATTAAATTTTTATCGCGATTATTCTGCCTGCAATAAGCCCCTTTTTCATTCATCTGCAGGTTTTCCGTATTTGAATTAAGAAATAATTTGTCCTAACAACACCTGCCTAGTGAAGATTAGTGAAAACTTTCTTAATCAAAATTATTTGAATGAACTTGACATTCTCAATAGCGCTTAATCTCACGGCTTTTAACATGCGTGCACGTACTATCAGTTTGGTCAAAAAAGGAGTCAATTTTTTCCCCTTGGGAAAAGGAAACACTTCTTCAATAGAAAGCAATTTTACCGACATCTATTCTGACTCAATACGCTGAAAGGTGCAAAGTAGTTCCAAAGCTCGGAAACGCTTCTGGTCAGAAAACTTAAGCGACTTTTATTCCTTTCAAGTTGTTTAATTAACCATAGAGTGCAATGTAGTAGAATAATTTTCTTCGGCGGGCAACTTAGCTGGCACTGAGTGTTTGTGGAGAGCAACCAGCAATTTACTTTTAAGTAAAGCAATAATCCGCGCGGGTGATCTGCATTTTTAGCAATTGTAGAAAAACGACCTATTTCATTAAAAGTTATGAGTTTATTTTCACTTTGTAGAAATTAATTTAGGTGCGAATTAGTTTAAAAAGCCGGTTGATTCACATATAGGACATTCAAATATGGCACATTGGTGATTTCATATTTTGAACTCATGATAAGGAAAACTCCAATTGTTACGATTCCAATGATATGGTTCTATCTATCGAGTTTTCATCACTTGTGAGGAAATCAGCAATGTTGTCTTCACTCACCATACAGTGATACCAGTGCAAAAGCGTTTGAAGTCTTTATTCTCCTTATCCAATGATATACTGGTTCACTCTCTACTTATACTAAATTCAGTTCCTAGCTTTATAAGGATCAAGTCTGACCGGAACAGAAACTCGCCTTACAAACAACATAGCGCTTGTCTCAGTGTCTGCTTTACTGCTTGTCTTACTTCGCTAATCTTCCAGCAGTAAAGGAACGGGTTCAAAGTTGAATTAAAGGAGACTAAAACAGTCGTTAGTGTCCCGATGACGTTTAAATGTGTTGCAGATATTTTACCAAAAGTGTACAAAACTATCACAATGCAAGAAGGTAGATAACAGACGAATAAAGCTAACTGCACCCACATTGTACTGTACATTGCTTTTCTGTTAAGTGCGATGTTCAGTGCATTTGGTTGGCTCGGACTTTGCTGAGCATGATCTTGTATTTGAGTGCGATGATGACTAAGAGCTCTAAAAATCTTTGTGTAAGATGCGAATGAGATCATCAAGCAAGACACTGTCAATAAAAAGCCGTACCAAAATATTATGTGGTAATTTAAGCTTTGGCATAAAGCAACGACACCGTTTGCAATCCAAAAGGTAGTTAAAATGACATGGATGCGCTTTACAGTTACAATTTGTCTGTATCTCAACCCCAACAACAGAGCGAGAAGTCTGTCCACGCTTATGGCCGTCATCGTCAACAAAGATACTGAACATAACGCATAGCCTGATATGAGAGCTGCGTGATACGTCCATCGACAACGGCCCCAGTCTTCGTGGATATAGGACATAAAATGGATGACAGCCAAAGGATGAACAACGAGGCCGACTAACAGATCTGTTGTTGCAAGGCAACTATAAAGGACTTTGGACGGCGGATGAAGGGAGGATTCCTTGTGAAGGGCAACAAGGATAAGAGAATTGCCAAGAAATGCTGTTAGGGAAAGCAGAATGTGGATTGACGAGAAATAATACGCATACGGTTGTATTGCACTCGCCACAGACCGGGAACATTCCATGGTTTTGGTTTGTGTTCCGTCTTCTGTAAAAATCTGAGTTGTTACCATATTCTCGCCGCTAATCCGAAGCTGTCCTATCCTTTTCCCAACAGATCATCTGCTATAACAACGAGAAATATCTTAACTTAACAGCACTCGCCCGGCCGTTAATACTTAAAACTTCTTCTGTGTGTGTCAGCATAACCATCTTTTCGATGGCGTTTACGAACTAATAATGAACAAAAGAACCGCCTGTTGTGTCACAATCAATTTTGTTTTCTTGGGCCTCCTTTGCATTTATTATCACAAAAGGGAAGAAACATCTGTCCAACAGTAAGAAATTTTTACAATATTTGTTCTTAATTTTCTGCCTTAAAAAGTTGCAGAATAGTTCCAATACATTTTATTGAAACCCACCCAAAGCCATTAAGACAGACACGTAATTAAAATGGCTAAAGGGTGCGTTACTGAACACTGTATGAATTAAATCTCTAGACTCACGGCCGGAGCATTTTCCCCGCAGATCATCTACTTTTGCATCGAGAAATATCTTAACTTAACAACACTCGCCCGGCCGTTAACACGTAAAACTCACTTCCCCTGTGTAAGTCAGTAAAAACCACCTTTTCGACAGCGTTCATGAACAAAAAACGAGCTAAAGGACCGCCTGTTGTGTCAGAATCAATTTTGTTTTTTTGGGCTTCCGTTGCATTTATTATCACCCAAGAGATAAAACACCTGTTCAACAGGAAGCAATTTTTACGACATTTGCTCTAAAATTATGACTTAAAAAGTTGTAGAATAGTTTCAATACATTTTATTGAAACCCACCCAAAGCTGAACACCAAATTATTAAATCTTTAGACTCTCTTCCGGAGCATTTTCTTTCCAATTTTTTGTGGAAATGATTTATGCTAATGACGGCCTACTTACCTGAGAATAACAACGTGGACCACGGCCAGCTGTTAAGAGAGTGTCTCTGTAAGAGCGGTCCGGTCGATTTTCCTTGAGACACGGATTTCGCTCGTTTCTTGTGTGTTGTAAGACATTCATGTACCTATACTAAAACAACAATCAGTTTGATCGGATCTCTTTACTTTTCGGAGTTTTACGGAAATTAAATTTCACTCGAGCGAAGGTTTGTCGTGACACTTTTCAACACTTTAATTTCATACAACTTTGAAGGACAATTTACAAAAAACTACGGAACTCAGCAAAAAACAAATACCACAGCCATGTATATTAACTCTATCTTATCTATCGAGGCGACTTTCGCAAACATCACGTTTCAATCAAGGAAACAGGAAGATTTGAATGACACCTTATCGGTTCGCCTAAATCACACACGCCAAAACCGATCAAATTCAAGGTAAATTTTTGAAAAAGTGAGGCGTTCTTAACTGATCCAACTATTATAGCTAAGAAGTAGTTGTCATAGAAAAGGTAACTATAGAAAAAAACTTTGCGGCCCGACCTTTGCGAGAACTTTATAACTCCGTGAACTTACCTAATTTTCGGTAATCTACAAGTTTGGCTGCCATTTTGAGGGAATTGAACAATTCAAACACTACAACTAGTGTTCGAATTCCCCTCGTCGATTCCACCGTAAGAAATAACCTGTGCCACCCAAGCTTCGACTCGAATGTGAAGTACAAATCAAATAACATAACTGCTTCATCTTCGCAGCAATATCACGCTGGTATTTTGACATTCTGATCGACAAGAACGGTGATCAGGTAGCGATCGCTATGTCTACCTCATAAGCGTGATCGCTGACCAGAGTGAAAACAGTACGGTTCAGTGGCGACGGGCGGGGTGAGGGGTGGGTGCGGGCAGATTATCAGAAGATTTTTGGGAACATTCGAACATATGCATTTAAGTATCATGATAAACATTTGGACTCTCAGTCTTAATGCGAAGGCATGCTTCGTGTTGCAGACAACTTTTGTTTTACTTAGAATTCTTTTTTTTCTTTCAAATACATTTCGTTCCAAATAGGACTAGCATCAATTCATAGATTTACAAACAAATCCTTACCACGTAAATAAATGTGTTAAGATAATCGAGATAACCATTGAACCTCTTGTATCGCACCAGAAATACCGTGTCTTGTCTTCGCCCAACTCTGAGAGCGTGGAGCGGCAAAGACACGAGACACGAGTCTCTCGTCTCGCGGCTTCTCCATGCTCACAAGATACGCGTGACCTCACTATCTTTTAGAAAAATAGGAGACTGCTCGAAGTCTGTATTCCGTTCAACCATTTCATAAGTGTGACGCGAGTCTTTCAATTGAGTGAGAAAGTCACAAACCCATTCTTTACCTCACGAGCGTAACCACTGACCACAGTAGGCTTCTCCTTTGACGCGGAAATTGAAATCGTATCGGGTATACAAAGTTATAGTGAGTTCCTTTAGATCTCCCGAACTTGTATCGCGTTGGAAACAATTACAAGTACGGGAAGAAGTCGTTTGTTAGCAAGACGTTCATTATGTCTCAGGACTGCTTTTTGAATAGCAAAGATGGAAAAAATTTTGTTTGATCGCGTGGCTTAAGTGGTTTGGTACGAATGTCTGAATGCAATGACTGAGTCGGTAAAACATCATTTGATAAGCTGCCACCTGTCTAAAGAGGTCTTAAGTGAAAATGAGCTAATCTTGGCAAGGATTGGCCTATTTCACCTCGCTCAGGAGGATAAACAAAAAAATATGGATTTGCCATAGGTATCGCACCACTTTGGGGAAGTTTTGGAGAAGTGCAAAGGTAACATGTCAGTATCCTGATCATGATGGTGTCAGGAAGCGTATCCAAGGCAGAGATGTAATTACCTTGCACATGTCAAAAGCTGTTTGGAGTTATTATTCTAGTTAAATCAGGTAGTCTTCAGTAACATTCTCTGTTATATATTTTTGTCACGTGACATATATGCTCGAAAAGAGAAGAAATTCTTTATTAGATGAAGGGTACTTAAGTACACATCACGTTGAAAAAACATAGATCTATGTGTAAGTGCTTTTAATTGCAGATGGAAATATGTACAATGTTGCTTACGTGATAATCAATAATGTTTTTGTAGAAGGTCAAATCACCTGACAACACAATACACTTATTCATGCGTACGGTTCACAATTATTTGCGGTCAGTTTTCCTCAGTTTGTATGATTCTCATTAACCAGTATGATTAAATTTGCAGACTAAAACGCCCCTTATTTGATTAAGAATAATAAAAGTAAACAGTGCATCAAGGTTTTCAATTCCTGATGGATGCTACTGGGCTTTACTTTAACTGAGAAATTTGCAATCGCTTACCTCAGCTCTCTGTGTTCCATGCCGTAGCAAGCACGAGAAAAAAGTTGATGATAGTGAGTCTTGGCTGAGACAAGAAGAATCAGAGGAGAATCTACGGTCCCCAGAAACGCCACTTTTAAACACGAGACAACTAAGGTAAGTTGAATTAAGTGGTATTTGTTTTATTGAAAACTATCGTTCAGGTTATAAGATACGCGAATAACTCTCCCCACCGATTTTTCTTACACTCTGTTAATCAAAAGTTTCAATAATTATAAAGACTTTCTTGTTGATCGTCTTCATAGTAACAGTTTCCAAGATCCAAGGGGAGCAAAAGAGAGAACAATTTTCTGTGTAGTTAGGTGAGGTGACGTGCCGGCTTTATACTTCTTCCGGCGTGATAACGATAATGATGACAACAATCGGTAAAAAGCACCGTTCGCTAACGATGACGATTATCGTAGTTATAAACAAATCTCAGTTATAGGACCCCCTGAAAAAAATCTCAGGGGGTCCTTTGAACCATCCACTTCATCTCACCAGAAGTCAAAGTTGCCTATGCTCATTCTAAGGTTCTTGCGATTTTATGACGAATTTTCAATTCCGGTGTGTTGCACACGCGAATTTTGATAGGAAAAACCTGCACGCGCCATAACTTAAAAGAACGTGTCAGCGGAATGAATCTCCATCGGAATGAATCTCTATCATTTTGCATACATTCTTGGGAACAGCAAAAATTACTTAGTACAAACATTCTAAATATAGTGTTCATTCTGTGCAATGGGGCATAAACATAAGGTTCTGGTGGAAAAGACATCTTATTTTATACCACTGATGACAGGCAAAAAGGTTATATGGGTACCCCGGTTAAAAATATATTGATAACTCTATTAAGAGGCGATCTCTGTAAGAGCGGTCCAGGGCATTTCGCATCGAAAAAAAGTTTTCCCTCAAACTTTGCCCAATAAAATATCTTTAGTAACAAGTAAATAATACCACATTAGTTTTTGGAAATACCTCAAAATAAAATTTTTAGAGCTCTCAAAAGTCAAAGCTGCAAAAGGCCCTTTTTTGACCTCTTGCGACATCGAAAATTTCAAAAGTTGAATAGCCCGGTCCTCATATCACACCGCATACAACAAAAATATTTTGTATTCTTAAAGTGTGTGATATATAAGGTGTATAAAATGCATTTCAATTTTGATATTCGTTTATTCAGAGGCTCGTCATAATTTATTTAAAAACACTCGTTGGACAGCTTTCTGAAATTGGTTAACCAGACCATTAAAAACTCCGCTTGATTTCTGCTAATAAGATGTTTGGCTGCAGAAAAATATAAAAACATCTTGCACTTATTGATTTTCTTCGCCGAGGTGACTTCGAACTTTTAGCGATATTGCAAGCGTGACAGCCGATTATGCAAATTAGTTCATTGAGCAAACTCCGGCCGTTTTACGCGAGTAGCTCAATAAATCTTAGATTTTAACCATTTTAAGTAGAAAATATAGTAGGACAGAGCTTTAAAACCACACCGATTAATACTTTAAGCATTTTAAAAGGCCAAAATTTGACAAATTTTATTATCTCGTGACGAAAGACGTCAACAACAACGTATCGAATATCATAATTTCATTAGCGCTCGCAAACTCTTTTTTAAAAATTTGGCTTCTGTTATTTCATATTTGAGTTCTGATGGCTTACGCTATTCAAACCTGTATGAACATTTCAAAATTAAACTACAGGATTCTATTTAGTGTAACCGGCGATAACAGCACACACTAAATTCACCGTGACCAGTGACTCTGTCACGTAATTCCATCGTGTGATTGTCCTGAATACTTAACGCGTCTAAATAAAGCAGCGATTTCTCGGATTTCTAGCTGAAAGGGAAAAATTATATTTGGTCGTCACATCTGTCTGCATAACAGTCTCTGTTCATAAGTTTGAAGAGTTCTTGTAAAAAAGATATCCCATTCGCATAACGGGTGGACGTCATAACTAGATTGCATAACAACTGCACTCCGAAATCATTTCCTCCATTTTTGCAAGAGGTGCTGCATTTGTATCTTGCATTTTGAATGCGAGCTCAAAATGTTCGCATATGTCTCTTAGCATCTTGACTTTGAGACTAGACAACCTTGCTTCTCTTGCCAACGAGCACAAATCATAGATATCAAACATGAGTGGATGTTTCAATCTTTCTCATCCATTACTGTACGTGTTCCTTGCCTCTCTCAAACACCCTTCGTCTACATCAGACGCGGATGCTTCTATCAAGTGGTCGTCTGCGTCGGTGGCATCATCCGATTCTTGTTGTATTTTAGATCGCTGTTTAAGGCACAATCTCCAGAAGAAACCCTGAATCTGTATGTTGGATAACCACTCTGTTCTATCGAACATTCTCTCTCCATCTATTGTGCAAGCATTTCGCATATCCTTTGCTACTTTCTCTGGGTTTAGTTTCTGACAGTGTCTCATCCCATATTAAATTTCTGTTTCAAGTACTGCCTGACGTTTTGCGAAAGCCGTTCACTTGCACCTCTCTTATGAAGAGCCCTTCCCATGGGAAGCTTTGATGTACTTGTCAAGGGTTCTGTGGCCACTGCAACCAGTTCAGTCGAACTCTCACCCTCTAATGACAATAACTGAAAGTAATGAACCCACTACCTCTTTACTTTGTCATAAAGACTTTAAGTCATGCTCGCAGGCACAGGACTTACATGATGAACTAGCTAGTTCATATGAAAGTCAAGGTCAGCCTGCGTCTTAAAATCTTCATCGCAACCAGGTTCAGGGCATTGATAGGAACTACCGTCGTTGCCATCATTACTTTCTCCTGCTGATGCAGTTCGTCGAGCAGTAGTGGGGAAAAATGGAATCTCCTTCACCAGATCCGTCATTTTTTCTGTGGAAAAATTGTAATTTTAATTTTTCTCCAAATGCGCAGGCCCTCTTGTGTAAGTTGCTGAAAGTGGCAATCTTGATGTCCCAGCCCTCGTAGAGATGATACTAGCTTACTGTTGCGATAGCAACCTGCTTCATCCGATCTTATTCCTGAATTTCGTAACTTTATGGTGGCAAAGAGATTTTCTAGGACTGACAGCACTGAAAACCGGTCTTTTTTACAGCTGTTAAGAAGGTTTACGTATCAGGTTACTTCCAGGCTTTCCTCCTATCTTACAACAACGCTACTCACATGCCAATTGATTTCCCTCTTGGGAAACCATTCTGCTTGCTTTTCCCGGAACTTCATCGTCCAGTTAACTATTATAAATGCTTCATCTCCCTCCAAAGTATCGACAATTTGCCGCTCGTACTGATCCTGGTTTCTGCTCTCAGGATATACCCTCTCCATTCAAAGATCTTAGCGGCAGCATTTTTTGCTTCATACAGATAGTCTTCCGCTTGAAACCTACCCAATTGCATTGTGTACTCAGAAATAGCGCCTTTTACTTCTTCAAGAACACTCTTCAGCATCTCACAATCCTCACACTTCACGTTGTGACTGTGACTGCATACTTTCTGAACGTTAACTTCAGTGTCACCAGCATGGCTCAGTGCAAAGACCCTACAGTGATCGGCACATTTGCTATCGTCCTCTTCGCAGTGATTACGGTATGTAGTCTTCAAATACAACTTGCTCTCCTGAAGCCTCTTCCGAACTTCTTTAAACTGGTCCTTTTCTGCTCCCACGCTTTCCAACTCGTCTATAATTTGGAGAAAATCCTTGAAACCATCCGTTCCCTCAGCTGCAGTATCGTGTAAACCTCTATAGAACGCCATACATCTTAGAAATGGCCTTTGAAATTTGTAAATTGACAGAATACCGGCTCTTTAGCCCTTTGGAATCGCTACCAGGGTGTGTCGGATACTAACACGCTGAACTTTGGCTCAAGAACTTCCCATAAGTATGCCTATGCTTCGCGCAGACCCACATTTTGCCATAACTGAGTCTTCTGACGGTTTTAGATCTACCTACTTGATTTATATCTGTTACGCCTCATGTTGACAAGTCCCTCAAAATGGCAGCCAAACTTGTAGATTACCGAAAATTAGGTAAGTTCACGGAGTTATAGAGTTCTCGCAAAGGTCGGGCCGCAAAGTTTTTTTCTATAGTTACCTTTTCTATGACAACTACTTCTTAGCTATAATAGTTGGATCAGTTAAGAACGCCTCACTTTTTCAAAAATTTACCTTGAATTTGATCGGTTTTGGCGTGTGTGATTTAGGCGAACCGATAAGGTGTCATTCAAATCTTCCTGTTTCCTTGATTGAAACGTGATGTTTGCGAAAGTCGCCTCGATAGATAAGATAGAGTTAATATACATGGCTGTGGTATTTGTTTTTTGCTGAGTTTCGTAGTTTTTTGTAAATTGTCCTTCAAAGTTGTATGAAATTAAAGTGTTGAAAAGTGTCACGACAAACCTTCGCTCGAGTGAAATTTAATTTCCGTAAAACTCCGAAAAGTAAAGAGATCCGATCAAACTGATTGTTGTTTTAGTATAGGAACATGAATGTCTTACAACACAAACGAGCGAAATCCGTGTCTCAAGGAAAATCGACCGGACCGCTCTTACAGAGACACTCTCTTAACCTGGTCGGTGTAAATTGACTTACGTGCGAGTTAGGGTTAGGAGTCAATTTACAACTCAAACATAAAGACATCAGTGGCTTTACTCTTTGACAAAAGGATGCGAAACTCTGTTTACTCTAATTTTGACTAATGAAAAGGTTCTTTTGTTTTTAATGCCCTTTCATCTTATGTCAAGTGATTCGCTGTAAACAGTTTTCTCACAAGTTAGGAATTTTGAATTTTAAAATATGTTCCTCTTTGTAAAGTTGTTGGAGAAGACTAATGAAAAAAAAAGTGAACTCTGTATTTTAGATGATACATGGATAACGTTTTTTATTTTTTTTTACGAGGGCACGGTAACGAATCCTGCAATGTGATTGGTTCTTTACCCAGTCAGTATTTTCCTATCTCTGCCCACGAGCCACGGTAACGCTTTCGTGAATCACCTAGTACATCCCAAATTTCGTTGCCATTTTTCATAAATATATCTCGTTTTCCCGGCTGGGCAGTATTTTGAGCAAACAAGTCGGTCACTACCTCAAGCCAATAAATAACTTATGAATCCTCTCTTTACTCCCTCTCAAACCACTTTGGTTGACAGAAAAATATTGGTTTCTGAATTAATTTGTACAAACAATAGTGTCATTACTTTGGTTGACAAGCGGCCTAAAAACCGTCTGCAGTTAATTTTAATCGTCCACAAAAAGTATCTAGAAAGTTAAAACGTGAGGTATTTCGTTACAGTGAAACTGAACGATGGAACTTTCATTCATTTAATACCTGAATTTTCTCAAGCAATTTGTTCGTAGTGAAAGAGCGAGCGAAGTTTTAATTTAAGTTCTACAACAAATATACGCTCTCGGTGAGTCTTTCCAAGTCCGTTCAATTTGGACATTTGTACCGTAAATTGCACAAAGAAACTGAAGGAAATTTTTGATAAAAGGCCGCATTAAATCCCCTTGTGTCTTGTTGGAGTGTGCCATTCGAATTTAGTTTTTGTGAAGGAAAGACCAGATTTACACACACCATTGCAGCAAACAAACGAGCAAACTCTCACAACTTCAAAATAAAAAATTTGAATTTACTCACAATTACTTCCTTCGCCGTTTACTAAATGAAAAGAGGTAAATTTTCGTACATGAATGAATCGTCGATGAGAGTGAATAATACTTTCCATTAGATCATTGACTGTTTTTGAAGAAAACATTGTCGAGACAGTCCTTGCCAAACTATTTCCGTTGTTTTTCAAATGTTCTTACAGATTTTTTTGTTACGCGCTCTCTAATTGACAGGTGTCAGATTGTGACAGATACTTGCAAAAATAATGTTTCAAAGTTTGTTTGGAAGCCTTTTAAATCACCTTTGTCGTTACGGAAATGAAAATGTTTCGCTAAGGCATCTCTCTTGAATTTGCATCACCTCTATTTTAACCACCATTTACTCGCCCAAAAATTGTTCAGTTCATGGAAGATCTTGCCGTATTTACAGCCCTAAATCATTTGGGTTCTTTCGGAAAGAATTTCGCCGAGTTAAAAGAAAATAAATATGTTATTTACCGGCTAAGGGTCGTCCCTCCCAGCCGGCAAATAACATATATTTATTTCACTGACAAGAAGAGGTCAAGCTTGCTAATGCACTTCGCGAGCTCCAAATTCAAATTGATCAGAAGAGCCAATCAGAGGAAAGGAAAATATCACAAGGAGCCAATGAGAAGCCATATAAAAAACTAGCAAACTGCATAAGGCGCAGGAAACTACAATGGACCAAATCGCGATTTGTTTCAATTTTGATTTGATTGGTTGAGAGATCGGCGAAGGTTTTACAGAGAAAGAAGTAAAGCAAAAGAAAAGCATTCCTTGATCTTTTTTTGAGCCTCAATTATTTTGATCTTTACTCTGAAAAAGGGACTGGGGATTTGCGTCTCATCTTGATTTCTAGCTTGTATGAAGTCTATTTTTGGCCGCATAAGTCCAGAGAGATGCTGTATTCAAAGCACGAATTAGTCAAATTGTGTACCTTAGTTAAGATCCAAGATTCCGAGAGCCATACCCTGGTTGACGGTACATATATGTTGAGGTCACCTGAGAGTGTGCATTTGAACCCCCTCCCCTTCCCAACCCCCCCCTCCCCCGTGCATGAGAAAACTTTGAAACTCAGGATGGTCAAAACAAAATGCATTTGACCCCACTTATCACCACCAAAGCCTACTTGCATAGGCATACCTTGGGTATTTTATCAGCTTACATTGCGAAAATTTATATGAATATGCTAACATGCGCATTACAAATTTACGGTAAAAAGTACAAATTTTACAATGTACACTAGATACAACCAAGGTTCGCTATGTAAGATAAAAGCAATGAAATGACGAACACAAATAGATATAGGTAATAAAATGATTTCGAGTGCAGTTTGGTGTAAATAAGCACCAGTGTCTCAACTTTGCACTCGTGTTACGTGAAAAAATGTAACAGCGGTATATGCGTTGCGTGCCGCAGCTTCTTTAAATGTACAGACCTACATCGTGTTAATGTTTTGCAGCTGGCTGTCGATTCTGCTGATGATGACGTAAATGGGAACTGTGATTGTGATTCTTCTCATCGCACAGTTGAGCACGACCTACATGCAGGACAAGAAAATCGCCCGTCTGGAGTACAGCTTACTCGCATGGAAAGATTTCCTTTTCTGGTATGCTACAAAGTGGACCTGTTAACTAGGATTGGCCGTTGGAATTTCTTTTCAGTGGTTTCTGTATCTCTTCATGCAAGTTTAGGAAGACGTTTAATGCAGTGAGGTTTTTTCTCCAAAACTCTCTTTGCTTTAATCGTTCTAACACTTGATCTTTCAGCGAAAAAAAGTAACGCGTTAGAATTAGTTAGACGATTATTAATTTTTTTTTCATAAGTAGACATACTTCATTGTTCCGTAGAAGAACACAGAATTTGTGAAGGATTCACAAATATTTTTAAGCGAGATGTTATAATTATAAGGCCATACCAGAAGAGTGAAAGGTAATCTAAACTACAGCACAGCCGGGCGATACGCGATACGATACAAATAGTGGCCTTGATAGTATGTATGCTCTTTATTAAAGTTGCAATTTGTCTGTATCTCAGCCTTGCAAAAAAAGCGAGACAACTGTCTACGCTTATGGTACTCAACGTCAACAAATTCAAGACACTGAGCATAATTCATAGCTTGTTATAAAGCTCGCAACGTACGTGTATCGATAAAGGCTCCAGTCTTCTTAAAGAGTACCCTGAGTACAGAAGGGTAACGCAGTATGCGTGTCTTTGCACTCCACTTGCGAAAATAGGGGAAACATTGGTTGAAGTGACAATTTTGTATGTATTCTACCTCCTGTCAGTTAAATTTGTTGTCTCCATTTTTCTGCCTGTAATAAGCCCTTATTTCCTTTTTCTGCAGGTTGTCAATGATTGACTCAAGAAATATTTCGTCCCAACAGTACCTGCCTAGTAAAGGTTACTTAAACACCTAATCAATAATTCCCGCACGTCTCAAGGGCACAACGCCTTTCCCCGGTTAGGACTAGAACCCGGGTCGTCCGACGTTGGCGTGCCCGTGATAAAGTTCACCACGCATGTTAAAAGTAGCACCTTGTGCGGTCGGTCGTACGGTCGTAAGTCCAAATTTTTTCGGGTTGATGGGTCACTACTACCATTTTGTATAATTATGGGGCTACGCTCTGCGAGCTCCGTCATTATTTAAATAAAATCGATATTCTCAGTAGCACTTAATGTTTTAAAATGCACGAACTTGTATCAGTTACGTCAAAGAAGGTGTCAATTTTTCCTTTAAGTATACCTTGAATTTTTAATCACTTGGGAAGAAACACATCTTCCACAGAAAGCAATTTCACCAACATTTATTCTGACTCGTTATGCTGAAAGGTGCAAAATAGTTCCAAAGCTCTAAAACGCCATTAGTCAGAACGGAAATATTTCATGTTCAAGGTTATAGGCTTCTGGTCAGAAAATTTAAGCGATTTTTAATCCTTTCAAGATGCTTAACGAACCTCATAGTGTAATGTAGAAGAGGCATTTTCTTCGGCGGCCAACTTAAATGTAGGCACTGAGTGGTGTCGACTACAACCAGCAGTTTACCTTTAAGTAAAGTAATAATCCGCGCTGGTGATCAGCATTTGAAGTCTTTATTCTCCCTAAGCGATTATATACTGGTTCATTCTCTATTTACACTTATTTCACTAATTAGCTTTATATGCATCAATACAGTCTAACCCGAACAGAAATTCACTTTAAGAACAACATAGTGCTTGTCTCAGTGTCTGCTTTAATGCTTGTCTTACTTCGCTAATCTTCCAGCAGTAGATGAACCGGTTCAGATTTGAGTTAAAGGATATAAAAACCTCCGTTAGTGCCACACTGAAGGCTAAATGTGTTGGAGATATTTTACTAAAAGTGATCAAAATTATCAGTATGCAATAAGGTAGATAACAGACGAATAAAGCTAACTGCACCCACAGTGTATTGTACACTGCCTTTCTGTATCGTGCGATGTTCAGTGCATTTGGTTGGCTTGGGTGTTGTTGAGCATGATCTTGTATTTGAGTGTAATGAAGACGAAGAGCTCTAAAAATCTTTGAGTAAGATGCGAATGTGATCATCATGCAAGACACTAGAATATAAAGCTGTATCAAAATGATATGCGGTAATTTAAGCTTTCACATAAGGCATTGACACCAGATGCAATCCAAAATGTAATTAAAATAACATGGATGCGCTTTACAGTTACAATTTGTCTGTATCTCAACCTCAATAACATGGCGAGAAGTCTGTCTACGCTTATGGCCGTCATTGTAAACAGAGATACTGAACATAACACATAGCATGATATGGAAGTTGCGCGGTATGTCCATCAACAACGACCCCAGTCTTCGTGGATAAAAGACATCAAATGGATGACAGCCAAAGGATGAACGACGAAGCCAACTAACAGATCTGTTGTTGCGAGGGAACGATAAAATACTTTAGACGGCGGATAAAGGGAGGATTCCTTGTAAAGAGCAACAAGGATGCGAGAATTGCCATGCAAGAATTGCTGTTAGGGAAAGTAGAATGTGGATTGTCGAGAAATAATATGCATACGGCTGTATTGCACTTGCGATAGACCGGGAACAGGCTAGTTCTTGAATGGTTTTGGTTTGTGTTCCACCCTCTGTTAATTGAGTTGTGGTCATCTTCTGGCCGCTAATCTGAAGCAGTCATTTTCTTTTCCCAACAGATCATCTACCACAGTAACGAAAAAAATCTTATCTTAACAGCACTCGCCAGGCTGTTAATACGCAAAACATAGTTCCCTGTGTATGTCAGCATAACCACCTTTTCGATAGCGTGTACGAACTAAAACGGCAAAAGAACCGGCTGTTGTGTCACAGTCAATTTTGTTTTCGTGAGCATCCGTTGCATGTATTATCACCTAAGAGAGGAAACACCTGATCAACAACAAGTAGTTTCTACGATATTTTCTCTATAATTATGACTTAAAAGGTTGTAGAATAGTTCCAATACTACGTGGTATTATCTAATTTAGAATTCAGGGCCTAGTTGTTCATAGGCCGATTAGTGCTAGCCCAGGGTTAAATTTTAATGCAGTTTTCTATATTTCTTTTTTCCAAAGCCTTTTAGAGAAAATTTTCCCTATTCTTTTTAGAACATCCAATGATCAAATTGCAAGTAAAAAGATTTGAACTGAATTTTCTTTTAAAGCTTTCAGACCTGAAATCAAATTCTATGATAACCCTGGGTTATCTTAATCCAGATTTGAACAACCCATGTCAGAGCGAAAGATAGAAAGGCACAGGCTCTCTACACTCTGCTTACAAAGTCTTTCTTTTGCAAAGAAACTTGCTAATACCAGCTGGCTTTGCATGTTAGAAACATCGGTGTTACGAAAATTGCTAGAGGATAATGAAGCCCAAAAACTTCACTGGTTCAGAAAAATGAACTGAAACAGAAAACTTATTATGTTGGACGCCAAGTTTTGCAGATGGAACAGTCGAATATTTAAAAGGTTTCTCAGTCTCGAATATCCTTCTATCCATTACTGCATTTCTCGAGAACACTCTGATTTCTCTTCATCAACCGTCCAAGCTCTTATTCTGTTGTCTGGCTATGACGGATCTGTGTTGGACTGATCGCACAACCTGTCGCTGCCATTTTTCTTCTATCCTTGGTATTCAAACACTCCAATCTTTGTCGATTCGCCATACTGGCTTCATCTGTAATTAAATGTTTGTTGTGCTTAGCATCTTTGTCGACGATGACGGATGTGGTATCCGTCCCTTCGCACACGGTGCGAGCCTACACTGTATCACGTGATATTTTATGAAACTAGTTCTATCCATCATGGCGGGTGTTCATTGATGATCTTACAATGGCCATAAGCCTTGACAGACTTCTCACCCTGACTTTGGGGATGAGATACAGGCAGATTGTAACGTAAAAACGTACATCTTTCGTTGTAGTCACCATCTGGGTCACAGCTACAGCTTCAGCATTACTGTATTTTGTAAACCCTCGTATAACAGTCTGGTATGGCGGAATGGGTATACCCATGTGCTTAACGCTTTCATTGGCATCGTATACAAAGATTTTCCACACACTTCGTCGTCGGGTCCAAGTACAAGATCGTGTACAACAAAGACAACTTAACAATGTATCCGCACACAACACAGCCCGATACAGAATAGCAGTGTATAGTTCGCTTTGGGAATAATTTATGTAAAGTATTATCGGCCATAGAAATCCTGAGATATAGGTGGTGAATATTTAGGTCCCAGGTAGGACCAAAACGGAATTTCTCTTAAACAAGTTAATATGTTTTAGAGCAGAAGGTAGCAGAGGAAATGAAAATATATTTTAAGGAATATAGCTTGATTTGTCACAAATTCTCAAAGCTTAATATAAATCACGAGGGACGTATGACAAACAGTATTAAGAAAAGAGGACCGGCACACTTATCAGGAAGTGTATTTGCAATATATCGCCGGGATCGAAAGGGATAGTTTCCGCTCCAGTCTCTGTTGACGAGAAAACATGTCCCTCGAACTAAAACTGATCTGAATTTTTGCAGCGAAAAACAGTTTGCCTTTGTTAGTTCTGTATTATATCAAACTGAGAAATTCATGGGGGAGGTTTGGATTATTGAAAAGGCTGGGCTAACCTCTCCAGAAAGTCCTTTAGAACTAAAATAATAATAAAAAATGAATCAATGTGGCTGGTGAAGTTACGAGTTTACATGTATCTTTCAGTTTATGGTTTTGTTTTTCAGAACTGTTCCGGTCGTTTTTTAAACAAGTGATTTTAGGCGAACGCCCTCCCATCCAGATGACAAGATAAAATTTGGTGTGAGCCGCTTTCGGGATGCGAGTCGGGTTTTATTTCACTCATGATCAGTTACAAAATTTACACAAATTGCTTTGCGAAACTGCCTTAAGGATTGAAGTTTAAACATACATTGTTCAAATAATATAAATGATTATCAAGAAGCACATTATCTTCGCAATTTAGTTATATATAGTTTCAACTCATTTCATTCACAAGGTCCTGGAGAGGTTACCAGAATATCTTGCAAATATACATTTAAATACTACGCTGAATTTCATTAAATAAACACTTCATTCATACATCAAATTGTAAATATCTATTCCAACTGGAGAAAGCGTAGCCATAGTGATTATTTAATCATTTTTGGCTACTTGCATAATTGAAGATCAGAAAGTAAATGTATTCTCTGAATTTAATATGAATTTTTCCTCATTGAGTGGTTTGACTTTAGAACAAATTTCTTCATTCACACATTTACAATAAATTCCATTTACTATATAGTTTATTACTACGAGATATTAATTCAACGAGACTTAAAGGCTAACTCCGGTGTTCTTTTAGTTTACCTCTTTAGTACCCGCGAGTGTTTCGTATGCAGAAACATCACTGTCTACAACAACAATTTGTGAAGCAAAAATTACCGATGAATCATGACATCAAGTTGTATTCAAATGCTATCCGCCCTTTGGTATCAAGAGACGAATTGTCTTCCTGTACATCTACCAGTCCAATATAGTCTCACCGAGTACTCGTCTTATGGTATATTCCAGGTGGTCTAGGGCGGGATTACCTCTTCGAATCTTTTGGCCTTTTAGATCAAAGATTCTTTTCTCATTGAGACCAGTTGGGATCCAATCATTCTCGGCTCTCTCCATGAAGTAAACAGTGACCAGTTTGTCCACAAGTTCCTTGTTTCGTGAGAACTCATCGTAGATTATTTTCCCGTCAAATGTAATGAAACCACCTTCGGTTTCTTGCTCTTTGTTTCGAACGAGGGACGAAGCTCGGCAGGATCCGATAAAGACGAAACAGTCACTTCGGTAGAGCTCCTTTTTAAAATCTAGATCTTCTGCCAAGATACTGGTGATGCTTTTCACGACTACTGATGTTCCTAGCTTACCTTGTATATAATCGCTTAAGTTTTCGGCTTTGGTGCTGTCGCTTCCAGTATACAGAAACAAAATTGATTTCATTTTCGACTTCTCATAAGCTGTATCAACGAATGACGAATGTTAGTCGGAGAACAAAACTAGCTCTTGAGGAGCAACTAATTCTCACTGATTTACCAATGGTTTCAAGTATGAGAAAAAAAAAGAAACAGACTAAAGCTGCTTCGCTTTAAGAACGACAGTCTACAAACTGAAGGTAAAGGGAACGCTTTCATATAATATTCTACAAGCCAATGTACGAAAAAGCGTGGAATGTAAATAAAAGAACGTCACAAAAGTTGGCAGTGCGATATTCTGAATAGAGGGGGTAAGTTTCTAAAGAAACTGTGGTGCTGCGTCGGTGGGAGAGTATAGCAGGGTAATTTAGTTTTCAACTCAGTTGAGTGCGACATTCTGATCTGCAAGTGAGCCACTCGATGGAGAAACACAAAGGAACGTTAAAAATTTCTTCGTGCTCTTTAGAGAGGAACACATCCGTTAGTAAAAGCACGCACTACGTCGCATCACATAAAAGTAAAAACTTTCTCTCTTCATATTTCAAGTTTGCCGGGCTATCTGAACTTTTTCTCATGAGACCGGTCAATTAGACCGACGAGGTTTTCGACATCTCGCACCGCCATGAATATACTTAGGCCTCCTTATCAGTGTGCCTCGCGCTTAAAATCGTAAGTTTCGGTCGCGCAACTCGGTGCGATTTTTTTTCGCTCGAGGTTGCAACTTCGAAATAGCACGACGATCCCGTACTACAAAGCTGATATGATGTGAGACCGCGCAAGTAAGATGCGCGCGTGAGAGCAAACTCAAGCACATAATTTCTCGCACGCGCGTACGACCCTAATAGGAAACCGGCAACGAACGTGAATAAAGAGGTCCTCATTTTAGATTATTTCACTCGCAGTCAGTATAGGTAATAACATGATTTCGAGTGCAATTTGATGTTAGTAAGCTTGAGTATATTTTTCAAATAGAACAAAATTGCACGGCCGGCAATTTGTAGTTTTCGAAAAATTTGCGAGTGCTTATTTTTCCAAACTGCCCGAAGAAATCATTTTAAGGAATGGACAATGTACGCGGATAGTTGGGAGAACAAGAAGGTAGCTTAAGAGATACTCGAGGTGCAGCCGAGAGCATCTCTAGCTACTTAGGAAACTATCAGAGCGCGCGTTAGAATGAAGCTATGTCAGTGTTACATTACAAATGCACTCGTTCTCAGCCAATCAGGAGCACGTAATTTTTTCACGTACGTTACTACATTTCGTATTTACTCGACGTAGAAAGGGGGAAGTACCAACCTCCCAAGAAGAGCCCTCATTGCGATCATGCAGTGTGACGATCTCTATATCCAGAGTTCGCATTTTTAAGTAGGTTCAGTGTGTATTACAAAAGGTGTAAACGTCCGGCATATACAACTACGGGTATCATGTTGATGTTGACTTACCAAAAAGGTTATATGTCTTTGGGACACTGTGACTTACTGGTCTCTGTGACTGTTTAGAGCTCCTTTGAGATATCTTGGCTCTGGCAGGCTGAAAGGTTTTGTTGTCTTTGTGACCGAAAGAGATGAGGACTCTGAGTGAGAGTTCTCAATGGAGTGATGGCTTTTACTGCTAACGGTTAAAACTTCAAGGCCAATTTATGGCTTAAGGCTAATAGTTTTCCATTGTAGTCACCAGAGAAGTATTCTAAGACGGGAGCCCATTACTGTCTAAGCGGATTAATTTTTTTTTTCACGAATGACGTTAAAATTTGTCGTTTTTTTGCGTAACGGCTAAACTTTTTAACCCTTTTGCGGCTAATGGTTAACCCTATTGAGACCCTAGAGAAAGGGAGATCGTAGAAAGCTCAGTGGTCAACCGTTTGCATATGTGTGCACGTTGAAATAATCTCAGGAACACAGCCGTCGGATACAGAAATGAGTGCGCATGCTTGTAACTTGTGAGAAATTTACGCAAGAAACGAACGGGAACGACAATATTTCCATAGTAACAGTATCGAGGCAAAATGGCGGCATTTTTAAAATTCCTATTGCTTTCTTTCATTACGTGGGTTTAGGCCCAAATCAAAACAGATAAGTTGCCGTTTTCAGGAAAGTTTCTGTCGAACCTTTTTCGTCGCATATCTCACGTAACAAAAAAATGTTGTGGTAATTAACAGGGGTGAATTAAGTGACTGAATTTGAGTAGCAATAACATGGTTATGAGGTTCGTAGCACCTGTTATAAGGTTAGCGCTAGCTACTTGTTATCGCCTCCTCAGTAAGCAAACCCCCTGAAGAAGAATCGTGGCTCTGAACGTTCAAATGACTCGAATAGCTATGGCGGAGCATGCTCACCTATTTTGCGGCTGTATCGCTTTCAGCTTTCTTGCATAAATCGAACAGTTCTTTTTTCTTTGCCACCATCACTTCACTGAATGCCTCTCTCTCTCACAACTAGTTTTTCAGTCTCCCACACTGAAATTTCGAGAAATTTTCGCTCATTTTATTCTTTGTGCGGATGAGAGTGACTTCACACTTAGCCTCGTTCTCGCGCGATAATTATTTCGGCATCGGATCACTGAACCGCGAGAACTCAGAAGTGGCCTGTTCCCTCTCGTTCCTCTCGCTTATTTTTAGGGAAGGGCAATAATGACCTGAACCAGGTTGAGCCCGCAGTTCTCGTAGTGTCACGCGGTATTTCCAAGAAAACGCCCCTATGGCACATCAAAGTGGCGGTAGATGTGTTGCGTGCTTCGATTTGTCTCTATCTGCCATAACTCTTCTCGAAAATGTTCAGAAGAACCTTTCAATAAGTTGTATTGGGTTAGTCAGTGGGAGGAATGTTTCTTTTTTAAGTATTCAGCTTAATTTTCCTTTGGCGGGAAATTGACGCGCGGATGGTCAAAACTGATCTTGCGCGCATGCCCAAGTTTGACCGCTGTATAGCGTTTGTGTTTAGACTATATCGGCGATCGGCGATCGGCGAGAATTATTTAATTTTTTTTTGTGATCGTAAGGTCATGTTTATTTATGGGAACTACAGACAAAATAGATGTGGCTAGCGATAACAAATTCAGAGATGCAGAAAAAAAAGCAAGAGTTTGTTCAGTGCGGCAATAGCGAACAAGGCACTCCGCAACCTAACGATGATCTAAGTGTACATTTCTTGGAGGACGAATTGGACACGGAGTTCTGGCATAAGGTAATAATATTGATGGTGGACAGAATAACGAGAGTCTTCGATGAAAATTTGCGTTTAACAGTTAAACCTTTCCTTCAGATGAGGCCGCGCTTGACCAATGTACTTGTTGAAAGCAACAACAACATCAACAACAAAACAACTTGGATGGAGAAGAAGGCTAGCCCAGATGGTCTTTGGTTACGAGAATGCCAGCATCATGGATGTTGTGATAACCCAAGTTTAAAAGCTGAAAACGTTACATTTATCGTTATTTATACATTTAGGTACGTCAAAAGCGGAGTGGAGGTCTTTCGTGGAATAGCGCTCTTAGTGAAGTGCATGTCGAAAGACTGATCCAAAAGCACATAGACGGCGGAGAACTGGACAGTGAGGACCCGGCACTTATGATGTTGAAAAAGTGGCCAGCTCTGAAAAATTGCAAAGGTGATATACATTATCTTGCAAGCCTTGAACAGCAGGTAAGTAAAACGGTCTTGAAGCATTAACTACTGGTTTGGTCCAAAACAGCTACATGTAAATTGTTTGCTCTGCAGGTAGCCTTAGTCAACTATTTTTTTGCCCAGGCTCGGGTATTTCAAGTAAAAGTAATATTTTGGACTCAGCTCATTACGGTTTGACGAATTATTTGGGGATCTGGGCAAAATTTCCGCACAGCCCCATACATCATTATACATCCATATATGGGGCTTTATTATTCAGTGTATCACCAGTAAGATGTGCATGCATAATTAAGTATGGGGCTGTGCGGAAATTTTTCCGGGATCTGTTTTAATTTAACTGTTAAGGGTGAACAATGTTTTGGATTGAAAAATGTTCAAAATACATGGTTACCATTTTCGATAAAATTTATAAGCCCTTTGGTGTCACATGAAATTTATATAAATAAGACTTTTTTTCTTGGTTTGTTTTTCGATTTTTGAAAGGAGGACAATGAAAGCTGTTGAATTTGAAAAAATTTGCAATTCAATCTGTATGTTGACTTTTTGTACCTCCCCAAAAATCTTATCCAGTCCAGGATTTTAAAAGGGCATTATTATCAGCTGTCATTTGACTCACCGGTAATTGTGCTTTGCAGATAAATCGATTTTTGGAGATTCTGTTAGAAAGTGAACTTAACTTAGGAAACAGATACGAAACATTCAGAGATGAGGATGACAAAACAAAGAAGACATTGCTACACTATGCTGCAGAACTTGGCTTTTTACATGTCACTAAAACACTCGTGAGGAAATGTCCAGGACTACTACCAGCGATGACAAGAGAACAACTACAACCTGAGAAAAAACGATGCCTTTTACCAGTGGAGCTGGCATTACTTGCTGAGAATGATGATGTGGCAGCCTATTTAATCAGAGTGACTAGTCATGACAGGTACATTATAATTTGGATAATTGCAAATGTAACATGATTAATCAGTTCTTACAGCAATTAATTTCTCAACTTAGAAAAATGAATTGAAATTACATTAAATTATGCAGTCCATTAATTTTATTTTTCAATAAAATTACATTAAAAGGGATCAAAAAATTTTTTATGATATTTCTGCTTTCTGAAAATATATAATAAAATGTAGCTAAAATGAGTGTATCCTTATTCTCTTTTTACCTAAATGGTGGAACAGGTGAATTGCATGAAGTTTTTAAAATATTTTATTATTGATTACTGTAATGTCCTCAGAGTACAGAGTTTATTTTGTTGGAGACGAGATGATTTGAAAGGAATCCAGCCATGTTTCTTCAGTTTCAAGTCTATTATTGAGAATCCTAAGATGAAGGTGAGAATTTTTTGCATCAAAATCTCAACTTCTGGAGTCTCATTATTCATACATCAAAGCCTTTTTTTATTGCAGAGTTGTATACAATATTCTTGGGTGTTGATAAGTATAACAAAGTTATTTTACATCCAATATATAAAACCTGCAGCTAATTAACACTTATTGATACTGTTATTACAGGAATTTCAAGTTGTGTTTATAATATAATGATAAGTGTTATTGTTAACCTTTAACTCCCATGAATGACCAAAAAAAATCTTTCCTTACATTATTAATGTAATATCAAGCAGACAAGTGATAAGAATATAGAAAAATACCAATTAAGGAATCATTTATAGATTCAAATCCAAACTCTCCCAACTGACAACATGAATTATATTGCAAACAGGAAGAAGAATTACTGATGAGATTTTGGGAATGAATTAAGAGTTCTAGCCAGAAAAGGAAATGTCAATGGGTTTATTAAAATATGCATTTTTTCAAAGATTATCATGCTAATTTTTGTAATGTATATGGGATTAATGAAATGGACAAGTTGCTCAGAATTTTGTTTGGGAAGGAATACCTTTGATTACTGAATGAGTTATTACTGTTGAAGTTTGAAACAAGGCATAACAAGGCCTCAAATATATAGGAGGAGGTTGTTAATTGTTATAGTATGCTTAATAGTAAAGTGTAGAGCATTTTATGGTGATTTTGCCTGCCTGCAAAAAGATTGCTTTCATTTAGGGCCATTTAAAGTCATTAATACTTTTGCTGTAACATGTAACATACATCTAGGGTACTAATTGGCAGATAAGCCTGAGTGAAACTTTTAATATAGACATGGTGATTTTTCCAGAAAACAGTAGTGGCTGTATTGGACCAGATGATAAACCCACACTGGCCATTCCTTCCAAAACGTAAAGAAAAATATGCAAGTGAAGAAGAAGAAAGAGGAATTGAAGGGGCTTGGAGAACAATCACTGAAAATCCACTGGAGTATTATTTCTATTATCATATATTGGATGGGGATGAAGGAGGAAGGCCTCCAATGATTGTGACTTCAGAGGGGCATAACAAGCAGACAAATAATGAAAATTTTAACTGCAGGGACAAGTCTTGTCTTCATGCTATTGCAAAAAGTGACAATAAGGTAAAATTATTATTGTCCATAAAAGAGGTAATTTCAATAGTTAAAACATGCAGTCTAAGTTTGCCTTTAATTAGGTGGCACTTTTTCTGTTAATTGTTTTGTAACATACAACCATCTGGCAATAAATGTTGGAAAAATTGACTACAGGAATTTTTTTTCTGACCAGTCAATGGGACCATGTATGTTTCAGAAGCCAGATTATTTTCAACTTAATGTGGTACTGAGGTTACATTTAAAATTCCAAAAACTGGCTTCATTTTGAGATTCCAAAGAGTGTATAACCTACTCTGTCAAAAATTCTTTAAATGTTCTTACGGGTAGAGTGCAGTTGACTCTGCTTTAATCCTGCTTTAGTGGGACCTCACGTTCCTTTTCCCATCCCTTGACAATCTGTTTGAACGTGTGTAATCTATTAAACTAAGAGGCTTTTAATTATGACTCAAATGATAATTATTCTTGTGCTGACCTTAATAGCAGCTATTTGCTTACAGTACATTGTGATTTTGCATAAGATTAGCAGCTAGGTAATGCTGAAATCTTCTTAAAATGATGGCAGTGATCTTTATCAAATTCTAAGAACATTTGAAGACAATTTTTTGGAAAGTGTAGCAGCTGCTCTCTGAACTCTCAAAGTGTAGTTATTGCAGCAATTGTTATGTATACTATACTATACTCTTTCCTGGCAGAAATGACAATTTTATTACACCTGGAGCATGCTTTTCCTATAGTGGAGAAATTGTGCAAATGATTATGTTTGAGTACTTCCATTTGCAGGAAGCTTTACAGCACCCAGTGGTCAGAATGTTAGTTACAGCAAAATGGAAGAGTTATGGACACTGGTTTCTGAGGTAAAGTCAATATCAGTTAAATATAATATGTACATGTGTATAACTTGTTTAGCAGAGTCACGCCAACAGCAATCTTTTCCAAGCTGACGAACCTCGGTTCTTAGATAATGGCGTAATATGTTATCTTAGTCTCCATCCAGTCGGTAATGGAATTCATACATAACGGACCAAATAGCGCCGTTTGTTAACGGCTTAAACTGTTACAGTATCAAACAATTAAATTAATTCGCTGAATCATGAAAAAAATAGACTTACATGCTGAAACTTTTTAATTTTTTCTTGGCCAATTTTTCTTCAACAGCCTTCAAGCAGTACTCTATGTCATCTTCTTACTACTCTTGTCTTATTCTTTGCTGCAAGCTTCAACAAAAGTAGACCCAAACCGTTACAGCAGTGCAGCAGACTCATTGCGGGGATTTTGTGAGGTTACCACTCTTTTGATAGTTGCCTGTTATATCTCTGAGGAAATCAATCAAATGAAGACGTAAGTAGTCACTCTTACTGCTAATGACGGTCAAGTCAAATTATATTAACGCCTGAACAAGAAATCTTGTGAAGGGGGAGAATAATTACTGTTCTGCTCAGAAGACCACGAACACCAGAAATATGTTTAACTGTTTATGGCTAATCACAGTGGAAATCTGGACGCGCGAGCAAACCAAAAATTAATCAGCGTTAGCTGTGTTTAAATTTTTCTCGCTACTTATTTTCTTCAACGGATTGATAAGAGGTTCGTCGCAATATCAGTAAATTCAATAATTTTCCAAGTCTTAATCACAATAGTCCCGTGAGAGTGTTTTGAAAATCAAGATGTGATCGTATACAGGTCAGTTTTCCCTTTGCCGTGTCTTCCTAATTGTCACAATACCTTCAACCTGGTTACCTGTGCCTCTCAAGTATAGTCACCTTGCCCCTAACTTAATGCGCGAATGCACGTCGATCAAAATGAATGTCGGTCACATCATCCCCTTGTCACGCTGTGGGGGTTACTTTGTTACCAAGCTAGGACCTTGCGTACCCAGTCAGTTGAGCTTTTTCGTACCCTTATTGATAAATTTTGTTTTCCATGATGATGTGGCTCGTTTCTCATTTTAAAAGCAATATTACCTGCGTAATGTACATTTTGTTTACGAGACGTCCAGTTAGCTGTTACTGTAAAGAAAGTCACAAGTACAGACTGGTCTTTTAAGAATATCACACTCACTATGCAGCCAATAGTTTAGTTGTTTTTGTAAGGAAGTCACAAGTATACACAACAGAATTTTACTTGAATCTTAATTGCTTGACTGAGGAGGGATCGTTTTTCGATTTCAATGACTACCTTTGTAATACTATGTTTTACAAACATTGTAGATGAAGCACTCAATGTATTTTGGTTTTCATTTGTATCTTGGAACCCCACAAGACTCAAGTTTTAACAAGAACAAGAGAAAAAGACTGTTGAAATGAACCTTGAGAAAAATCTCTGATTTTGTCTGTCTGAACTCTTCCTGCAGAGAGGGGCTCTCATACTTCTCAGAGTGGATGACTCTGTTTGATTGGTTAGGTCTGCTGTTGATCGTGTGTATAATACCCTTACGGTACACTGGTAGTAAAGCTCAGTGGGTTCTGGCATCGTTGGCTTTCTTGTTCAACTTCTTGAGACTATTTAAATTTTCCTGCCTGACAAGGTAACCAGTAACCAAAATTAATTGTAATGGATAGATTTTTAAGGGCGTAAAAATCCAAATCAGCTGCCTCTTCACTGTTTTCCTTGCTCGGCGCTTGACGGTGGTAGCAGTTCTTTTTTTGTGATGTCAGCTTTTAAATTTTTCATTATTGATATGTAACATTTTTTTCCCAATAATAGCTGGTAGGAAAAGGAGAAACTCCAAAAGATAAATAAACTTCACAACTTGTAGACCGCAATTGGTGTGGTAGAATGCCAAAAAAAATATTGATAATGATCATTTGATTTATCAACGATTTTCCAATCTTCAACAATTGTGAAGAAACAAGTTTATAAAAGGCTACTATCATTAAGTACAATTTAATTGTATAGGTAGTTAGGGTCTTCAAATGAGTTAACAAGCTCCTCATCTGTTTTAGGACTACAGGATTATACACAAACACTTTGGCTAAGATCATTCAACAAGATTTGACACGCTTCATGGCGGTTTTTTCTGTGATCTTTCTTCCCTACTGTACTTCCTTGTTTCTATCACTCCGTTCCTCCTCAGTTAAAACCCACGAATTAAGGTGTGTCTTCGTGTTTCATTTTTTTCCCTTTTCAATGAGGCTTTCTGAACAAAAAATGTGTAAATGCACAATAGCTTTTGAGATCTCAGGTCCCGCGGAGAAATTCTTATTTGCCCAGGTTAACAGTTTTTGTCGTGGTTATATTCAACGTGAAGAAAAGTATGAAAAAGTTTCTTTTTAAATGGTGAAACTTTAATGTGATACTGTAATCTAACCTAACAACGTAACCAAGCAGCAATTGATAAATCCTATTTTGAAAACCAACTGAACACAACTTTTCGCACCGATACTGTAGTCTGACTTTGGCTTTCCAAGCGTTTAACATTATTGTGTCAGTATGCAACCAACTGAAATTGTTTACTTTCCACATTCAGCGATTTTGAAGATATTTTGTGGAGCGGTTTGCGCACTTTGTCTGAACAGCGACCAATTGTGGACGATTACTCAACCTTCAAGTAAGTGCTTTTGACCCAAGTGTGCGCCTACTACGTGAGTTGAAGTATGTTAGTCAACGTTATGTAACGCTATTGTACACATTTGGATCGGTCCCTTGACTACCGCATTTGTTGAACTGTAACCGTCACTACTCATAGATCTCTCCTTCTTACAGCTGGCTCTCAATACTGTTAATGATGGCGTACATGGGGACAGTGATTGTGATTCTTCTCAACATACTCATTGCACAGATGAGCACGACCTACATTCAGGCCAAGAAAGTCGCCCGTCTGGAGTATGATGTGGATCGTATTTTGCAGCTCACTCGTATGGAGAGATTTCCTTTTCTGGTATGTAGGCGGGCCAGTGTACGTAATAGTGCTTTATACTGCGCTTGGACGCGATACGCATGTGTAAAACCGTGCTGTTAGTTTGTTAGATAACTGCCAGATTATAGGGATTTTTTCATTTTCCATTTTCACTCTTTTCGTACTTGTAATAGGGCCCTTTTTGTCACTTTGCTTTGTGAGCTGTTGTTATTACAAAGTTATTTGTCGTATGATGGATGGATGAATTAGTTTATCCATTAATTTTTTGATTGATCGATCGATTTATAGTTCTAATGATTCATTGCTAAGTCGATATGACTTGTATTATTTTTCCAGCATTTGCGCATGAAATATTACAAAGAGGGCGGTTGGATCAGTGAAAAGAAACTTGCTGAAGGTGTGAAGCTGGAAGAATTAACTACCTTTGAAAAAAATACCTCGTTTGAATGGCTTTAGCCAGGGAAACGATAAAAACTAAGGTTTTTCATTTGCTGAAACATTATCATGTCAATTCTAATAGTTTGGTTTTAGAGGTCTCTGTTTGTTGCTATGGCAACTGGTCTATTGGTTTTTTTTGTAGAGCTTCTAGAATTCCGTGAAGATCGCAATCCCTGGGAATCAGTAGAAGCGAAGCTAAATGCGATCAGGTAAATTCTTTCATATCCTGCTATTCGGCTTTAAATCACAGTACATATTTATGCTAACCATTAGGAGTCCTCTATTCCATCTTCTGCTTGGGTTTTTTCCCTATTGCCATCAAGTTTTAAAATTTCTTCTTGCAGGAATATGATGAGAAAATTGGTGAAACAGAAGAGGCTTGGTAGAGAATGACCATGGAAAGCTACAAGGAAAGTATTTTCGCCCAGTTAAATTGGACGGTTTATCCTCTGCAGTTCGTTTTAATCGCTCTTTGACTCGAAATTTATGGTCGTGAGTCTGTGGCAATATTTTTAATGGCGCTTCATACACTGTAAACCAAACATGTTTTGTCGTGCGAAGTAGCGTCACTAAGAACCATTTGAAACAAACTAGAGGAGAGCTCATAGGAGGTGTAAAGTTCATATACCTGCTAAGGCGCTAACAGCAGGAAAGCGCGTGTGAGCAAGTTAATTGGTTGTAAATAAAATGCAGTTATTACATCAGCAACTGTAGCAACAAGCGAAATGAAAACAATGGCCACTACAATAACAACTGTCAGGTGCAGCGAAGTAAAACAAGTCATGATCACTGTCAACAATTGATGGGCCATTTTTGAAAAAACCTCTATTATAAAAAGTGGGTTAATTAGTGCAAATATATGAAAAGGTGAGGTTTTTATTCTGATACAAATATACTTCATTTTCACAAGAGTGGTATTGCACTTAGCCTCATTTTGAAAGTGAGGGTTTGAAAAGGTGAAATGGTCTATTTAAGAACGTTTGGGTGGGTCACGTTACGTTGGCGTACGCATCTTGACATGTACACCTCATTCGTATATACACCTTATTCACAAATCACACGAAGATATTTTGCGAGTTGCATTGAATTTTTCGAGCTCTGTAGGAGCGAGGAAAAATACTAGCATCGACTATTATTTCCCTACCGAAGGATAGATATGATGAATATAATTCTCTAAAAAAGATCATAGGTGCCAGTACACATTATGGTCCACAACAAACAACTAACATTTTTCATCTCCTAAGAGAGGAAACACTTACTAATTTCTCCGTTGGCCTACCTGTTAGTCAATAATGGTATTAACTATAACCACCACTTTAGAGACAAACTTGCGTTTGAATTTGTTCTAAGAGTGATTCATAACAATACACAGGTGATTTAGGCATTGAGCGCATGATGGGGAGACTCTTATTTTTGGTACAAATATTTCGTCTGAGTCATCTCCTTGGCTGCGCTCTGTACACAGCCAACTGGCCTGCCTCTTGCCAGTTAAGATTTTTAAGAGCGACTGTCAGGAAACATCGACCAAAATCTTAATTTAGTGGCAAGAGTTGAAAAATCGCTTTCTTTCGTTTTTTGTCCAGAGATAGTCCAGATGATTTTTAGGAAAAGTCGCTAGGTTTGGTGCTCAAAACTTGAGTGGTTTTGAAGTTATTCAACCTTAAAGCAAAGGGGGGCTTCAAACCCGGTCTAAATAGTGTTAAGGGTATGAATAAAATAGAAGAACGTATGGAGTGCCACGAGTAAACGTAAAAGCTAAACCTCGCTCAACTTTTACGTTTACGTGCGACCTTTCAAACATTGCCTCTATTTAAATTACGCGCCTAAAAGCTACGTGTGTATGCACGTGAAATTTACGCGACAGTGGGAATCCACCCTTCAGTCACCTACCTAGACGCGAGCAGTAACCAATTAGAGAGCACTCATGTAGTAGGCAGTCGAGTAACATTCATAATACACCTACGCCAGGCGCGCAACAAAATTATTTCCCTTTTTCACTTTCTTATTTTACCTTGAAATCAGTCTTGAGGTACCATTTTGCCTCCTTTAAAGCTTCCTTTTGTGTTTTTACCCATGTACGACCCATTCCGTTTTCCCCGAGCTGGTGCACAACGTTCACAAGATCTTCAAATGCCTGCGCACCAGAACAGCTTACGTAATCTAACCCTTGCAATGACTTGCGAGTCGAAGCGGAACAAACATGCAGAATTCTTAGTAGTGTACTGCGACTCATGGGTGTGAAATCATGCTCGGCATAATATTTTTGGTACTGGCAAACGATTCGTTCAGGTATCATGTTCCGTACCATATTTGGAACTTGGATAACCTCGTTAGTTGACAATGTTATTGTCTTGGCTCCGAATGGAAGATCTTGAATTACATGGGAGCTTGTGATAAAGTCTAGGAAATGCACTAATTTTGCTTCAGGTATGAATGACTTCGTTTGTGCATTGGTAGGCACCAGTTTTCCACTGCCATGGGCTGCAGCATGCTGCCTGGCGACCTTAAACCGATAACTTGTCAGGCATGGGATTCACTGTTGAATTGTTGCCAAGCTAACCTTATCCGCCATTATGGACAATATCTGCCTGCGAGAATCCCTTTCGTTTGCATTTTTGTAGCAGTTTGCCAGCGTGTACATCAATTCTTTATCTAAACCACTAGAACAAGTGTGATTTCCAGTTTCATTTTGTTTTGAGGACATAATAGATTCCTAGAGAAGATCTAGATCATTAGGCGCTATTTCACCAAGAAGAGCTGAAACCGCTTGCTTGGCTTTGCGCTCATGTAGTCGTCTGGTCCTTCCACTGGCATCGTTCCAAGGTTTCTTTAGGGTGTACCTAATAGGACTAACGTCTCGACTTCTTAAGAAACTGTTAAGGTGGTCAATAGGTTCTTCCGACTTCATTCCTCTATTGTTTGTCTCGGTTTCTTTCAGGAGGGTTGACGGTAAATATAATGACGTTTCTTGCTCTAGTAAGTCATGTGCTACCACCGAACAAGGAGTACTTGCAGCAATTGGAAGGTTACAGGAAGGAACCCGGAGTGGTATATTGGAAACCCGAAACGTTTTTCTGGGCGTTATTCACCGTATCCTTAACCTTGAGAAAATCACATGAACTCGTATCCCTGGCGGTATAAGGTGGAGGGTGGGGTGTGTAGGTGGGGGCAAGTGGAAGGAAAAATGCATTTTTTTTTTTTTTAATGAACCCTTTATTCTTAAAAGAACAATTTGGCCTCAGCCTACCATCGCGGACCACGTGGTCTTTAACTTGTTGCCACTGCTTCAAGTTCTCAGATTTTGGTGAGAATAAAATAGAAAATCCGATGAATAAATTTCAACTGTGTGCAGAGGCAAGGGCGACATAAAATGCACGGCATTAAACCTCTTCATTATCTGCGGAACTAAGGAAAAAATGACATAGAAGGCACAGAATAAGCATATGGCATTGTTTTCTTGGATACCAGCACACAGTCTGAGGTCTACGAAATCGGTTAATTTGTGCTCTCTATACCTATTCGTTACATTTTAAGGAAAGGCAGCAAGGAAACGGGGCCCGCTCATGCAGACTTTGTGATGATAAGGTCCCTATCCATTTTTTTTTTTTATTTTTTTTTTATCTTTTTTGCCCCGCGGGCCTTGTTTGGTGCCACTGTTAATAACACCATTTCCATTGAGTGCCAGTTCAGAACTTACAGAAGTCTCAATGGTCTCAGTTTCCTCGTAAGAAAGGTTCTTGGTCTCCGGAAGCTTTGTGGGCAGCTCCCCTATTTTCTGCACGTCAAGATTAACCCGGCAGTTGCGACAAATACTTGTTGCGTGAATCGATGGAGAATGCAGGTTTTTGCTGATACGATATAATCACTATTCTGAACAACTACGGTCTTAATTTACACAAGTAAGGGAACCTGTTTTAAAAAAACTTAAATGATAGATTCTCCTGCCCTTTCATATACTTCAACTCTTCAATTCCCTACCCTTTGATATACCTGAAGCCTGATAAAGGTACCCTTTAGGGGCTGAATCTCCCTGTAACCATTTATAGGCCATCAGGGAATCTGCTTTAAAAAGCTGTAATTTTAGGAGAAGGCTTCTAAATTTACTTTTTTGCTGCTACAATCTAAATAATATAATAATATAAAATGTTAGAATAATGAAAGGAAAAGAAACACGTAAATAAACGCTATTGAATTTACGACCGTCACGGCTACTTAATTATTGAAAAAGTCAAAATAAAAAAAAAGAAAAGTGCTTACAAAGTGCTTTAATTGAAGTATCAGATTAGACCGCCATTTTAGAGCTGGTCTGTTTGGTTGAAAAGATGAAAAATGATGTATACATACCTGAACCAACTGGAATAAAAAATTCTCAGTTTCTTCCATATCAAACTAGACCCTGTGAGCAGGGTAACTGGGATACCTGGATGGTACTGGATCCGTGGAATCAAGTGTAGTGATACTACGCGTGTCGGACTAGTATACTGAAATAGTGAGCTCAAGTCTGGCCAAGGGCATACACCTGTCTCAAAACATAGGCATGCTATGCATGCAAGAGTTATTTTTTGTAGGGTGGGTGGATAACTTGAAACATTGTAAGTGGTCTACAAAAGGAAAGAAGATTATTAACGCGGGAAAGAATGAAAATGTCGAATTAAAAAATGTAGACAGCAGACTGCAGACCAGATACAAAATATAGACTGCAGAGTGGATACAAAATGCAGACTGAGAATCTGAAGAGTTTTTACGTCTGGTATATAATAACATGTCATCTTACAGCTTACCGAGCGTCACGCAATCGCTTTTCCGCGATCAGCCTTCACGATTATTTGCACTATTGTGGAAAATTCCTGGCCCATTTCTTGACGAAAATCGATCGTAATATAATTTCAAGCCTTCAACATAGTTGGTTGGTGTGATGTCTGTACAGATTTTACCAATGTAATAAAAGTAGATGACGTGAATAATAGTGATGGTAAAGCAAGCTGAAAACGGCAACAATCGCCAGAAACTACAACGGATACACAGGGTATGAGTAAATTTTACGAGAAAAATCTTCATATTTCGAAATACTTATCTTTGTAAATCGACCATATTTCGTTCCCTATACTATTCCTTATAACGTATTCAAATTTTCAACGGTTCCTAGCATAACTATTCCTGAGTCACACAACGCGTGACGCGTGACGCGTTCGTGAATTAATCGTTGGCTTTTTCTCGAGACGTGACCTTGGGTTGCCTGTGACAAGACAATTGCGTAAACAATACTTAACATAATAACGTTATCCACAAAAAACACGGGATTTTGGATCATGTATTTATTAAAAAAGAATATCCATACAACTACAATGAAAACAAATATAAGATTCACCTTTCTGATCGTGAAATTAATACCATTCGCACTGTTATCGTAGCTACGTTCCCTGGCATCAAGTGAATCCAACATGGCGTCTTTCTTCATAAGCAGTTTGCATCCATTTGAATTTTGTTCTTCAGTCTGACGGTAGTAGTGTTGTTCAATAGATTGCATAGAGTATATGCAGTTTGGTTTCAGATTTCGGTTTTTGCTTTTTACGACGAGTTAACGTTTTCAACTAAGACATTGGCATACTTAGCATACAAGACATACAAGGCATTCAATACTTTCATGGCTTTCAAGCGTTCGCGATTCAGTCCGTTCCAAAATTACCGCTCAATAACATCTTTTTGTGTGGATTGGCCGCGAACAATACGACTTGTGTATGCGTCTATAAGTATTTTGAGCGTTTGCGCTTTATAGCTCCAGATGGTCGCAATCCAAACACGATGAAATACAAAACGACTGACAAAAGAGTTGTATGGGCAAAGATCTCGTGCTCGTCATGTGACCCGGCCCTGTCCGTGCATGACAACGTCAATCATCATCAAGATAACATGCGTGATCAGCATGTGAACACCTCATTGGATCACAGTTAGTTGTCATGGTGTTGAGGGCCCAATGACCTCTGGGTACTATTGCGCAATTTTTCCATTTTGTGGCGGAGGGAAAAAAAAAAAAAAAAAAAAAAAAAAACGACAAAAAAACAAAGGCATTTTATGACTGGGCTACCACAGGTATCCAAGTAATAACAAGCACTTTTGCCAAGTCCTCTTTCTGCCTTTGCGTTTTTTCGGGCTTGTCCGCCGTGCTTCGAGATTGGCGGAGGAACTCGGCACAGATTCGATCCTCGACGCCACCCAATACCAAGGGATGAGCGGTGCCGGGGACAAATCGTTAATTCCGAAAGGTCTAACTCCGAAGAAAAAGATGTAGATACTCTTCCCAAAATAAGTTCGATTTCGGTTTCTACGTCAGTTATTGACATGGAAGACTTATGACCCGCGATGTCTCTTTTGCAGTTCAGAAATGGAATAACTTCAGTTGATCTGCTCCTATCTCTGGGGTAATAAGAGCAAGAACCGCCGAGTAAGGAGCTAAAAGAGCACTTAACGTCCATGATGACACAAAACTGGCAAAACAAATTCACTCCAACTTCGCTAATTAAATTTTTCCTCTTTGCATTTAATTGACTAATTCAATTTACTACGGCTAGTAAACTGCTTCGAGCTTTAGCCAACTCGGTCATTTCTTCAACAAATAATAAAAATAAATCCTCACAATTGAAGAAAATATCAATTTAAAAAGCATCTATGATTTTTGTCTTTCTGTTCCGATTCTTCTGAAAGCGAAAAAACAAGTATAAAAGTTAAACAGGTTAGCCGAGAGCTAATAAAATTACATCCTGATATTTATCAGGGAAAACATCTTACACTGAAAAGGAAAACTTTCACCTTAACAATGATAAAAAATAACCTCTCTTCGGCCGATTACCTTTCTTTCAATAAAAAAGGACGAAAAGCTCACACTAGAATCGTTTTCAGTACGCTTTCGTGTATATTCCGGCCTGCTGTGTAAAAACTCCGCTTGACATTACGGTCACGCAACAAGAATTGTTTACTCAGTCGTTGTAAAAAAATTTGAATGAATTACTGTCATTTCAAAACCTTCGCGTGAGGCGCTGTAAAGAAAACCCGTGCTGATTCTAACATATTATCAAGGACAACCTTAAATCCCTCTAATGACATAGTTAAAAGGAAAATCTGAATTATACCACATAGTGAAAAAAACATTTGAATTAAGGAGGTATTTGCAGGATTTTTCACGTTTGAAAATACAGCACTTTCCTGCACGTTGTTTGCTATTTATGAACAACAATAAAGTCATATAGTTTCTGGGAAAGTAAGGCACTCACTCTATCAAAATTCGGTGTCATGATCCTTTGAATCGTTTTTCCTTGAAGACCAAAAGTCAGTCTAAAATATTAATTTCACACTTGCTTGCGGGACCTTTCGGGATCGTCGCGGGTCAAATTCGTTTTCTCAGTTTTCTCAGAATTAAAGCGCTCCGGAAGAAAAATAAATACATTAAATTTCTTCTATTCTTAGTAGCTTTTTATAGTCAGAAAATAAGCGAAATTCATTTTTCAACTCTTGCCACTCAATGGTCGATATTTCCTGACCGTCGCTCTTAAAAGATTTTTAATCCCTTCAGGGTGCCTCACGAACCTCATAGTGTAATGTAGAAGAGGCATTTTCTTCGGCGGCCAACTTAAATATAGGCACTGAGTGATGTGGACAGCAACCAGCAATTTACCTTTAAGTAAAGCAATAATCCGCGCGGGTGATCTGCATTTTTAGCAATTGTAGAAAAGCGACCTATTTCATTAAAAGTTATGTGTTTATTTTCACTTTGTAAAAATTAATTTAGGTGCGAATTGGTTTAAAAAGCCAGTTCATTCAAATGTAGGACATTCAAATATGGGACATTGGTGATTTCATATTTTGAACTCATGATAAGGAAAACTCCAATTGTTACGATTCCAATGATATGGTTCTATCTATCGAGTTTTCATCACTTGTGAGGAAATCAGCAATGTTGTCTTCACTCACCATACAGTGATACCAGTGCAAAAGCGTTTGAAGTCTTTATTCTCCTTATCCGATGATATACTGGTTCACTCTCTACTTATATTAAATTCAGTTCCTAGCTTTATAAGGATCAAGTCTGACCGGAACAGAAACTCGCCTTACAAACAACATAGTGCTTGTCTCAGTGTCAGCTTTACTGCTTGTCTTACTTCGCTAATCTTCCAGCAGTAAAGGAACGGGTTCAAAGTTGAATTAAAGGAGACTAAAACACCCGTTAGTGTCCCGATGACGTCTAAATGTGTTGCAGATATTTTACCAAAAGTGTTCAAAACTATCACAATGCAAAAAGGTAGATAACAGACGAGTAAAGCTAACTGCACCCATAGTGTACTGAACACTACTTTTCTGTAAAGTGCGATGTTCAGTGCGTTTGGTTGGCTCGGAGTTTGCTGAGCATGATCTTGTATTTGAGTGCGATGATGACTAAGAGCTCTAAAAATCTTTGTGTAAGATGCGAATGAGATCATCAAGCAAGACACTGTCACTAAAAGACCGTACCAAAATATTATGTGGTAATTTAAGCTTTGGCCCAAAGCAACGACACCGGTTGCAATCCAAAAGGTAGTTGAAATGACATGGATGCGCTTTACAGTTACAATTTGTCTGTATCTCAACCCCAACACCAGGGCGAGAAGTCTGTCCACGCTTATGGTCGTCATCGTCAACAAAGATACTGAACATAACGCATAGCCTGATATGAGAACTGCGTGGTACGTCCATCGACAACGGCCCCAGTCTTCGTGAATATAAGACATGAAATGGATGGCAGCCGAAGGATGAGCGACGAGGCCAACTAAAAGATCTGTTGTTGCCAGGCAACGATAAAGGACTTTGGACGGCGGATGAAGGGAGGATTCCTTGTGAAGGGCAACAAGGATAAGAGAATTGCCAAGAAATGCTGTTAGGGAAAGCAGAATGTGGATTGACGAGAAATAATATGCATACGGTTGTATTGCACTCGCCACAGACCGGGAACATTCCATGGTTTTGGTTTGTGTTCCGTCTTCTGTAAAATTCTGAGTTGTTACCATATTCTCGCCGCTAATCTGAAGCAGTCCTATCTTTTTCCCAATAGATCATCTACTATAGCAACGAGAAATATATTAACTTAACAGCGCTCGCCCGGCCGTTAATATTTAAAACTTATTTCCCCTGTGTGTGTGTCAGCATAACCATCTTTTCGATAGCGTTTACAAACTAACAATGAACAAAAGAACCGCGTGTTGTGTCACAATCAATTTTGTTTTCTTGGGCCTCCGTTGCATTTATTATCACAAAAGGGAAGAAACATCTGTCCAACAGTAAGAAATTTTTACAATATTTGTTCTTAATTTTCTGCCTTAAAAAGTTGCAGAATAGTTCCAATACATTTTATTGAAACCCACCCAAAGCCATTAAGACTGACAAGTAATTTAAATGGCTAAAGGGTGCGTTACTGAACACTGTATAAATTAAATCTCTAGACTCACGGCCGGAAAATTTTCCCCGCAGATCATCTACTTTTGCAACGAGAAATATCTTAACTTAACAACACTCGCCCGGTCGTTAACACGTAAAACTCACTTTTCCTGTGCATGTCAGCAAAAACCACCTTTTCGACAGTGTTCATGAACAAAAAACGAGCTAAAGAACCGCCTGTTGTGTCACAATCGATTTTGTTTTTGAGGGCTTTCGTTGCACTTATTATCACCTAAGAGATGAAACATCTGTTCAGCAGTAAGCAGTTTTTACGACATTTAATCTAAATTTATGACTAAAGGGTTGCAGAATAGTTTCAATATATTTTATTGAAACCCACCCAAAGCCCTTAAGACTGACACTTATTTAAATGGCTGAACACCGAATTATTAAATCTCTAGACTCACGGCTAGACTCACAGAGAATTTTCTTTCCATCTTTTTTTGGAAATGATTTATGCTAATGACGGCCTACTTACTAGAGAACAAAAACGTAGACCACGGACAGCTCTTAATCTTAGTCGGTGTAATGTGACTTAAATGCGAATTAGGGTTAGGAGTTAATTTACAACTCAAACATAAAGACATCAGTGGTTTTACTCTTTGACAAAAGGATGCGAAACTCTGTTTACTCTCATTTTGAATAATGAAAAGGTTATTTTGTTTTTTAATACCCTTTCATCTTATGTCAGGTGATTCGCTGTAAACAGTTTTCTCACAAGTTAGGAATTGTGAATTTTACAATATGTTCCTCTTCATAAAGTTGTTGGAGAAGACTAATGAAAAAAAAAAAATTAACTTTGTATTTTAGCTGATACGCGGATAACGTTTTTTATTTCACTGACAAGAAGAGGTCGAGCTTGCTAATGCACTTCGCGAGCTCCAAATTCAAATTGATCATAAGAGCCAATCAGAGGAAAGGAAAATATCACAAGGAGCCAATGAGAAGCCATAGAAAAAACTAGCAAACTGTGTAAGGCGCATGAAACTACATTGGACCAAATCGCGATTTGTTTCAATTTTGATTTTGACTGCTTGAGAGATCGGCGAAGGTTTTACAGAAAAAGAAGTGAAGCAAAACAAAAGCATTCCTCGATCTTTTTTTGAGCCTCAATTATTTTGATCTTTACTCTGGAAAAGGGACTGGGGATTTGCGTCTCATCTTGATTTCTAGCTTGTATGAAATCATTTCTTGGCTGCATAAGTCCAGAGAGATTCTGTATTCAAAGCACGAATTAGTCAAATTGTGTACCTTAGTTAAGATCCAAGATTCCGAGAGCCATACCCTGGCTGACGGCACTTATATGTTGAGGTCACCTGAGAGTGTGCATTTGTACCCCCTCCCCTTCCCAACCCCCTCTGTGCATGAGCAAACTTTGAAACTCAGGATGGTCAAAACAAAATGCATTTGACCCCATACACTTATCACCACCAAAGCCTACTTGCATAGGCATACCTTGAATATTTAATCAGCTTACATTGCGAATATGAATATGCCAACATGCGCATTACAAATTTACGGTAAAAAGTACATATTTTACAATGTACACTAGATACAATCAAGGTTCGTTATGTAAGATAAAAGCGATAAAATGACGAACACAAATAGATATAGGTAATAAAATGATTTCCAGTGCAGTTTGGTGTAAATAAGCACCAGTGTCTCAACCTTGCACTCGTGTTACGTGAAAAATGTAACTGCACAGACCTACATCGTGTTAATGTTTTGCAGCTGGCTGTCAATTCTGCTGATGATGACGTATATGGGAACTGTGATTGTGATTCTTCTGAACATACTCATCGCACAGTTGAGCACGACCTACATGCAGGACAAGAAAATCGTCCGTCTGGAGTACAGCTTACTCGCATGGAAAGATTTCCTTTTCTGGTATGCTACAAAGTGGACCAGTTAACTAGGATTGGCCGTTGGAATTTCTTTTCAGTGGTTTCTGTATCTCTTCATGCAAGTTTAGGAAGACGTTTAATGCAGTGAGGTTTTTTCTCCAAAACTCTCTTTGCTTTAATCGCTCTAACACCTGATCTTTCAGCGTAAAAAAGTAATGCGTTAGAATTAGTTAGACGATTATTAATTTTTTTTTTTCATAAGTAGACATATTTCATTGTTCCGTAGAAGATCACAGAATTTGTGAAGGATTCACAAATATTTTTAAGCGAGATGTTATAATTATAAGGCCATACCAGAAGAGTGAAAGGTAATCTAAACTACAGCACAGCCGGGCGATACGCGATACGATACAAATAGTGGCCTTAATAGTATGTATGCTCTTTATTAAAGTTGCAATTTGTCTGTATCTCAGCCCTGCAAAAAAAGCGAGACAACTGTCTACGCTTATGGTACTCAACATCCACAAATTCAAGACACTTAGCATAATTCATAGCTTGTTATAAAGCTCGCAACGTACGTGTATCGATAAAGGCTCCAGTCTTCTTAAAGAGTACCCTGAGTACTGAAGGATAACGCAGTATGCGTGTCTTTGCACTCCACTTCCAAAAAAAGGGGAAACATTGGTTTAAGTGACAATTTTGTTTGTATTCTACCTCCTGTCAGTTAAATTTGTTGTCTCCATTATTCTGCCTGTAATAAGCCCTTATTTCCTTTTTCTGCAGGTTGTCAATGATTGCCTCAAGAAATATTTCGTCCCAACAGTCCCTGCCTAGTAAAGGTTACTTAACCACTTAATCAATAATTCCCGCGCGTCTCAAGGGCACAACGCCTTGCCCCGGTTAGGACTAGAACCCGGGTCGTCCGACTCGGAGCCTAGTGCACTGACCACTGGACTACTGGACAAAGCCGTAACGTTGGCGTGCCCGCGATAAATTTCACCACGCATGTTAAAAGTAGCACCTTGTGCGGTCGGTCGTACGGTCGTAAGTCCAAATTTTTTCGGGTTGATGGGTCACTACTACCATTTTGTATAATTATGGGGCTACGCTCTGCGAGCTCCGCCATTATTTAAATAAAATCGATATTCTCAGTAGCACTTAATGTTTTAAAATGCGCGAACTTGTATCAGTTACGTCAAAGAAGGTGTCAATTTTTCCTTTAAGTATACCTTGAATTTTTAATCACTTGGGAAGAAACACATCTTCCTCAGAAAGCAATTTCACCAACATTTATTCTGACTCGATATGCTGAAAGGTGCAAAATAGTCCTAAAGCTCTGAAACGCCATTAGTCAGAACGGAAATATTTCATATTCAAGGTTATAGGCTTCTGGTCAGAAAATTTAAGCGATTTTTAATCCTTTCAAGATGCTTTACGAACCTCATAGTGTAATGTAGAAGAGGCATTTTCTTCGGCGGCCAACTTAAATGTAGGCACTGAGTGATGTCGACAGCAACCAGTAGTTTACCTTTAAGTAAAGTAATAATCCGCGCGGGTGATCAGCATTTGAAGTCTTTATTCTCCCTATGCGATTATATACTGGTTCACTCTCTATTTACACTTATTTCACTAAATAGCTTTATATGCATCAATACAGTCTAACCCGAACAGAAATTCACTTTAAGAACAACATAACGCTTGTCTCAGTGTCTGCTTTACTGCTTGTCTTATTTCGCTAATCTTCCAGCAGTAGTTGAACGGGTTCAAATTGGAGTTAAAGGATATAAAAACCTCCGTTAGTGCTGCACTGACGGCTAAATGTGTTGGAGATATTTTACTAAAAGTGATCAAAATTACCAGTATGCAATAAGGTAGATAACAGACGAATAAAGCTAACTGCACCCACAGTGTATTGTACACTGCCTTTCTGTATCGTGCGATGTTCAGTGCATTTGGTTGGCTCGGGTGTTGTTGAGCATGATCTTGTATTTGAGTGTGATGAAGACGAAGAGCTCTAAAAATCTTTGAGTAAGATGCGAATGTGATCATCAAGCAAGACGCTATGAATATAAAGCTGTATCAAAATGATATGCGGTAATTTAAGCTTTCGCATAAGGCATTGACACCAGATGCAATCCAAAAGGTAATTAAAGTAACATGGATGCGCTTTACAGTTACAATTTGACTGTATCTCATCAACCTCAATATCATGGCGAGAAGTCTGTCCACGCTTATGGCCGTCATTGTAAACAGAGATACTGAACATAACACATAGCCTGATATGGAAGTTGCGCGGTATGTCCATCGACAACGACCCCAGTCTTCGTGGATAAAAGACATCAAATGGATGACAGCCAAAGGATGAACGACGAAGCCAACTAACAGATCTGTTGTTGCAAGGCAACGATAAAATACTTTAGACGGCGGATAAAGGGAGGATTCCTTGTAAAGAGCAACAAGGATGAGAGAATTGCCAAGAATTGCTGTTAGGGAAAGTAGAATGTGGATTGTCGAGAAATAATATGCATACGGTTGTACTGCACTTGCTATAGACCGGGAACAGGCTAGTTCTTGAATGGTTTTGGTTTGTTTTCCACCCTCTGTTAATTGAGTTGTGGTCATCTTCTGGCCGCTAATCTGAAGCAGTCATTTCCTTTTCCCAACAGATCATCTACCACAGCAACGAAAAAAATCTTATCTTAACAGCACTCGCCAGGCTGTTAATACGCAAAACGTAGTTCCCTGTGTATGTCAGCATAACCACCTTTTCGATAGCGTGTACGAACTAAAACGGCAAAAGAACCGGCTGTTGTGTCACAGTCAATTTTGTTTTCGTGAGCATCCGTTGCATGTATTATCACCTGAGAGAGGAAACACCTGATCAACAACAAGTAGTTTCTACGATATTTTCTCTATAATTATGACTTAAAAGGTTGTAGAATAGTTCCAATACTACGTGGTATTATCTAATTTAGAATTCAGGGCCTAGTTGTTTAAAGGCCGATTAGTGCTAGCCCAGGGTTAAATTTTAATGCAGTTTTCTATATTTCTTTTTTCCAAAGCCTTTTAGAGAAAATTTTCCCTATTCTTTTTAGAACATCCAATGATCAAATTGCAAGTAAAAAGATTTGAACTGAATTTTCTTTTAAAGCTTTCAGACCTGAAATCAAATTCTATGCTAACCCTGGGTTATCTTAATCCAGATTTGAACAACCCATGTCAGAGCGAAAGATAGAAAGGCACAAGCTGTTTACACTCAGAATCACCCTAAAGAAAGAGGTGTTAAACGTGTTACATTAAAAATTTAAGAAATATTCCTTGATCATGAATTTGACATAGAATATGTTCCAAAAAACGAGTCTGAGAATAATCCAAAGTATAAAAAGCAGGAATTCCCAGGAATTCCTGTACGAGGCTAACTTTTACCAGAGAGGTTTACTCTCTTTCTTAACTAGAAAATTGACATAATTAAAAGTATAGCTTATCACAAAATACTAAAACAAGTTCTAATTACCGTAGAAACGGAACATCTGCTTCCATGCCGAATTCACAACCACAATAAGAAAAAGGTTAAAGAAATTGTACTTAGATGAGACCGCCAAAAGGAATAAGAAATAATCAACCTGGTTATTATTATTTTTTGTATTGAATGGCTTAAAGTAATATAATATTTCCATTCCTTTTTCCCATAACCAATATAAGGAAATCCTTACAATATTTCAGATTAAATATAGTTCTATTTTTATTGTTTAACAAACAGCGCTATGATCTTCAAGTTGTTGATTTTCATACGGTTTTTAAAATTATTTAGAAATTGTATTGATCATTTAATTATGCAACTTAGCAATCATTTGATATTTGACGACCTCCTCAAACTTGCTGTCTGCGTTTTACATCCAAAAAAAATTCTTTAAAAGGTACCACGACGGGTTCAAATATCACGCTACCCAACCCTCTCTCTCTGTCTCAGTTAATCATTACTTTCATACTCTTCATCCTTATTGTTTTGCACATAAATAGACTCGTGAAAATTTTGTTAGAAAGCGAGCTGAACTTAGACAAAAGGTATCAGATGTTTAGAGATGAGAATGACAAAACAAGATAGACTGTTTGCTTCACTATTCTGCAGAACTAGGATTCCTGCAAGTCGCCAAAACACTTGTGAAGAAATATCCTGGGCTGCTAACTGTTAAGACAATAGCACCGAAGAAAAAACCAGGGATTTTACCGGTTGAAGTGGCGCTAATAAATGAGAATGATGAAGCACTAGCATATTTGATTAGAATGATAATGAGACTTGAAAGGTATAATGAGTTATTAATAGAGTTTGAGAGGAAATACGATTCTGAAATCTGGGTGAAATTGCATTAGCCATTCTGCGTATAGGGGTAGTGTTTATAGACATTCTCTTTAATTCATAAAGAGGAGTTTGAAACTCCTCTCTTTCATGTGAAATTATTTCAAGTGCAAAATTATCAAATTATTTCAAGTGCATTGCCTGGTGCACAATTGTAGCAAGCCTTAATATGCTCCCATTCCCTTTCTAGTTTTGTGTTTTTCAATGGATATCTTCTGTTGAAAGCTGCTTGATGGTGGTTAAGGATTTCAGGGATGTTGTTAGTTACCTTCGTTGTGGGCTAATGCTTTTCGCGCCCAAAAGCTTCTTAAAACACCAATTCCCAACAGTCTCCTGGCTTACTGATAAGTACATGTTAAACTAAATTAGAAATGTTAATGTTGAACTTCTACATGGGTTTGAGCCAACGGGTAAAAAATTGATAGAGCACCATGTAGACATTTGTACAGTTAAGGTAAGGTTTTAAGTTTCTGAGGCAAAGTGACCCATGACTGCTGGAGCCTCTTTGAGGTTGTGTAGCTGAGGGTGACTAGGGTTTTATTTCCACCTCGTGGATGTAGTGCGTTGTCAGTACTCCATTGCTAGTTACCCCTTAGCACTTTGTTGGGGTTCCCCAACAATTTACTCAGGTACCCAGTTATTCAACTCGGTGGAAAGAGGCGTTAATGTGAGAGTCACAGTGTATTTACCCAGCTTACAAAGTCTTTCTTTTCGAAAGCTGTAACGTCAAAGGATACCTGTTAACACCGGCTGGCTTTGCATATTGGAAATATCGATGTTACGAAAATTGCTTGAGGATAATGAAGCCCAAAAACTGCACTGGTTTAGAAAAATGGACTGAAATGGAAGACTTGTCATGTTTGACGCCAAGTTTTGGAGATGGAACAGTCGAATACTTAAAAGGTTTCTCAGTCTTGAATATCCTTCTATCTATTACTGCATTTCTTGGGAACACTCTGATTTTAGTTGCCATGCGTAGGATGTTTTTGTTCTTCTATCCCTGGTATTCAGACGCTTCAATCTTTGTCGACTCACCATACTGGCTTCATCTGTAGTTAACCATTTTTTGTGCTCAGCATCTTTGTCGAAGATGACGGCTGTAGTATCCGTCCCTCCGCACACGGTGCGAGCCTACACTGTATCACGTGATATTTCATTAAACTAGTTCCATCTATTACGGCTGGTGTTCATTGATGGTCTTACAACGGTCATAAGCCTGGACAGACTTCTTGCACTGATTTTAGGGATGAGATACAGACAGATTGTAACTTTGAAACGCACATCTTTCGTTGTAGTCACCATTTGGGTCACAGCTACAGCTGCAGCATCACTGTATTTTCTAAACCCCTGTATAACAGTCTGGCATGGCCGAATAGGTATACCCATGTGCTTAACTCTTCCATTTGCATCTTATACAAAGATTTCCCACACACTTCGTCGTCGGGTCCAAGTACAAGATCATGTTCAACAAGAACAACAGGTGCAGGTGGTATTAATTGTGTGTTATCTTCCAAATCACATAGTAATAACTTTCTCAACTGAGAGTGGATCATTATCGTCACAGTTGCTTGCATGGAGTATAACTGGTCTTTTAGCCTACTTAAATTCGTCGTTAAGTTCTGGAAATCAATGCTACAAATGACGTACGAACAATGTTCACAAACTGTCATTTTAGCACATGTATTGACTGATAAGAGAGCGTATGCTATCTTTTAGAGACGTACATAAGTAACTTTCTGTCATAAAAACGCACAGCCGCCTCCGTTCGCTGTTGTCTTAAACCTCTTAAACCTCTTAAACCTTAAGAGGAACTTTACGTTGGCATTGATCTATTGTAATTAAGCTGTTACATCTGTTGGGAATTTCAAGTTAATACTCTTTGCAACGGACAGCTTTTTTACTCTCACAGGGACATTTCAAAGATGTCATGGTGTAAGAGAAAGATAGCGACCTCTTCACTTTGGATGCATGTGTGTTTAACTATTTTCAGGCCATATGATAATGATAACAAGAGAACTGTTTCTTTCAAGTTTCCTTTTATTCAAGTACATATATACGCACAATTTGCAAACGACAAAGGTGGAAATTCTCTTGAGACCTAAGCATAACATACAAGCTAAAGAGGTCTATTGCATACGGTTCAACTTTGATGAAAGCGTATATATAGAGGATATTACATGGCCGCGCGGGGATACGAGTTTTATATTCGAGTGCTGAAAGTATCTCTCACGAGTGAGCGAAGCTTCATCAGTATTTATAGCTACTGATGAAATTCCTACATAATTTCAAAATAACCAGCCGCGCGCCTGAGCGGGAAGCTCTCTTGTTATTGGCTAATCATGTTAGTAACCATGGCGACACCAATATCCTCACACGTGAAAGATAAAGATAGTATCTTCACTGCGCGCGATGACGATATGATTTTTTAGTAAAAGGAAAAATCCTGGTATTTCATCAGATCTATATAATAAACATACATACATACATAGTTTACATATATACATGCACAAGTTTACATACATACATACACACATACATAGTTTACATACATACCTGCACAAGTTTACATACATACATCATGACAAGTTTTTATTCGCTGTTGCGCGGAGGAAATCGTGTGCAATAACTTTTTAATTCGTCTACCAGCTTTTTCCCTCAATTTTACATCCGCCGAGAATTATAAAAGAAACAGTGACAGCTACGAGATGTTTCCGTTCCCTCTATCTTTTTTTTATAATCGGTAATTTCCTCTTTATAAGTCCATTTACCGCGCTTTCCCTAAACAATTCATTGTGCTCCCCTCTTTTAAGATTGAGGAATTTGATTACAATTGTCGTTTCAAAACTTTTTACCGCGAGCATGAGTAGCTCCATAGGATTGTGTGGCATAATGGTAGTTTGGTTTTCAAATGTTAATTTGACAACACTAAAAAACCTTGAATGCCTTTTTTTCGTTTTTCCATGGGAGGTGAAAGGGGGGGCAGGGGAACTGCCAAGGATACTGTGGACTATGCCTAAAAACTTACTAGTGACTTGACAAAGAATCACTCCTCTTTTTCCATCTTCTTAGAGGAACAATAGGGAGTTTTATAAAAGGACATTACTGCGTTAAAAAAGGACCTCTTTATTGAAACAAAGACAGGAGCTGTTTGTGAGCCATGTGTGCGGCCAAGTTACCGAACATTTTTCAAAATGTAGGCGCCCACTGTCAAATTTATGATATCACACAACTACTAGCAACTCTTGTTGTTACAGTTCTGTAATTTATTTCTTGTCCAATGATCACTTAGAAAATTACGTTTTATGTTGAATCAAATTGCTTCTTCATCCTGTAAATAATTTTAATAAGAAATATTCTGACCACACACTACCTCAACTGATCCAGTTAAATCTGGTACTTTCTTAATCAACTATCAAAACAATAGTAGGCTCTTAGCACTGATTAATCGTCCGAGTGAAGAAAATTTTGAATGCACACAAGAATAATAAGTTATTTGCCGATTAAGCATTAGTTGAAACATTGAGCGTTAGTTGAGTTGCCTCAAGTTTATTCCGTACTCACGGTGTAAAGACAAGCTCAGTTTTAACAGGCGGAACAAATCAGGTTAAACAGCTCTTGCTCTTGCTTTCGGTTCCTGCTCTCAGAGGGTGAACCTGTGTCTCTTCACCAGTCCACCATTGTCTCTCCCAGTACTCGTCTTATGGTGTATTCAAGGTGGGTTACGACAGGATTACCTTTGTAAATCTTTTCGTTGTCTAGATCAAATATTCTTTTTTGATCCAAGCCATCTGGGACCCAATCATTCTTGCTTCTTTCCGTGAAGAAAACCATAATCAGTTTTTTCACCAGTTCTTTGTTTCTTACGAACTCGTCATGTAGCACCTTTCCGTCGAAGGTGATCCAATCTTCTTCGATTTCTTGTTCCTTGTTTTGAATGAGGGATGAAGCGAGGCGTGACCCGACCAACACAAGACAGTCACTATTGCGAATTTCCCATGTAAAATCTTGTTTCTCTGCTAAAATATCGAGGATATTTTTCACTTCTGCAGTGTTTCGTAGTTTACCTGCCAAATAATCCAATAGTTCCTGGACTTTGTTGCTTTCCAAGGCGCTCTTAGTGCACAAGTACAGAACGAATTTCATTTTTGACTCAAGCTATCGCGAGTTGTTAACAAAAGGGTTGAATTCACGACTTTCTTAAATGTCTTCGGTGAACTGAAATATATGACCTTAGTGATCGACTAGGAGACAGCTCGTTTACGCACAGAAACAAATCAGAGAGAAGTGACGAGGAAAAAAAATTACAAAATCTTAGGGCAACAACGTGTGTAGCTTTGATTTATAGAAATGGCAAATGTGTGAAATGCATGCGGAATTCATGACAAAAAAAAATTCTCAACCATATCGAAGATAATTTTTTCCCGAAATGCTATTCATTGCAAGAGGGAGCGCTTCATTAGAGCTCTCAAATTTCGAAGGCAAAATTGCTAAATACTCTTGTCATCTTTAGGTGCTTGAATGTATTGTTGAAAGAAACACAATGTACCATCAGACGGGACTGACAATATGTGATATTAAAATATGTGATGTGAAACTAACTTTTATTCATAATTAACATCGTTTGTTGAAAAGATAAGCTCAACAGAAAGACATTTTTTAACAACTGCACGTGTGCCCGCCGTTTCCTTTTGATCTGATAGCTATGTTTGCCTTCACTTCTTAAAAATCAGTAACTAGAAGCGAAACTAAATGCTGTTCCTTAGATGAATTTTGAAGCAGGCGAAAGCTCACGTCTCTTTACTTTCTACCGAAAGGACGTCAATTGGCTTTGGGAATAATACCTTTGAAATCAGGACGGTTAAAGTTACTAATCTAGATCCAATAACTGTCATCGTCAACGTTTCGCGCACTAGTAACGAAAAGCGGCTCTCAGATTTCCTAAATCCATTTTGATAAGGTCTTTCTTTCCGATGGAACTCAGACTATTCCGAGACATAGAATAGTTTTACTGTATTAAATACATGTACTGACCGGTGCTTGACCTAATTTTATATAATTTTCCACTTGAATTATAATAATCGTTTTTAAAAATTTTCTGCGGTTTATCAGTGAAGAAATGTAAAATGGTTTCCGTGTTTACATAGCCTGATGTAAACACGCGGGAGGTTGGGAGAACACGAGATAAGCGCAGGAAACCACGACGCGAAGCGAATCGAGTTTTATAAAATAACTAATGAAAGAGGAACGAAAACCATGTTTACATACGCTCATGTAAAATGGTTTTATGGTCAATCAGAGCGCGCGTACTATTTGAATTATTTTATAATAATATATTAAACATTTGTGGCTAATGGACGATTAGAGTTCTGATGCAGTCCGTTGCTACCGGAGAAGAACCATTCTTGGACAAGAGGAGCGAAGACAGCAGAGGGGGGTCAATATATATCTACCAACTCAAGGAAACATTTTGAGTAAAACTTTTAGTCATCAGGACGACTTCGGAATATATTCGTTAAGTATTCGGAACCATTTCGGTTTTCTTCGCAAATGATCGATGTTTACGGGCTCACAACACTTGCGCCATGGCAGTAAACACGACCCTGAAGCTCGCTTTCAGGTTTTCAAACTTTCTTGCGATTTGTGAGACAATCTGACCTCGAAATTTTGGTGCATTTATCCAACCGAAGTAGCCGATAGATGATCAAGAAATGCCAAGGAAAAAAGAAGAGTTATTAAAGCCTACTGAAAATGATAAGCTAAGCGGAGGAAATAAAATTCAAACTAGAGTTGATCGTCATCAGAAAGAGTTCGTGGAAGAGGAATTTGACGGGGAGTTCTGGTCCAAGGTAATGACAGATTGTTCCGTTTCCGAAAAAACTGTCCTTTTTAAACAATGGTGGAGTATGAATTCTTCTGCATAGATTTAATTGGATAGCTTGAATTTAGGCTTTGTTGACCATACGCTTAATTTAATAGCCACAATAGCATATTATCGAGTATATATAATTTGCAAACATAGAGAAAATACTTAAAATTCGTTCAGTTGGATTGAATGTGGAATAGATAACTAGAACCCAATATGCGAACTGAGGAAAGGAAATATTTCAACGTCAATGCACCTTTGTCACGTTCAGGTAACTGTGGTATCCTGAGTGATGCATGGTCAACACATAACACGAAGAGTTCAGCTAGTTTCATGAGAACATCAGGATAACTACATTTACGCTTAACGTCAGTATAGTTCAAACCCTAACCTTACAACCTTGGTTAACAGGTACATCAAAAGCAGAGACAAGGACTGTCCTGGAACATAGCCATGGATGAAGTTACCGTTGAAAAACTGATTCAGGAGTTTAAAAATAATGGGGAACTGGGCTGTGAAGATCCAGCACTTTTTATGTTAAAAAGGTGGCCAGCATCAGAGCAATATCTAGAGAACCCTGACAAACTTACAGGTCTTGAAAAGCTGGTATGTGATTTACAAATGACACAACTCAAGTGCCTTGTGCCAAAAAAAAAAAAAAGTAAACGAATTGCATGGTTATTAGCCAGGAAATATTCATTGCTAGATATCTTATTTTCTATCCAGTAACATTCTGAAAGATATATTTGGCAATGTTTTGGCATAATGCAGAGAACACACTGATCAAGGTTTATATCTTTTGGTAGATTAATCGTTTATTAGGAATTCTGTTAGAAAGTGAACTGAACTCAGATGACAGATATGAGAGGTTTAGAGATGGAGATGACAAAACAGGGAAGACATTGCTGCATTATGCTGCAGAACTGGGATTTTTGCATGTCACAAAAATGCTTGTGAAGAAATGTCCTGCTCTGCTAGGTGTGAAGACAAAAGTGCATAAGAAAAGGCGAGCTCTGTTACCAGTAGAGGTGGCATTAGTGACAGAGAATGATGAAGTGGCAGCATATCTGATACGAGCAATGTGGAATGACAAGTAAAGTGTGCTAATTATTCATATCAACAGTTGCAGTGATCAACAGTTCCCTCACATTTGCCAGATACCTTTCCCACAGTTATCCATTGGTGACAAGTTTAAGTGATGAGAAAACAAACTGAACACACTGATTCCTCAGTATCCCTTTACACTTCTTGAATTGGATATAAAATTAATACAGGTAGAGATGGGGCAAGATTGATTAGCCCATCACATCTTCACATCTCTTTTCCATTGTATATTTTGAAACAGCATTTGATAGGGAAAACTCAAGGAAATTTCAATAAAATTGGTTGCACAACTTTTTTTTTGAGGAATCACCCTTAACCCTATTAGTGCTGGAATTTTCTTCATCAGTTTGGGGCACCTTAAGAATTACTAACAAACACAGCTTGTAGAGATAGGCACATGTATCCACTTTTGAAATGGTTATAAGGTGTAAGACATGACCCTTCCTAGTTTTATGAGGAGTGAATTTTTTTTAATTGCAATTCATTGTCAGTCTTAATTTCCTCCTTAATTATTAAGGGCCCAGGGACTATTTTCATGGAAGCCAGGAAATATGCTAGAGCCTCAGCCATCTTTGTTCAGTTTCAAATCCATTATTGAGAACCCTAAAATGAAGGTGAGTATTTGTATTTACCAAATTGAGGCAAGGATGCTCTTTCAGTATCTTCAATAAATAAGGATATAGGTCTTTTTACTCTAATCACATGCAAGGTATTGTGAAAGATGTAGTATGTTATTTACTAGTTATGACTGAACCAAATGATGTCACATTAAAAGGTCTGTGTTTACTAGCCCTGGTTGGGTCATTTAGTCAGGTTTAGGTAAGATTCTTTATTCTGACTGTACCTCTTTCCACCCAGGAGTACAAAATTAATTGTTGCCAGAAATCATAAAGGAAAATTGATGATATGTTGGGGTAACTTGTTAGTATAGACTACTATTTCATTCTAATAAGCGTTCATTAATAAAGGAAAGGACATCTCGATTAATTTTTATTAAATCATTGTTATTATTAATTAACATCTTTTCAATTATCAGCCCCTTGAGTGAGGCTTATAACCTAGAACACCTAGAAGAGATAACAAAAAACAATAATACAATTGTACAACCTCATCAGCTTAAAGCTTGCAAAAGGCAAGATAGGAAGTGAAATAGACAAGAGAGTGCTAAAAGCACATCGCCTGAAAAGGTTAAAATGTCAGGAATTAGACTGCCTGTTGAAAAAATGTTTTCAACCATTGTCCATGTATGTTTATGTGCTTAGTATTCAAGCCTTTGAATATGAGGTTTGACTTAAGTAATAACCTTGTTACATATTACAAAACTTGCTACCTTTTGTACGTAAATCACAATGATGTCATATACTTATGAGTTTCCTGCCTCTATCATAACCAGATTAACCTTAGTGTCACTCATTGATAAAAAAAGGGTCTGGTAACTATAATATGCAATTGTGAAGATTCAATGTATCAATGTTTTGATTGCTACATGCTTGCATTAAATTTTTTTGTGGAACTTGCTGTTAATTTTTGTGGCATATTTTCAGAAAACAGTTGTGGCTGTGTTAGACCAGATGGTGAAACCACACTGGCCTTACCTTCCAAAACGCAAGGAAAGTTATGAAAGTGAAGAAGAGAAAAAGGCAATTGAAGGGGCCTGGAGTACAATTACTGAAAATCCTTTGAATTACCACTTCCTTTATCATATTTTGGATGGTGATGAAGGAGGAAGACCTCCAAAGATTATAACCTCAGCAGGGGGAAAGGAGACAGATAATGAATATTTCAATCAGAGAGACAAGTCATGCTTACACATGATTGCTAAGACCTACAAAAAGGTAACTTTTAAATGAGGGTATTAAGAAAAATCAAAGTAGAATGCTAGTTGGCTTATTACCCTGATCTGTGTCTCTCCAGCTGTGGAACATCATAACAAGGGTGACTTACAGCACTTGTAGTGTAAATAGAGATGTCAAAAATACTTAAATAATGTACACTTTACCAGATAAAACATTTCATTACTTAAATGATTATGGAAGGTTATGAGGTGGACTTACAATTAAGGAAGAGAAAATAACTAGGAAAACTATAGTGTCCTTCCAGACACACTTGGTGGGATCCTAATGATCATACTCTAACCTTTATTAACTTTCCTCTCCCTCTCCTAAAGCATTTTTGCTGGCTACAAAATATTGACCTGAATCAAAAAGCATTTAATCACTTCACTCTTTAGTCATCCACACTCATTTCACAGATTATCGCTTCATTTTCGTTTTCAGGAGGCTTTGCAACATCCTGTGGTGAGAATGTTGATAAAAAGAAAATGGGACAGTTATGGCCAATGGTTTCTTTGGTAAACTTGTTTTATTGTTACCTGTGTAGGGTTTTGTAATGAATCACATGACATTTTTTTTCAAATAGACAAGTGTAAGATCCCTTAGCTCAGACCCCTTCCCATAGAAATAAGGGATTCATGTCAAAACTCATGATCTTGAAGAGCAAAAAAGTGAATTAATACGTTACTTTAGATTGACAAATTTTATTTGTATTTTTAACCAAATATATATGGTTAAGGAACTAGAGCGAATGTTTCATTGACTTTCTCGAATTTCTTAAATTTGTGAATCTAAAATTCAAGGTATGAGTCATAAACCTTAAGATAAAATCATGTATTCATAAAATGCACTTTTCCGTCAACAGCTTTCAAGCTGCATTTTACGTCATCTTTGTGCTATTACTGTCATATTCGTTGCTGTATGGTTCTACCAAAGTGGATCCTATTCAGTACAGAGGTGTGGCAGATTTACTTCGTGGGCTTTGTGAGGTTGTCACTCTCCTCGCGGTTTTGTTTTACATCTGCGAAGAAATCAGTCAAATGAGAATGTAAGTAAAACTACTTCCAAACAGTGGCAAAATATAATTATTGATCTTTGAAAAGCACCAGAACACCCATCAGCTTTAGCAACATTTGTCACCATACTGGACTATTATGGTTGTAGTGCGTGAACCATTTACTTGATTAACGCGTCACCCGTTTTTTTTTTGTAGGTTTTCTCCGTGTTAAAAAAAAATTGGTTTGATTAACAGATTCTGTAAATCAATGCCTTTTATATATGTCAATTATTATTGCTGCCTTTAATGCTGTTGCTCTTGAAATCACGTCTCTTGATTAACGCGTCATCCGTCCCTTTTTTGTAGGTTTTCTCCGTGTTAAAAAAAAATTGGTTTGATTATCAGATTCTGTAAATCAATGCCTTTTATATATGTCAATTATTATTGCTACCTTTAATGCTGTTGCTCTTGAAATCACGTCTCTAAGCTACAGTCGAAACTCCTTTATCGGCAACTTCTCTACAACAGTCGCCTCAATCCCTGCAATGGTTACCAAGGGCGTTCCAGGTGCTAAAATGATCGACGATGGCCTTTTAATAATTAACGACTGTAACTGTCGCCAAATGCATAACAACTCGTCCAAGCAGACAATTCTTGACAGTTTCATTTCACTAAAGATGAATTATGATGATTGCAATACTAAGAACGAGAGTTCTACTCAACAATTAGATTATGGCCTCGAGATTCTTATTGCATGAGAGTCGGTGACTGCGAAGCCCGAAATCAACTATAACGCATAAAGGTCGGCAGCGAATGATTTAATTACTTCAGTATAACTCCACTTGTCGTTCAAAACTAAGCAGAAGACACGCTTAAGTTTTTACCGAGATATTATTTTGTTTAAAACCGCACATCGTTAAGCTACTCACTTGTCGAGGCATATATTTTTTTAAGGTTTCCGTTTTGATTTCTTTGTCGTTGATACATCTACTGTGTTATTTTACTTGTTTATGTGCTACATTTTGTTTTCTTTTAATGAATGAAAATGTCCTGCTATTCGAAAGAAATAGGTGTCACTTTACGCCCCTACCTCTTTACAGAGACTGCTTTCCACCGCCCGACTGTTTCTGAATTTCTTTTTAGTAGAAATACTATGAAAGGGAAGGGTGGAATACAGCGAGCCAGCGAGTGCTCAAGGCAAGACTTACAAAACCTTTATCTTGCAGTGAAAGGCAATCATATTTCACCCAGTGGATGACCTTGTTTGACTGGTTAGGTCTGTTGTTGATCCTGTGTATAATACCCTTGCGGTTCACTGGTAGCAAAGCACAATGGTTGGTAGGATCATTAGCCGTCTTGTTCAACTTCCTCAGGATATTTAAGTTTGCTTGCGTGACAAGGTAAATATCTTACAATGCAAGCTCAAATTTTCTACCCTTAAAGGAAATTCTTTAGATTGAGAAACTAGCGTATAATATTTTCATCTGCATGAGTCAAATGCACCATGAACGCAAACGCACCACTCAAGTGGGACGAGAGTTATTCTTGTTGGGGAACGCACCCCTAACCCTAAAGTGGGACGAAAGTTATTCTTGTTGGGGAGCTTTCGGTACTAGAAATGTAAAGGGCTCACTCGATATTTTGATGCAAGATCAGATTTTTTTTACCTCGAAGCGCGATTTCCTTTCTCGGGTGCTGGTTGCATTTAGTCATTTCACAATAATCCGTTTGTCGCAAAATTTGAACTGATGGAGCTAAGATTTGACTGCCAGTCGTAAAAACTCAAATTATTATGTTCCTCCGATAAAATAGCTTGCTTGAAAATATGAAAAAGGTGCCATTCTAAGCAGGGCATTTCATGTGCCAAATTTGGATGTTGATTTAAACTTTTATTTGTATGCAATTTGCACACCTTGGTTTAAAAAAATAGTTAAGATTGTATTTTAAGTAAAATGGGTGTATGGGACCTCACTATTTATTATGTATTATAGTGCTCATCCAACAAAGCCTTTCATCTTTTCTAGGACTACAGGATTATACACTAAAACCCTGGCTAAGATTATTCAGGAGGACTTGACGCGGTTCATGGCAGTTTTTATTGTGATCTTTCTTCCCTTTTGTTTTGCCTTGTTTTTATCGCTACGTCAAGGTTCTAATCAGCACCATCAATTCAGGTACGTCTGAATTTCTCAGATCGTTGCACACCTCCTTCCCGCTGATTCTCTTTGAAATTATTATATAACTTACTGGTGCTTAGGGGGCTAAAAACGATTACCTTATTTTTCATTATCATTCGTATGACGGACAGTTCCAACATATTATTATTAAAAAAATAATAATGACATGATTACATTTACAACTTGTTCAGCGATGATTTGGTTTGGATTTTGCCACCAACTGAGCTGAATAGAATTTGTGGTTGGTACGGGTTACTTAGGTGCTTATACGCTTATGGTGATTTTTACCGACTTATTTTTACCAGCTTTTTACCCATTTTAAATTGCTGAGAGCAGTTACTTTTGCTTCCTTTTACATTTAGTGACTTAGGAGATGTTTTGTTGAGAGGATTTCGAGTGTTGTTCGAACAAAGACCATTTGCAGAAGACTACTCAAGCTTCAAGTAAGGTTATGATTGGTACCTCTCGACAGAAGTTGTGACAGAGTTAAATTCTGCGTTCAGCGAAATAGCCGAGCGCCTATTTACGTCATATTGCGTTGCTGTTGCGCTGCGCAGTGGTAAATGTTTGGATTTGAATGCAATGAACTTATCCAAGTTTTTCTTATTTGTATTTTGTTGCAGCTGGCTCTCAATATTGTTAATGCTGGCGTACATGGGGACCGTAATTGTGATTCTCCTCAACATACTCATAGCACAGATGAGCACTACCTACATTCAGGCCAAGAAAGTCGCTCGTGTGGAGTATGATGTGGATCGTATTTTACAGCTCGCTCGCATGGAAAGATTTCCTTTTCTGGTATGTTTCATTAAAGTTTGAAGACCAAGTGTGGACTAAATTATAAATAGGTGGGCGTTATTTAGGGGTTTGAGGTCATGTCAGCACGGTGTGCATGCACTTATGATATGTGTGATTTAGGTGGGAAGAATGTGGAGGGAAAGCACTTTAAGAGGATCAATGAAAAGATGCCTCACTTTTGAGAGTGTCATCGTGTACAACTAGGATTGCCAATATAATTTGAATGAAATCTTACCCGATAAGTGCCTCACATTTTATTTCTGGCTTCGAAAAGTCATTGCATTTCAGTATAGCCCAAACTTTTGTCTTGGTAGGTCGTGGCTAGGTTGTTAATGTGTTTACTTCCACAGAGATGAATTTTTTAATGAAATCGGTCGTGAATTTGATTGTATTGTATAGAATTTGCGCGTAAAGTACTACAAGGAAGGAGAATGGATCAGTGAAAAGAAACTTGCGGAAGGTTTGTTGTTAATCAAGATAGTCCAAATTTTATTGTTTCGATGTTGCCAGTGATTGACCCGGAGCCCTGAAAAATGGAAAAAAATTGGCCGAGGGAAGGTGAAGGAGAGGTTGGTCTTTTCCACTCAACTGTTTCCAAATAACATTCAATGATAAAAGAAAAAAGTTTTTAAATGGTTGCATCTTACAGTTTTCCGATGGATGCAATCTAAATGCTTTACTTTTTCCTAGAGCTTCTAGAATTTAGTGAAGATCGGAATCCTTGGGAATCAGTGGAAGAAAAACTTAATGCGATAAGGTGAGAATCATTCGTTCATCACGTTTCACCCAGCCGCCCTCCGCGTATCTTTGCAGCCAATCGACCCGCATTTTGGCGCCCATAACGTTTTGTTAAATATATCAATCAATTTATTTCCGTAGGGATACGATGCGAATGATGGTGAAACAGATGAGGCCTGGAAGAAAATGAACAGCTTCTTGTTACAGTGGCCACAATAAGACTCTGTTTTATTTCAACTTGTTTTTCCTTTGAGCTTTTTTTTTACTCCTTAAATGCGAAAATCTCGAGCAATTTCTTCCCAATAGTTTGGATATGAAAGTGAATGGTGCGTTAACAAGAACAATTACAGCAGCAGTAACGTAAACATAATATAAAACACCAAACAAACAGTGAGCAGTGGAGTGACGCAAACTCGAACTAATCGGAATTACTCCACAATCAGGTGTAGAGCGTTTCTTTAGGTAACCAGTCGCTAACATTGGCTTATAAATTCACTGATTTTCTCGTTGATGTATTCTTAGAGAAATATTAAGCATAGCTCGATACATAAACAGAAATGTCAGCTTTTCAAATTCATTTATTCGCCTGGATTATGTGGCTGCTTCAGCCTCATTCGACGAAAAAAACGGGAAACACGTTAGTAGAAGAAATATGTTTGTGTGTATTGCACCTCCTATTAACTTTTTATCGCAATTATTCTGCCTGCAATAAGCCCCTTTTTCATTCATCTGCAGGTTTTCCGTATTTGAATTATGAAATAATTTGTCCTAACAACACCTGCCTAGTGAAGATTAGTGAAAACTTTCTTAATCAAAATTATTTGAATGAACTTGACATTCTCAATAGCGCTTAATCTCACGGCTTTTAACATGCGTGCACGTACTATCAGTTGAGTCAAAAAAGGAATCAATTTTTCCCTTAAGTATACCTTGAATTTTTCATCACTTAGGAAAAGGAAACATTTCTTCAATAGAAAGAAATTTTACCGACATCTATTCTAACTCAATACGCTGAAAGGTGCAAAGTAGTTCCAAAGCTCAGAAACGCTTTAGTCAGAACGAGAGCATTTTAGGATCAAGGTTATAGGCTTCTGGTCAGAAAACTTAAGCGACTTTTATTCCTTTCAAGTTGTTTAATTAACCATAGAGTGCAATGTAGTAGAATAATTTTCTTCGGAGGGAAACTTAGCAGGCACTGAGTGTTTGTGGAGAGCAACCAGCAATTTACTTTTAAGTAAAGCAATAATCCGCGCGGGTGATCTGCATTTTTAGCAATTGTAGAAAAACGACCTATTTCATTAAAAGTTATGAGTTTATTTTCACTTTGTAGAAATTGATTTAGGTGCAAATTAGTTTAAAAAGCCGGTTGATTCACATATAGGACATTCAAATATGAGAAATTGGTGATTTTATATTTTGAACTCATGATAAGGAAAACTCCAATTGTTACGATTCCAATGATATGGTTCTATCTATGGAGTTTTCATCACTTGTGAGGAAATCAGCAATGTTGTCTTCACTCACCATACAGTGATACCAGTGCAAAAGCGTTTGAAGTCTTTATTCTCCTTATGCGATGATATACTGGTTCACTCTCTACTTATATTAAATTCAGTTCCTAGCTCTATAGGGATCAAGTCTGACCGGAACAGGAACTCGCCTTAGAAACAACATAGTGCTTGTCTCAGTGTCTGCTTTACTGCTTGTCTTACCTCGCTAATCTTCCAGCAGTAAAGGAACGGGTTCAAAGTTGAGTTAAAGGAGACTAAAACACCCATTACTGTCCCGATGACGTTTAAATGTGTTGCAGATATTTTACCAAAAGTGTACAAAACTATCACAATGCAAGAAGGTAGATAACAGACGAATAAAGCTAACTGCACCCACAGTGTACTGTACACTGCTTTTCTGTAAAGTGCAATGTTCAGTGCATTTGGTTGGCTCGGACTTTGCTGAGCATGATCTTGTATTTGAGTGCGATGATGACTAAGAGCTCTAAAAATCTTTGTGTAAGATGCGAATGAGATCATCAAGCAAGACACTGTCACTAAAAAGCCGTACCAAAATATCATGCGGTAATTTAAGCTTTGGCATAAAGCAGCGACACCGGTTGCAATCCAAAAGGTAGTTAAAATGACATGGATGCGCTTTACAGTTACAATTTGTCTGTATCTCAACCCCAACAACAGAGCGAGAAGTCTGTCCACGCTTATGGCCGTCATCGTCAACAAAGATACTGAAGATAACGCATAGCCTGATATGAGAGCTGCGCGGTACGTCCATCGACAACGGCCCCAGTCTTCGTAGATATAGGACATAAAATGGATGACAGCCAAAGGATGAACGACGAGGCCGACTAACAGATCTGTTGTTGCAAGGCAACTATAAAGGACTTTGGACGGCGGATGAAGGGAGGATTCCTTGTGAAGGGCAACAAGGATAAGAGAATTGCCAAGAAATGCTGTTAGGGAAAGCAGAATGTGGATTGACGAGAAATAATACGCATACGGTTGTATTGCACTCGCCACAGACCGGGAACATTCCATGGTTTTGGTTTGTGTTCCGTCTTCTGTAAAAATCTGAGTTGTTACCATCTTCTCGCCGCTAATCCGAAGCAGTCCTATCCTTTTCCCAACAGATCATCTGCTATAGCAACGAGAAATATCTTAACTTAACAGCACTCGCCCGGCCGTTAATAATTAAAACTTACTTCCCCTGTGTGTGTCAGCATAACCATCTTTCCGATGGCGTTTACGAACTAACAATGAAAAAAATAACCGCCTGTTGTGTCACGATAAATTTTGTTTTCTTGGGCCTCTGTTGCATTTATTATCACAAAAAGGAAGAAACATCTGTCCAACAGTAAGAAATTTTTACAATATTTGTTCTTAATTTTCTGCCTTAAAAAGTTGCAGAATTGTTCCAATACATTTTATTGAAACCCACCCAAAGCCATTAAGACTGACAAGTAATTTAAATGGCTAAAGGGTGCGTTGCTGAACACTGTATAAATTAAATCTCTTGACTCACGGCCGGAACATTTTCCCCGCAGATCATCTACTTTTGCAACGAGAAATGTCTTAACTTAACAGCGCTCGCCCGGCCGTTAATGCGTAAAACTTACTTCCCCTGTGTGTGTTAGCATAACCATCTTTTCGACAGCGTTCACGAACTAAAAGCGAGCTAAAGAATCGCCTGTTGTGTCACAATCGATTTTGTTTTCGTGGGCTTCCGTTGCATTTATTATCACCCAAGAGATAAAACACCTGTTCAACAGTAAGCAATTTTTACGACATTTGCTCTAAAATTATGACTTAAAAGGTTGTAGAATAGTTTCAAGACATTTTATTGAAACCCACCCAAAGCTGAACACCAAATTATTAAATCTTTAGACTCTCTGCCGGAGCATTTTCTTTCCAATTTTTTGTGGAAATGATTTATGCTAATGACGGCCTACTTACCTGAGAATAACAACGTAGACCACGGCCAGCTGTTAATCCTGGTCGGTGTAAATTGACTTACGTGCGAGTTAGGGTTAGGAGTCAATTTACAACTCAAACATAAAGACATCAGTGGCTTTACTCTTTGACAAAAGGATGCGAAACTCTGTTTACTCTAATTTTGAGTAATGAAAAGGTTATTTTGTTTTTAATGCCCTTTCATCTTATGTCAGGTGATTCGCTGTAAACAGTTTTCTCACAAGTTAGGAATTTTGAATTTTACAATATGTTCCTCTTTGTAAAGTTGTTGGAGAAGACTAATGAAAAAAAAAATGACCTCTGTATTTTAGATGATACATAGATAACGTTTTTTATTTTTTTTTTACGAGGGCACGGTAGCGAATCCTGCAATGTGATTGGTTCTTTACCCAGTCAGTATTTTCCCATCTCTGCCCACGAGCCACGGTAACGCTTTCGTGAATCGCCGAGTACATCCCAAATTTCGTTGCCATTTTTCATAAATATATCTCGTTTTCCCGGCTGGGCAGTATTTTAAGCAAACAAGTCGGTCACTACCTCAAGCCAATAAATAACTTATGAATCCTCTCTTTACTCCCTCTCAAACCACTTTGGTTGACAGAAAAATATTGGTTTCTGAATTAATTTGTACAAACAATAGTGTCATTACTTTGGTTGACAAGCGGCCTAAAAACCGTCTGCAGTTAATTTTAATCGTCCACAAAAAGTACCTAGAAAGTTAAAACGTGAGGTATTTGGTTACAGTTAAACTGAACGATGGAACTTTCATTCATTTAATACCTGAATTTTCTCAAGCAATTTGTTCGTAGTGAAAGAGCGAGCGAAGTTTTAATTTAAGTTCTACAACAAATATACGCTCTCGGTGAGTCTTTCCAAGTCCGTTCAATTTGGACATTTGTACCGTAAATTGCACAAAGAAACTGAAGGAAATTTTTGATAAAAGGCCGCATTAAATCCCTTTGTGTCTTGTTGGAGTGTGCCATTCGAATTTAGTTTTTGTGAAGGAAAGACCAGATTTACACACGCCATTGCAGCAAACAAACGAGCAAACTCTCACAACTTCAAACCTCACAATTACTTTCTTCTCCGTTTACTTAATGAAAAGAGGTAAATTTTCGTACTTGAATGAATCGTCGATGAGAGTGAATAATACTTTCCATTAGATCATTGACTGTTTTTGAAGAAAAAATTGTCGAGACAGTCCTTGCCAAACTATTTCCGTTGTTTTTCAAATGTTCTTAGACATTTTTTTGTTACGCGCTCTCTAATTGACAGGTGTCAGACTGTGACAGATACTTGCAAAAATAATGTTTCAAAGTTTGTTTGGAAGCCTTTTAAATGACCTTTGTCGTTACGGAAATGAAAATGTTTCTCTAAGGCATCTCTCTTGAATTTGCATCACCTCTATTTTAACCACCATTTACTCGCTCAAAAATTGTTCAGTTCATGGAAGATCTTGCCGTATTTACAGCCCTAAATCATTCGGGTTTTTTCGGAAAGAATTTCGCCGAGGTAAAAGAAAATAAATATGTTATTTACCGGCTAAGGGTCGTCCCTCCCAGCCAGCAAATAACATATATTTATTTCACTGACAAGAAGAGGTCAAGCTTGCTAATGCACTTCGCGAGCTCCAAATTCAAATTGATCAGAAGAGCCAATCAGAGGAAAGGAAAATATCACAAGGAGCCAATGAGAAGCCATAGAAAAAACTAGCAAACTGCATAAGGCGCAGGAAACTACAATGGACCAAATCGCGATTTGTTTCAATTTTGATTTTGATTGGTTGAGAGATCGGCGAAGGTTTTACAGAGAAAGAAGTAAAGCAAAAGAAAAGCATTCCTTGATCTTTTTTTGAGCCTCAGTTATTTTGATCTTTACTCTGAAAAAGGGACTGGGGATTTGTGTCTCATCTTGATTTCTAGCTTGTATGAAATCATTTCTTGGCCGCATAAGTCCAGGAGATGCTGTATTAAAAGCACGAATTAGTCAAATTGTGTACCTTAGTTAAGATCCAAGATTCCGAGAGCCATACCCTGGTTGACGGTACATATATGTTGAGGTCACCCGAGAGGGTGCATTTGTACCCCTCCCCTTCCCAACCCCCCTCCCCTTCCCAACCCCCCCCACCCCCCTCCCCCGTGCATGAGCAAACTTTGAAACTCAGGATGGTCAAAACAAAATGCATTTGACCCCATACACTTATCACCACCAAAGCCTACTTGCATAGGCATACCTTGGATATTTAAACTGCTTACATTGCAAATATGAATATGCTAACATGCGCATTACAAATTTACGGTAAAAAGTACAAATTTTACAATGTACACTAGATACAATCAAGGTTATTAAGATAAAAGCGATAAAATGACTAACACAAATAGCTATAGGTAATAAAATGATTTCGAGTGCAGTTTGGTGTAAATAAGCACCAGTGTCTCAACTTTGCACTCGTGTTACGTGAAAAATGTAACTGCGGTAGATGCGTTGCGTGCCGCAGCTTCTTTAAATTTACAGACCTACATCTTGTTAATGTTTTGCAGCTGGCTGTCAATTCTGCTGATGATGGCGTAAATGGGAACTGTGATTGTGATTCTTCTGAACATACTCATTGCACAGTTGAGCACGGCCTACGTGCAGGACAAGAAAATCGCCCGTCTGGAGTACAGCTTACTCGCATGGAAAGATTTCCTTTTCTGGTATGCTACAAAGTGGACCTGTTAACTAGGATTGGCCGTTGGAATTTCTTTTCAGTGGTTTCTGTATCTCTTCATGCAAGTTTAGAAAGACGTTTATTGTAGTGAGGTTTTTTCTCCAAAACTCTCTTTGCTTTAATCGCTCTAACACTTGATCTTTCAGCGAAAAAAAGTAATGCGTTAGAATTAGTTAGACGATTATTAATTTTTTTTCATAAGTAGACATATTTCATTGTTCCGTAGAAGATCACAGAATTTGTGAAGGATTCACAAATATTTTTAAGCGAGATGTTATAATTATAAGGCCATACCATGCACAAGAGTGAAAGGTAATCTAAACTACAGCACAGCCGGGCGATACGCGATACGATACAAATAGTGGCCTTGATAGTATGTATGCTCTTTATTAAAGTTGCAATTTGTCTGTATCTCAGCCCTGCAAAAAAAGCGAGACTACTGTCTACGCTTATGGTACTCAACGTCAACAAATTCAAGACACTGAGCATAATTCATAGCTTGTTATAAAGCTCGCAACGTACGTGTACCGATAAAGGCTCCAGTCTTCTTAAAGAGTACCCTGAGTACAGAAGGATAACGCAGTATGCGTGTCTTTGCACTCCACTTGCGAAAAAAGGGTAACATTGGTTGAAGTGATAATTTTGTATGTATTCTACCTCCTGTCAGTTAAATTTGTTGTCTCCATTATTCTGCCTGTAATAAGCCCTTATTTCCTTTTTCTGCAGGTTGTCAATGATTGCCTCAAGAAATATTTCGTCCCAACAGTACCTGCCTAGTAAAGGTTACTTAAACACCTAATCAATGATTCCCCGCACGTCTCAAGGGCACAACGCCTTGCCCCGGTTAGGACTAGAACCCGGGTCGTCCGACTCGGAGCCTAGTGCACTGACCACTGGACTACTGGACAAAGCCGTGCCCGCGATAAAGTTCACCACGCATGTTAAAAGTAGCACCTTGTGCGGTCGGTCGTACGGTCGTAAGTCCAAATTTTTTCGGGTTGATGGGTCACTACTACCATTTTGTATAATTATGGGGCTACGCTCTGCGAGCTCCGCCATTATTTAAATAAAATCGATATTCTCAGTAGCACTTAATGTTTTAAAATGCGCGAACTTGTATCAGTTACGTCAAAGAAGGTGTCAATTTTTCCTTTAAGTATACCTTGAATTTTTAATCACTTGGGAAGAAACACATCTTCCACAGAAAGCAATTTCACCAACATTTATTCTGACTCGATGTGCTGAAAGGTGCAAAATAGTTCCAAAGCTGTGAAAAGCCATTAGTCAGAACGGAAATATTTCATGTTCAAGGTTATAGGCTTCTGGTCAGAAAACTTAATTAAGCGATTTTTAATCCTTTCGAGATGCTTAACGAACCTCATAGTGTAATGTAGAAGAGGCATTTTCTTCGGCGGCCAACTTAAATGTAGGCACTGAGTGGTGTCGACAGCAACCAGCAGTTTACCTTTAAGTAAAGTAATAATCCGCGCGGGTGATCAGCATTTGAAGTCTTTATTCTCCCTAAGCGATTATATACTGGTTCATTCTCTATTTACACTTATTTCACTAAATAGCTTTATATGCATCAATACAGTCTAACCCGAACAGAAATTCACTTTAAGAACAACATAGCGTTTGTCTCAGTGTCTGCTTTACTGCTTGTCTTACTTCGCTAATCTTCCAGCAGTAGATGAACGGGTTCAGATTTGAGTTAAAGGATATAAAAACCTCCGTTAGTGCCACACTGAAGGCTAAATGTGTTGGAGATATTTTATTAAAAGTGATCAAAATTACCAGTATGCAATAAGGTAGATAACAGACGAATAAAGCTAACTGCACCCACAGTGTATTGTACACTGCCTTTCTGTATCGTGCGATGTTCAGTGCATTTGGTTGGCTCGGGTGTTGTTGAGCATGATCTTGTATTTGAGTGTAATGAAGACGAAGAGCTCTAAAAATCTTTGAGTAAGATGCGAATGTGATCATCAAGCAAGACACTATGAATATAAAGCTGTACCAAAATGATATGCGGTAATTTAAGCTTTCGCATAAGGCATTTACACCAGATGCAATCCAAAAGGTAATTAAAATAACATGGATGCGCTTTACAGTTACAATTTGTCTGTATCTCAACCTCAATAACATGGCGAGAAGTCTGTCCACGCTTATGGCCGTCATTGTAAACAGAGATACTGAACATAACACATAGCATGATATGGAAGTTGCGCGGTATGTCCATCAACAACGACCCCAGTCTTCGTGGATAAAAGACATCAAATGGATGACAGCCAAAGGATGAACGACGAAGCCAACTAACAGATCTGTTGTTGCGAGGCAACGATAAAATACTTTAGACGGCGGATAAAGGGAGGATTCCTTGTAAAGAGCAACAAGGATGTGAGAATTGCCAAGAATTGCTGTTAGGGAAAGTAGAATGTGGAGTGTCGAGAAATAATATACATACGGTTGTATTGCACTTGCGATAGACCGGGAACAGGCTAGTTCTTGAATGGTTTTGGTTTGTGTTCCACCCACTGTTAATTGAGTTGTGGTCATCTTCTGGCCGCTAATCTGAAGCAGTCATTTCTTTTTCCCAACAGATCATCTACCACAGCAACGAGAAAAATCTTATCTTAACAGCACTCGCCAGGCTGTTAATACGCAAAACATAGTTCCCTGTGTATGTCAGCATAACCACCTTTTCGATAGCGCTTACGAACTAAAACGGCAAAAGAACCGGCTGTTGTGTCACAGTCAATTTTGTTTTCGTGAGCATCCGTTGCATGTATTATCACCTAAGAGAGGAAACACTTGATCAACAACAAGTAGTTTCTACGATATTTTCTCTATAATTATGACTTAAAAGGTTGTAGAATAGTTCCAATACATCCAATACATTGTATTGAACCCACCCAAAGCCATTAAGACTGACACGTAATTTAAATGGCTAAAGGATGCGTTACTGAACACCAAATTATTAAATCTCTAGACTCATGGCCAGAGCTTTTTCTTTCCAATTGTTTTTGGACTCGATTTCTTCTAAGGGCGGCCTACTTACTGGAGAACAACAACGTGGACAACGGCCAGCTGTTAATCTTGGTCGGTTTAATTTGACTTAGGTCTTTAAGTGCGAATTGGGGTTAGGAGTTAATTAACTCAAACATAAAGACACCAGTGGTTTTATACTTTGACAAAAGGATGCGAAACTCTGTTTACTCTCATTTTGAGTAATGAAAAGGGTTATTTTGTTTTTAATGCCCTTTTATCTTATGTCAGGTGATTTGGTGTAAACAGTATTCCCATACGTTAGGAAATTGTGAATTTTACAATATGTTCGTCTTTGTAAAGTTGTTTGAAAAGAGTAATGAAAAAAAAATAAACTTAAATTCTGTGTTTTGGATAATACATGGATAACATCGTTAATTTCGCTGACAAGAAGAGGTCGAGCTTGCTAATGCACTTCGCGACTACCAAATCCAAATTGATCAGAAGAGCCAATCCGAGGAAAGGAAAATATCACTAGGAGCCAAAGACATTCCGTAGAAATAACTAGCAAACTGTGTCAGGCGAGGGAAACTTCAAGGGACCAAGCCGCGATTGGTTTCAATTTCGATGTCGATTGATTGAGAGAACGGCGAAGGTTTTCAGATAAATTACCGAAAGGAGTATAGCAAAATAGAAGCATTCCTGGATCTCTTTTGAGCTTCAATTATTCTGATCTTTGCCCTGAAAAAGGGACTGTGGCTTGTATGCAAGTTTTTATTATCCAATTTGCTACAAAAACAAGTAAATGATTTTCATGAACGGTAGAGCAAAATGAGTAGATTTTGTCGAAGGAGGAGTCACAGTTAGAAGGCACCCGCTTTGCCCCCCAGCTCAAGTTATGTCTTTCAAAAGTGATTCAGAGCGAGAAAGAACAAGAAGACACAGAGTGAAGCTCTCGGTAAAGACTTTACGATAAGTCATTTTTACAGACAGCTTTGAAACCCTTCTGCATATGGTGTTTGATATTCGGAGGTTTCGAGATGTAAGAGATAAAAACTTTGGCTAACAGAGAAGCTGTCTGACTTCTCTATGATGGAAAAAATATGCATGGGCCGGGGGAAGGATATCAGGCTAACTTTTTTAACGCACGATTGTGTGAAAACAAGAAAATATGAAATGGTACATCTAGTCAGGGAGCTTCATCTAGCATATTTATGACTGTTAGAATTAGAAATATATTCATGGCTGCATTTCAGAGAGACGCTGTATTTAAAGCACGAATTAGTCAAATTGTGCACCTTAGTTGAGATCCAAGGTTTGGCGGCACTTATATGTTGAGGTCACCTGAGAGTGTGCATTTGTACCTTCTTCCCCCATGCACGAGGAAGCCTCGAAACTAAGGATGGTCAAAACAAGATGAATTTGACCCCATACATTTATCATAGCTAGAGCCTACTTGCATAGGTATACCTTAAATATTTAATCAGATTAAATTGCGAATATAAATAGGTCAACATGCGCGTTACAAACCTACGGTGAAAAGTACACATTTTACAATGTATAATAGACACAATCAAGGTTCGCTATGTGAGATAAAAGCAATAAAATAACGAATACAAATAAATGTAGGTAATAAAATGACTGAGTGCAATTTGGTGTTGATAGGCTCAAATTTGCACTCGTATTACATGAAAAATGTACGGTGAATGCGTTTTCGTGCTGCAGCTTCTTCAAATGTACAGACCTACATCATGTTAATTTGTTTTGGAGCTGTCTATCAATTCTGCTGATGATGACGTTTATGGCATGGAAACTATGATTGTGATTCTTTTTAGCATACTCATTGCACAGTTGAGCAAGACCTACATTCAGGCCATGAAAGTCGATCGTCTGGAGTACGATGTGGATCGTCTTTTCCAGCTTACTCGCATATGCACGGAAAGATTCCTTTTCTGGTATGTGAGGAACTGGGCCTGTTAACAGGGATTGGCCGTAGGAATTTCTTTTCGGTGATTTTTTGTATCTCTGCATGTAAGAGATACAGTGAAGCTTTTTCTCTAAACTATTTTTGCTTAAATCGTTCTAGCACTTAATGTTTCAGCGAAAAAACTAATTCGTTTGATAAATTAGACAATTATTAATTTTTTTTTTACTCAAGTAGATGTATTTCATTGTTCAGTAGAAAATCACAGAATTTTTGAAGGATTTACAATTATTTTGAGCGAGATGTTATAATTACAAGGCCATACCAGAGGAGTGAAAGGTAATCTTAACTACAGCACAGCCAAGCGATACGCGATACGCGATACAGTACAAATAGTGGCCTAGATGATATGTATCTCCTTTAAAGTCACAATTTGTCTGTATCTCAGCCCCGCATACAGGGAGAGAAATCTGTCCACACTAATGGTATTCAAAGTCAACAAATTCAAGACACTGAGCATAATACATAGCTTGTTATGGAGCTTGCGATGCACGTGTATCGACAAAGGTTCCAGTCTTTGTAACAAAGTGATATCCAATATGCTGTAACACGCGGATTAACAAAAAAACCAACCAATGTGATCAGTTGTTGGTAAAATAGATTGAGAGAAAGGGGGACAAAATTAGCTTGAGTACAGAAGGATAATATGCGTTTTATTGCACTCCACTTATGAAAACTGGAAACACATTAGTTGTGAAATACTTTTGTATGTATTCCACCTCCTGTCAGTTAAATTCGTTGTCCCCATTATTCTACCTGTAGTAAGCCCTTATTTCTTTTTGCCGCAGGTTGTCGATGATTGCCTTAAGAAGTATTTCGTCCCAACAGTACTTGCCTGGTAAAGGTTACTGAAACTCTTAATCAATAAAATTTGACATTCTCAGTAGCGCTTAATCTTTTAAAATGCACAAACTTATATCAGTTATGTCAAAGAAGGCGTCAATTTTTCCTTTAAGTATACCTTAAACTTTAAATCTCTTAGAAAGGAAACACTTCTCCAACAGAAAGCAATTTCACCGACATTTATTCTGACTCGATACGCTGAAAGGTGCAAATAGTTCCAAAGCTCTGAAACGCCATTAATCATAACGGGAGCATTTTATGTTCAAGGTTATAGGCTTCTGGTCAGAAAACTTAAGCGACTTTTAGTCCTTAATACTTGGCACTGAGTGGTGTGGACAACAACTGGAAGTTTACCTTTAAGTAAAGCAATAATCCGCGCAGGTGATCTGCATTTTAGGCAATTGCAGAAAAACAATTTATTTCGTTAAAAGTTATGAGTTTATTTTTACTTTGTAGAAATTAATGTTTAAAGTAGCCGGTTCATTCATATTGCAAATAAACGACATCGGTGATTTCAGTTCACGTATCTTGAGCGCATTATAAGGAAAACTCCAATTGTTACAACGATTCCAGTGACAAGGGTCTATCTATCTTGTTTTCATCACTTGTGAGGAAATCAGTAATGTTGTCTTCACTCATCATACAGTGATAGCCGGTGCAAAAGTGTTTTAAGTCTTTATTCTTCTCATACGATTATTTACTGGTTCATTCTCTATTTACAATTGTTTCAAGCTAATTAGCTTTATAGGGATCAATACAATCTAACCTGAAATGAAATTCACCTTACGAACAACATAGTGCTTGTCTCATTGTCTACTTTACTGCTTGTCTTACCTCGCTAATCTTCCAACAGTAAAGGAATGGGTTTAAGGTTGAGTTAAAGCAGACAAAAACTACCATTAGTGCCTCACTGACGACTAAATGTGTCGGAGATATTTTACTGAAAGTGCGCAAAATTACCTGCATGCAATAAGGTAGATAACAGATAAATAAAGCTAACTGCACCCACAGAGCATTGTACACTGCCTTTCTGTAACGTGCGATGTTCAGTGCATTTGGTTGGCTCGGATGTTGCTGGGCATGATCTTGTATTTGAGTATGATAAAGACGAAGAACTCTAAAAATCTTTGCGTAAGATGCGGATGAGATCATCAAGCAAGACACTGTCGCTACAAAGATGGACCAAAATGTTATGTGGTAAATTAAGCTATAGAATGAAGTAAAGACACCGGCTGCAATCCAAAAGGTAACTAAAATGACCTGGATGCGCTTTACGGTTACGATTTGTCTGTATCTCAACCCCAACAACAGGGCGAGAAGTCTGTCGACACTTATAGTCGTCGTTGTCGACAAAGATACTGAACATAACGCATAGCCTGATATGAAAATTGCGTGGTATGTCCATCGACAACGGCCCCAGTCTTCGTGAATAAAAGACATGAAATGGATGGCAGCTAAAGGATGAATGACGAGACCAACTAAAAGATCTGTTGTTGCCAGGCAACGATAAAGGACTTTGGACGGCGGATGAAGGGAGGATTCCTTGTGAAGGGCTACAAGGATAAGAGAATTGCCAAGAAATGCCGTGAGGGAAAGGAGAATGTGGATTGACGAGAAATAATATGCATACGATTGTATTGCACTCGCCATAGACCGGGAACATTCCATGGTTTTGGTTTGTGTTCCGTCTTCTGTAAAATTCTGAGTTGTTACCATATTCTCGCCGCTAATCCGAAGCAGTCCTATCCTTTTCCCAACAGATCATCTGCTATAGCAACGAGAAATATCTTAACTTAACAGCAATCGCCCGGCCGTTAATACTTAAAACTTGCATCCCCTGTCTGTGTCAGCATAACCATCTTTCTGATAGCGTTTACGAACTAACAATGAACAAAAGAACCGCCTGTTGTGTCACAATCAATTTTTTTTTCTTGGGCCTCCGTTGCATTTATTATCACAATAGGGAAGAAACATCTGTTCATCAGTAAGAAATTTTTACAATATTTGTTCTTAATTTTCTGCCTTAAAAAGTTGCAGAATAGTTGCAATACATTTTATTGAAACCCACCCAAAGCCATTAAGACAGACATGTAATTTAAATGGCTAAAGGGTGCGTTGCTGAACACTGTATAAATTAAATTTCTTGACTCACGGCCGGAGCATTTTCCTCGCAGATCATCTTCTTTTGCAACGAGAAATATCTTAACTTAACAACACTCGCCCGACCGTTAATACGTAAACTCACTCCCCCTGTGCATGTCAGCAAAAACCGCCTTTTCGTCTTCGTTCATGAACAAAAAACGAGCTAAAGAACCGCCTGTTTTGAGCGCATTACAATCAATTATGTTTTTTTGGGCTTTCGTTGCATTTATTATCACCTAAGAGATGAAACATCTGTTCAACAGTAAGCAGTTTTTACGACATTTGATCTAAATTTATGACTAAAAGGTTGCAGAATAGTTTCAATACATTTTATTGAGACCCACCCAAAGCCCTTAAGAATGACACGTAATTTAAATGACTGAACACCGAATTATAAAATCTTTAGACTCACGGCTAGACTCACAGAGCATTTTCTTTCAATTTTTTTTTGGAAATGATTTATGGTAATGACGGCCTACTTACTAGAAAACAACAACTTAGACCACGGACAGCTGTTAATCTTAGTCGGTGTAATTTGACTTAAGTGCGAATTAGGGTTAGGAGTTAATTTACAACTCAAATATAAAGACATCAGTGGTTTTACTCTTTGACAAAAGAATGCGAAACTCTGTTTACTCTCATTTTGAGTAATGAAAAGGTTATTTTGTTTTTAATGCCCTTTCATCTTATGTCAGGTGATTCGCTGTAAACAGTTTTCTCACAAGTTAGGAATTTTGAATTTTACAATATGTTCCTCTTTGTAAAGTTGTTGGAGAAGACTAATGAAAAAAAAAATGAACTTTGTATTTCACTGAAAAGAAGACGTCGAGCTTGCTAATGCACTTCGCGAGCTCCAAATTCAAATTGATCAGAAGAGCCAATCAGAGGAAAGGAAAATATCACAAGGAGCCAATGAGAATCCGTAGAAAAAACTAGCAAAATGTGTCAGGCGCGGGGAACTACAATGGACCAAATCGCGATTTGTTTCAATCTTGATTTTGATTGGTTGAGAGATCGGCGAAGGTTTTACAGAAAAATTACGTAAAGAAGTAAAGCAAAACAAAAGCATTCCTCGATCTTTTTTTGAGCCTCAATTATTTTTATCTTTACTAGATAAAGGGACTGTGGATATGCGTCTCATCTTGATTTGTAGCTTGTATGAAATATATTCTTGGCCACAAAAGTCCAGAGAGATGCTGTATTCAAAGCATGAATTAGACAAATTGTGTACCTTAGTTAAGATCCAAGATTCCGAGAGCCATACCCTGGTTGACGGTACTTACATGTTGAGGTCACCTGAGAGTGTGCATTTGTACCCCCTCCCCTTCCCAACCCCCTCTGTGCATGAGCAAACTTTGAAACTCAGGATGGTCAAAACAAAATGCATTTGACCCCATACACTTATCACCACCAAAGCCTACTTGCATAGGCATACCTTGAATATATAATCAGCTTACATTGCGAATATGAATATGCCAACATGCGCATTACAAATTTACGGTAAAAAGTACATATTTTACAATGTACACTAGATACAATCAAGGTTCGCTATGTAAGATAAAAGCGATGAAATGACGAACACAAATAGATATAGGTAATAAAAGGATTTCAAGCGCAGTTTGGTGTACTATAAATGTCAAAATTTCTTCACTGAAATTTTCTCTCCAACCTCCACTCGTATACTCCCTTGTAAAGCGAGGGTTCATTATTCAGACATCATTTCGGCTTCCAGGCTATTAAATCTTTCCTTTACATCTTTCCTCTAATTCCATATGTTTCTTCATTACCTGTTGCCCCCCCCGGAGAAGGTCCTCTCTTATTCACGGTTCTGGTAAATGTCATCTTGTAATTGAGATCATCGTCTGAAAATAAAACAATTAATTTAGGAAACTAAAAAAGGAAAGTAGTAGAAATGAAAACATCACAAGTACAACGAGAACTCAAAGTTAAAACAAGCAATCTCCTTAAGGCTCGGGAAGACGCTGGTGAACAAGTCAAGAATTGTTTAGTTTTGAAGAAGGATGGCGCGAGTTGTCGTGAAAATAGAGAATTGATCAAGAATCGACACAAAAAGTTAAAAGAATACAGTTTATGTGAGATCACGCTGAAGACTGATATCCTGATGTTATTCTCTGTCGCTTGAGACATTCATAGAAAAACTTGGCATCATGCATCTCTTTCTCTATCTTTTTTGATATGCACTGACCTGGAGTCTTTTCTTTCCTGAAAAATTCAGGTAAAAGTTTTCCAAGAACAGATTGTAAATCTTCCAACTGCTCCGTAACACCAACTACCAAATAATTTTTTTATGACATTTGTCTTGGCCTGTTTAAGCGCTCTTCTTGATGGTTTCCTGGACAGAGATAAAAGGGAAGGAGATTACATTGAAAACAGTAAGGATTTGGCAAAAGGTGAGTGTGACTGAGTGGTTAGGGCGTGGGCTTGTAATCTGGTAGTCCTGGGTTCAAGCCCTTCATGTTGCACCGGCTACTTACTGGATTTGTTCTTGGTTGTCCTGAGTCATCTCCTCGGCTACGCTCTGTACACAGCCAACTGGGCTGCCTCGTGACAGTTGGGATTTTGAATACTACGTTTATTCAGAATGTTTCAATTTGAAGAGCGCAATTGGGGAACGTTTGTTCTTTGGAATGTCACGCAACGCTTTCTCTAAACGAAACTAAAATTACAAACACTGCGTGATAGTAACAAAGAGTGACTTCAATAGAGACGGTAGCTTGTACTACATAAACCATATTTTTCTGTTCCTCTGTGCATCTGAAGCTCCAATTTCTTTCGCTCAGTGCCTCCCTTTTCTGACAAAATTTCACCCTTATTTTTCAACAGAATTTTAGCTGTTGATGTCGTTTCATTTGGTAAAAAAAAGAAAGAAAAAACCTCAGGATTTGGCTTTGTTCAATTTCTAAGAAATTTGACTTAAACATGAATTGATTTAACGCATATAGTCATGCGTTTAAGCGTGTTTCTGTGTTATCTTCGTGCTGTTATTGTCATACTCCTTATTGTATGGTTCTACCAAACTGGACCCCACTTAGTGCAGGGGTGCAGCAGATTTATAACATGGATTTTGTGAGGTTGTCACCCTCCTTATGGTCGTGTTTTATACCTTTGAAGAAATCAATCAAATGACTGAATGTGAGTAGAGGGACTTCCAATGTTAAAACCCTTATAAATAGTTTTGGTGTCCCATCGCCCGACCGTCTTATCTCTCAGATGACGACCGTCTTATCACCCAGATGCAATGTCTGATCAACAAAGCTGCAAAAGTATGACGGTGTATCAAACTATAAAACTAAGTAAGATTGTCAAGATACGAGTCAACTCGTTCAAGCTAACAAAATTCGTCAGCTGTACATGTACACAGCTGTTTTGAGGAAGCTTGGCGGAAAAAAGGACAAAAGTGCACGTGACAATCTTGAAAGATAATCTGGGTATCTGGTAATCAGTGAATTTTAAGAAATTAAATAAATAGATAAACTCGTCAAGATTATGATGCCTCTTCCTTACAGTGACGTTTTCTCAGTTTTCCCTGAAATCCTGAGGGAAAAGAACCGTGATCTGAAAACTTCCCACGATACCTATTGGGGTTGTCACGAGCACTTTTTTTTTCCGACAACCTTTATGGAAACAGCTGTGTACGTATTCACCAAATATGGATTCACTGTAGAGACTGTGGCTTACTGGTTTTATTTTTTGGGTTGTTATGGTTTTTCTCCTATACATCAATTTTTTTTATTTATATGTCTTGAAACATTTTGAATATGTTACTTACTTACTTATATGTTACATGGTAAGAATATTTTAATAAACACAATATTCTACGCTTTTTACAGTCCGGGCCATAGACAGTTTTGTCCATACTATGGCCTCATGAAACATACCGTAACGGTCCAAGTTTTAAAAACTTAGGCCAGCCCCATGTTTTAGCCCCGCATTTTTGTCTCTGATATTTATGTTCCTTTGTCCCTTCGGGCCCAGTTCACTTGAAATAGCAACGAAAGAGTTTCTTGTCAACGTGTGCTACTCTTCTAAAGAAAGAGGTGCCAATTACAACCCTACATCTCTACAACTACTGCTTTCCGCTATATTTGACTATTTTAATCATTCAAAACAGCATATGGCAGTTTGCGGCCTCTCCTTGCATCTAGGCAGTTCGGAAAGCCGCAAAACACTAGAACAAAAATTTATCTTCCAAATCAGCACCCTTAATCTCTACGGAATCAACGAGCGCTTTTCATTCGACTAATTTATTCCTGTTTTCTCGTCACCATATTCCCAACAATAGTGTAGCTCCACTTTCCGCATATAAACCCACACACAACTCACAATTCCTCCAATCGCTCTGACGAAGGGCTAACGCTCGAAACGTCAGCATTTTTACCCTTTACGGCGGCTAATTTATGTTTTCAACTCAGTTGTTACTACTAAATTACCTGCTATAATCTCCCACCGACGCAGCACCACAGTTTCTTTAGAAACTTACCCCCTTTATCCATTTGTCTGAATCTTTATTAAGTACACAGACTTATTATTTCAATATCTTTATTGAGAAGTATGAAACACAACGAGCCATTGGGTGATTAAGCCAAGTCGTTAAAGACCTTTGTTCTTGCAGTGAGAGACAATCATATTTCACCGAGTGGATGAGCACGTTTGACTGGTTAGGCCTACTTTTGATCCTGTATATAATACCTTTCCAATACATTGGTAGTAAAGCACAGTGGATATTTGCATCTTTGGCTGTCTTGTTAAACTTCCTCAAGATATTTAAGTTTTCTTGCGTGACAAGGTAATTTACCTCACAACCAAGCTCAAGATTTGTACTGTCTGGGACATTTTTAAATTCGCTTTTTTTCGTCAGTCCTTTTTCTAGAGCAGTGTGGAAGGAAAACTAGTGATGATAACATTCCCGTATAACCCTGTGCTACTCTGAAACAAAACCTTAGTTCTCAATCTATTTTCTTCGCCAAGCTTCTTTTATCCAATAACTGTATACTTAATTAGGTATGGGGTTACAAGGAAATCTTGCCCTTGTTATTTGCAATTCGCTTAACTTTGGCTTGCAGAACTCGAATGAATCTACCTAAACAAGTTATTTTATTGATCTGTGTTTATGATTTTCGAGGTTCTTTGTATAGATCGGAAATCAGCAAAAAAATGCATGTAACATTGTTTCTTATCCAACAAAGCCCTTCATCTTTTCCAGGACTACAGGATTATACACAAAAAGTCGTGGCAAGGATTATTCAGGAGGACTTGACGGGGTTCCTTGCAGTTTTTATTGTGATCTTTCTTCCCTTTTGTTGCGCCTTGTTTTTATCATTACGTCACGGTTCTAATCAATACCATTAATTTAGGTACGTCTGAATTTTTCAGATCGTTGCACATCTCCTTCCCACTGAACTGATCCTCTTCAGAATTATTATGTAACTCATTGATGCTTAAGGAGGGCTCAAAACGATTACCTTAATTTTTATGATCTAGTTAAAAAAATAGCAATGAAATGATTACATGTGCAATTTGTTCAGCGATGATTTGGTATGGATTTTTCCACCAACTGAGCGGAATAGTGTTTATGGTTGGTACGAGTTACTTAGATGCTTACGGTTGCAATGATTTTTACCGACGATGCAAATTTGTAAGAGTAGTTATCTTTGCATCTTCTCACATTTAGTGGCTTGGGAGATGTTTTGTAGACCGGATTTCGGGCGTTGTTCGAACAAAGACCAATTGTAGAGGACTACTCAAGCTTCAAGTAAGGTTATGATTGGTACCTCTCTACAGAAGTTGTGACAGAGTTAAATTCTGTGCTAAGCGAAATAGTCGAGCGCGTATTTACGTCTTGTCGCGTAGCTGTTGCGCTGCGCAGTGGTAAATGTTTGGCTTTGAACGTAATGAAATAAAATAAAAAATAAACAAAACTTTTCCAAGTTTTGTTTACTCTTAACACTGTTACTGCTAGCGTACATGGGGACCGTGATTGTGATTCTCCTCAACATAGTACTTTTAATTAAACATAAACAAAAATCTCTGTACAGGGTAAATATTCATTTGTGTCAGTATAAATTATTGCGTGACTAGCTTATGGTGGAAATAGGGGAGAGGATAACAAAACGCAAAACCTGGGCTCCTATCAAAAATAATACCCAGGCGTTATATAGTAATCGAAACAGCTCATGAAATTATTATAAATAAGGTAAGATTGTTATGTTAGATTTTGTTTACAAATTGTAGTGATTTATGCCAGTAAACGGTGGCGACAAGTAGGCACACCATGTATATTTCATAGTCGCTAGCGAGTAAATTTTGCCGGACTTTGAGTTCGTCTCAAGATAGAACAACACAAATACACTTTTACAGTAACTTTTTAACCATCTTTTTGTCTTTTAAAAGCTCGAAGCTCATTAGATTCTGTCATATCGGTCCGTGTAAAACTATCTTTGTTTTGATGCTACTATTCGACATAGGAAAACTTGTATGTCGGACAAAAATATTCACCAAAAAATAAATATTACTTTACCAGCTTCAATAATGACAGGGGATTACGTTTAGATAATAAAACGAAGGATTTTGTTGACAGAAATACCGGAGGTCAAGTATATTCGTTACACGAGGATACACAACTCGGGTAATATTCACGGTGAAAATTTGCATATTTAAGCGGTCGAACGAAAAAAATTATTTCTCGAAAACTAAACTATATTTTCACAAAAAAACTACACCACAATTATTAGGACATGTTGAGTTACAAAATATGAAGTAGGGGTGAAAGCAAATTTTGGGTGACCTGCCGCTGTTTGTCTGATACTTGTTAACATTAGCTCTTAAGTGCGAATTAGTTTAAAGAACCGGTTCATTCACATGGCAAATTTAAGACATCGGAGATTTCATATTTTGAGCTCATGATAAGGAAAACTCCAATCGTTACAACGATTCTAATGATATGGGGCTATCTATCAGGTTTTCATCACTTGTGAGGAGATCAGTTATGTTGTCTTCACTCACCATACAGTGGTATCAGTACAAAAGCGTTTGAAGTCTTTTTTCTCCTTATCCGATGATATATTGGTTTACTCTCTGCTTACAGTAATTTCAGTCCCTAGCTTTATAAGGATCAATTAAAATTCTAACCCGAACAGAAATTCACCTTACGAACAACATAGTGCTTGTCTGATTGTGTGCTTTACTGCTTGTCTTACTTCGCTAATCTTCCAGCAGTAAATGAACGGGTTCAAGGTTGAGTTAAAGGATACAAAAGCCACCGTTAGTGCGGCCACACTGACTGATGAGTGTATTAGGGGTATTTTACTAAAAGTGATCAAAATTACCAGTATGCAATAAGGTAGATAACAGACGAATAAAGCTAACTGCACCCACAGCGCATTGTACACTGCTTTTCTGTAACGTGCGATGTTCAGTGCATTTGGTTGGCTCGGATGTTGCTGATCATGATCTTGTATTTGAGTGTGATGATGACTAAGAGCTCTAAAAATCTTTGTGTAAGATGCGAATGAGATCATCAAGCAAGACACTGCAACTACGAAGCTGGACCAAAATGTTATGTGGTCATTTAAGCTTTGGCATAAACTAAAGATGCCGGATGCAATCCAAAAGGTAACTGATATGACATGAATGCGCTTTACAGTTACAATTTGTCTGTACCTCAACCCCACCAACAGGGCGAGAAGTCTGTCCACGCTTATAGCCGTCATCGTCAACAAAGATACTGAACATAACGCATAGCCTGATATGAAAACTACGTTGTGTGTCCATCGACAACGACCCCAGTCTTCGTGGATATAGGACATAAAATGGATGACAGCCAAAGGATGAACGACGAGGCCGACTAACAGATCTGTTGTTGCAAGGCAACGATAAAGGACTTTGGACGGCGGATGAAGGGAGGATTCCTTGGAAAGGGCAACAAGGATAAGAGAATTGCCAAGAGTTGCTGTTAGGGAAAGCAGAATATGGATTGTCGAGAAATAATATGCATACGGTTGTATATCACTTGCCCGGGAACATGCTAGTTCTGGAATGGTTTTGGTTTGTGTTCCACCCTCTGTTATTTGAGTTGCCGTCATCTTCACGCCGCTAATATGAAGCAGTCCTTTCCTTTTCGCAACAGATCATCTACTACAGCAACGAGAAAAGTCTTATCGTAACAGCACTCGCCCGGCCGTTAATAAGCAAAACAAACTTCCCCTCTGTATTTCAGACTAACCACCTTTTCGATAGCGTTCACGAACTAAAAATGAGCAAAAGAACCGGCTGTTGTGTCACAGTCAATTTTGTTTTCGTGGGCTTCCGTTGCATTTATTATCACCCAAGAGAGGAAACACCTGTTCAGCAGTAAGCCATTTTTAAGACATTTGCTCTAAATTTATGACTTAAAAGGTTGCAGAATAATTCCAATATATCCAATACATTTTATTGAAACCCACTCAAAGCCATTAAGACTGACGCGTAATTTAAATGGCTAAGGGTGAGTTACTGAACGCCGAATTATTAAATCTCTAGACTCTCTGCCAGAGCATTTTCTTTGCAACTTTTTTTCGGGAATGATTCATGCTAATGACGGCCTACTTTTTAGAGAACAACATCGTAGACCACGGTCAGCTGTTAATCTTGGTCGGTGTAATTTGACTTAAGTGCGAATTAGGGCTAGGAGTTAATTTACAACTCAAACATAAAAACATCCGTGGTTTTATTATTTGACAAAAGGAAGTGAAACTCTCTTTACTCTCGTTTTGAGTAATGAAAAGGGTTTTTTTTGTTTCTAATGCCATTTCATCATATGTTAGGTGATTCAGTGTTGACAGTTTTCTCACAAGTTAGGAAATTATGAATATTAAAGTGTGTTCCTTTTTGTAAAGTTGTTTGAGACGGCTAATGAAAAAAAAAAATTAAAATGTGTGTTTTAGATGATGCATGGATAACATTTTAAATTGCACTGACGAGAAGAGCTCGAGCTTGCAAATGCAAATGCACGAGTACCAGAAGCTAAAAATGGGTGCGCAAGGATCAAGTACCTTGGATCTCAACTGAAATTCAACACGAAATTGTCCGGCGCAATCGGCTGTTTAAACGCTACAGGAAGAACCGAACTAACAATCTCTGGGTTGCCTATAAGCAACAGGGTATCAAAATCACTTCGCTAAAGAGAAAGGGCATCAAGGAATTTTGTAAAATGCAACATCTAATGCGAAACACCCTGGGGAGTTCTGGAAAACAATGAAGCCATTACTCCCTAACTCGTCCCTGTTTAAACAGAACAGCGTGACATTAGTAGAGGGTGGTAAAGTCCTGACGGAGCCCAGTGAAGTGGTAGTGTCCAACAACTACTTCGCGTGGGTTATTGCACTTGAAACCCATTGCGGCAGCGTGGAAAATTTTAGTGATCACCCGAGTGTTCGAGGGATTACGTCAATACAGGTGTTCGAACACCCATTTACCTTTGAACCAGTAAGCTCCGCTTATGTGAAAGAGATTCTGGAAAATTTAAATCCACGAAAGGCGGTTGGCGCCTATGGCATTTCACCGCGTCTTTTGAGGCTCTCGGCACCAGTCATGGCCGAGGAGATTACACATTTGATAAACGTTTTAAAACTTTTCTCTTCTTGGCCAAACGAATGGAAGTGCAGCAATTTGACACCCGTGTTCAAAAAGGATGAGGACACGCGAAAAGAGAACTATCGCCCTTTGTCGGCCTTTCGGCTTTGTCAAAGGTCTATGAGAAAGTTATGTACGATCAGCTTTACAACACTTTCTGTCGCCACTTGTCACAAAACCTCTCTGGATTTCTAAAGAACCATTCGTGTTGCACCGCTCTTCTGAAAGTGACCAAGGATTGGAGAAGGAGCCCTGACAACAGAGAGTCAGCCATGGCCGTGGCCGTTGATTTATCAAAGGCTTTTGACTCTATTAATCACAATTTTCTGTTGGAAAAGTTAAAAGCCTATGGTTTCTGTGAATCTGCCTTGAGTTTGATGTCATCTTATCTACTGGGTCGTAAACAGAGGGTTTGTTTGCACGGTGTGTGCTCAGTTTTATGCTGATGACACGACTCTGTATGCATCAGATGCCTCGCCCATTGCCCTGCAATTTGCAGTGAACCAGGGTCTCAGCCGCCTGTCGGAATGGTTCGATGCAACTATTTGTTAATAAACAATGCTAAGACGCAAGCTATTCCGATCGGTCCTTGCAAGTACGATTTTGACTTCACTTTGAAAGATTCTGGCGTTACTACACTTCCCTGTATTAGAATCTTGGGCGTGGAACTTGATATAGCATGTTTTAAACTTTAAAGAGCATATTTCTAGTCAGCTAAAAAAGGCGTATGCGAAGACCGGCGCTCTTAGGAGAATTAAGCGTTTTGTACTTATGGACGTTATGCTAGCGTTATACAAGTCTTTATTTTACCACATCTAGAATACTGTTGTCCCCTCCTGTTAGGGGTGGGGAAAGTTCAGGTCAATAAAATTGAAGACGTCAATCATTACATTACCAAGACCTCTTAAATATATGTAAGTTGGATTACTCAGAGTGCAGGAAAAAGAAGCAATCTCTGATTCTATTGTTTAAATGCATTAGGAATATAGGGCCGAAATACAATAGAGACTTTTTACGCATAAGAGAAACGTCTCACAATTTAAGAGGAAATGGTGTGAATCTTTGCGTTCCCAAATCTAATCTTAATTTTATGAGGAACTCCTTTACTTACAAGTGTGCTCAACTATGGAATAAACTTCTAGAGGATGTCAAGCTGGCCGATGATGTTGATGTTTTTAAGTCTAAGCTAAGATTGATTCAGCTGTAATCTTTATATTTTTAATTTTTGTGTGTGTAATTTTTATAACATTTTATATTTGTGTGTACATAGATTATAGATTATGGATTTACATTTCTTTTTCTTTTTCTTTTAATGCTAGATCGTATTTTGAACGAGCACTTGTGCTCTTAAACGATAACGTGGTGAAATAAATAATTGATATTGATCCAGTACGCTCCAATCACAGGTTAACGATTTTCATGAACGGGAGAGCAAAATGGGTAGATTTTGTCGGAAGAAGGAGTCACAGTTTGAAGGCATCCGCTTTGCCCCCAGCTCAAGTAATGTCTTTCAAAAGTGATTCAGAACGAGAAAGCACAAGACGACAAAGAGTGAAGCTCTCGGTAAAGACTTTAAGGTAAGTCATTTTTACAGGCAGCTTTGAAACCCTTAAATATTGCTATGGCTTGCAGTACTTATCTCGTACTGCATATGGTGTTTGATATTCGGAGGTTTCGAGATGTGAGGGGTAAAAACTTTTGCTACCAGGGAAGCTGTCTGACTTCTCTATGATGGAAAGAAAATGCATGGGCCGGGGGAAGGATATTAGGCTAACTTTTCAAACACGACTGTGTGAAAATAAAAGAAAATTTAAAGTGGCATATTTATTTCTGGAAGCTTCATCTGGCATATCCATGACTGTTAGAATTAGAAATATATTTATGGCCGCATGTCCAGAGAGACGCTGTATTCAAGGCACGAATGAGTCAAATTGTGCACCTTAGTTGCGATCCAAGATTCCGAGAGCCATACCCTGGTTGGCGGCATGCACTTATATGTTGAGTTCACCCGAGAGTGTGCCTTTGTACCCCCTCTCCCCCCTCCCCTTCGAGCACGAGGTAACTTCGAAACTCAGGATGGTCAAAACAAATTAACAATTGGTTCATGCGTCAGCGTGCGTTCATCGAGATATGAAGCACGCGGGAAGTTTGGAGAGCATGAAAGATGAAATTTGTTTTTCTCGAGGGATTTGTTTGCTGACGTCATGAGTGTGCACAATAGGAATATGAAGCACGCTCGCGTAATTGAATTTGATTAGACGAATTTACTAGCTATGTTATAAATGCAATTGACCTCATACATTTATAACAACCAAAGCCTACCTACATAGGCATACCTTGAATATTCAATCAATACGAATATGCCAACATGCGCGTTACAAACTTACGGTAAAAAGTACATATTTTACAGTGTATAATAGACAAACCTAGTTCGCTATGTAAGATAAAAGCAATGACATGACGAATACAAATAAATATAGGTTATAAAATGATTCCGAATGCAATTTGGTTTAAATAGACACGAGTGTCTTAACTTTGCATTCGTGTTGCATAAAAAAATACACTCGTTTTCACCCAATCAGACGCGCGTATTGTTTTTTTTGTCATGTACATGATTAGACGTAAATATGCCACAATGCCTTTTTTTCAATCTACGGTAAAAGGCGCACATGTATAATAGTCAGATACAATCAAGGTTCACAATGAATGATAAAAGCTAGTAAACGATAAATAAGATGATTGTAATCTTGATATCAATGAAGATGATTATAGCATATAAAAGTTAAAAAAAACGATGAAACTGTACCAATGGCGGCCGTGGCTTGACAAATGACCACAACATTAAAGGAAAAAAAGTTATTGGAAAGATTTTCAAATTCTATCTTCAAAGCTAGGTCAATTGTATCTTGATGGAAAATTAATGGAGAACTAAGCACCCCTGTCGTTAAGTTATAATCACAAAAGAGCGCCTTGAAGACACTACAATTTACAATAACAGTTAACAGAGGTCCACCTCTAACTAACAATTCAGTTATGACTGACTGAAACTCACTATAAATGTCAAAATGTCTTCACTGAAGTTTTCTCTCAAACTTCCATTCGTATGCTCCCTTGCAAAGCGAGGGTTCACTATTCAGACAAATTTGGTCGCCCAGCACTCAGCAATTTTTTCCAGACATCAGTCCGGCTTTCAGCCTATTAAATCTTTCCTTTACAAAGTCATAAAATTCATATTCTAATTCCATACGTTTCTTCATTATCTCTTGCACCTCCGGAGAAGGTCCCCTCTTGTTCGCGGTTCTGGTAGATGTCATCCTGGAATTGAGATTATCGTCTGAAAAAAGATAAAAAATTAATATAGGAAACTATAAAAAGGAAACCAGTAGAAACGGAAATATCACAAGTGCAATGAGAACTCAACGTTAAAACAAGCAATCTGCTTAAGCCTTGGGAAGACGCGGGTGAACAAGTTACGAATGGTTTTAGTTGTGAATAAGGATGACGCGAGTTGTCTTGAAAATAGATAAATTGAACAAGAATTGACACAAAATATTAAAAGAAGACAATTTATGAGAGATCACGCTGAAGACTGATACTCCGCTGTTTTTCTCTTTCGCTTGAGAAAGTAATAGAACAATTAGTATCATGCATCTCCTTGTCTTTCTTTATTTTGTTTTGATATGCACTAACCTGGAGTCTTATAGGTGTCTAGTACGCCCGTGAAAAATTCTGGTAAAAGTTTTTCAAGGACAAATAGAAAATCTTCCAACTGCTCCGTAACACCAACTACCAAATAATTTTCCATGACGTTTTTCTTGGCCTGTTCAAGCGCTTGACTTGTTGGTTTCCTGGACAGGGATGAAAAGGAAGGAGATAAAATTGAAAACAGGAAGGATTTGATGAAAGGTGAGTGTGACCGAGTGGTTAGGGCGTGGGCTTGTAATCTGGTGGTCCCAGGTTCAAACCCTCCATGTTGCACCCCGCTACTTACTGGATTTGTTCTTGGTTGTCCCGAGTTATCTCCTTAGCTACGCTCTGTAGACAACCAACTGGCTTGTCTCTTAGGATTTACTTAATACTACGTTTATTCACAACGTTTCAATTTAAACTGAAAAAAACCAGTTGGGGAAGTAATAATAATTATAAACTAATTCAACAGTTACTACACTTAAGCTATATGAACTGATTGGGAGCAAAATGAAAGGATACACATAAAGAGTACTATACAAGCCTTACACTCAAAATACGAAAAAATCTATACATACATATAAAAAAATAAAAAATAAAATAAAAATAAATGAATAAGTAAATAAAAATTTAAGAACTGCGTAACGTGAATTCCGATAAAAACCTGCTGATAATTAATAATAAATAATAAATAATAATAAATAATAGTCATAAGGACAATAATTAATAAGTATTTATCTCGTAATTCTTTGGTGACACTTATTCATGCATTTATTATTTTGTCGCTTAGACTGTGGTGTTTGTATGGTTACTTAAATTAAAGATCTTAAAATTACAACGTATTCAAAACGCAGCGGCGAGACTTTCTATGACCATTGGTAAGCATTTCCATTTTACACCAGCGCGTTATGATCTTCACTAGTTCCCAGTACGCGCTCGTATTTGTTTTAACATATCAGTCTTAGCTTTTAAGGAAATTCATGGATTGGTGCCACTGTATATTAGACCAGAAATTTTATTGTCCTTATGACTATTATTTATTCTGATTTTTTTTATTTTATTGTCTCATGAACATTTTACATGGTATACTTAGATTGTTGTAGAATAGTTTTATAGGTGAATCATTGTAAAGCGCTACTGATCATTTCTGTGTAAATAACGCTATAGAAATACTCTAATTATCATTATTATTACTATTATTATTATTATTGTTATTATTATCATTATGATAACGGTTCTCACCTGCAGAAGGCTTCATTGCCACAAAAGTAAGGGATGATGTAAAACACTCTTTGCGGTTTGACGCAGTCATCCATTTCCTTTTTGACGCATTCATCAAAGGTCTAAGGAGACGAGTAAGCAGGAAAAATTAAAAGTTACTTTTAAGAGAATTGAAGTTTAAGGAAGTTTTCAGTTGACCAGTTTGAGTTTATGTCGACACTTTTCTGCTGAGGAGCGAGAAGAGAGCTCCGAGGGAGGGTTGGGTGTAGAGGAAGAAAAATTGAAAGTCGGCTTGTGTGCCTAGAGACCCACCCTGCCGGAGTTTACCCCAGTTTCGGTGGAGTTTTGAAAATGATAAGGAGTATTACAACTACCCCCTCAGTAGACGAGAAGCTGGTCCATCGTACCTGCCAATCGCTCAGAGTGGGGAGAGTTAGGGGAAGTTTGGTCTCCTTCACTTTCTTCTTTCAGATGTCACGCAACGTTTTCGTAAAATCATAATGGACCTGAAAGCACTGCGTGGCATATTAAAGAGCGAAAGCGATAAAGAAGGTAACTTTCACTACACAAACCATATTTTTCTGTTCCTCCGTGCCTTTGAAGCTCCAATTTCTTTCACCTTCTCTATGATCCCCGAATCTACTGTAGTAGTACGAAGAGACCATACGAGCCAGGGGATCCCGTATCAAGTTGATGTAAATGGGTTGAACGGCGCCAAATCTGGAGTAAAGAAAAGATAACTGCATTTATTCAAGGCTGGTTTGCGAGCAGGCCCTTATTTTCAGTGCTGCAGGAAGTGTGTCGGGGAGTTATTTGCCTGAAGTCTGGCACTAATAATGAGACCCCATGCAGACCTCTCACAGGTTAGCGTTTGTCAAGGCCTCAAACTTTCCCGCGGACGGAGAAAGGCTTGTGTCGATGCCTTAATATTGAGGGCCTTTTTGCGGGCTCTCTTAACCCTTTACGCCCTAAAATCAGTATTTATATTCTCCATACTGTTATCTGTACATTTACTAAGGTGCCGACAAGGAGAATTTGTGTAATAATCAAGAGTTTCTTTAGTTGGTGATCATTTCTTTTATTCTCATGACATCACAGGACGAAATTGCAAGAATCCGTAAACGGACACGTGGCAGAAACATGTTAAACCGTTCCGGAAACACGACGGATAACCTGTGTTTCCGTTACCGGTTTCGTGACGTTTTCTCGCGTTTCCGTTGCTGCGTATACAACGGAACCGGACCACTTTTACGTAAACATAACGGAAACATGGAGTTGCATGTTTCCGCCACGTTTCAGAAATACGGAAACATGTGATTTCGTCCTGTGCATTAATGTGTGATTCAGTGGTGATATTGTAAGGAGAAACTAGATGTTAGTTATTCTTAGGGATCAAAGGGTTAACGCTAGATCCCACCTATCTAATACTTAATTCTCCCCTTTGACTTTTACATACTTCCCGGTATATTAGGTTATATAGAATTAAGCGAGTTATCAACGTCTCAATCTATTGCTGTTACGTTTTTCCCAGTCAAAAATTATATCGCAAACATAAAAGATAAATGTTAATCACTCCTCGTAGTAAAGCAGTGATTTTTTCGGCTATTTCACTATTAAGTTTCAACCGATAAACTCGTTTGCTAGTTGTTGGTGAACTCCACCGTTTATCCTAAAGTTGCGATTTTATCTCTTCGGCTGCTCGGAGGGTGAATAGCTGTAGCCGATCACTTCCGAGCTTCCGTATGTTTCTCAGGTTTAAGGTACTTGTGTTTCAACTGTTATTGTAGAGACGAATTAAAATTATAAACGTAAAGCTAAAATCTTAGTTGGATTTTATTTCATCTGAAAGCTTTGGCTCTCTTTTAATCCTTTATCTTCTAAGAGTAACTGATATTTAGTTTCCTCTAACAGTATAACTACTGGATCAAACACAAAAGCCATGAAAATTGAGGAAATGACCGACAACTTGTGAAAATTTTGATTGTTAAACAAATTCTCCTTGTTAGCAACTTAAAAAATGCATAGAGAACAGTGTGGAGAATATGCAGACCGCCAGGTTAGGGTTGAAAGGTTAACCATGCCGGTGAATTTGTAGCAAAGGAGTTGTTACCTCTTAAAGTCGACGAAACGTATGTGGTGATGATAGATGAATGGTGGCTGGAACTGATCTATGAGGTCCACAAGTTCAACCTGTAAAGGTAACAGAAGGACAGAAAAAAAATTAAGAGATAGATAAATAGAGAAAGAGAGAAAGAAAGAAAATAAATGGAAAGAAAGAATAAAAGAAAATTAGGACATGTCAGCTGCGTTAATCGCCAAAACGCATACATGGGAAAGTGTGAAGCCTTGGGCAACGCAAGCCAGCCAGAGATCTTGAAATGGTCTGGCATCTTATTTTTAATGCCAGGCCCCCGGTAATCAATCCTCTCCTAGACTGCAATATCAATGTTGTTTTTGGAGGCAGGGAAACGGACATCTGGGGGGATCACATTGTGTGGGAACAGAGGGAGAATAAGTCGTTACCAACAGAATATCAAGACAGGGGGGTTACTATAAAACATTGACTGGGAAATCATAACAACACAACAATACCTCAGGGGGGATTAGACAAATTTATTGTGACATGGCAAAAGTCCTCCGACCCACCCCTCCCCTCATCCGCGATAAATGATGATCGTTCCCTTAATAGCGGTTACCTGTTCGCGAAGAGTGACTTCTCCGTTACTATTCTGGGTTGAACCAATCACTTTATACCCCAGTTTTTTTGTCAGTGTAGCCATGAGATGTATCATAGTGCGGCTTCCACATTTTCCCACTCTATTGTAGACAATTATTTTCTGTGGAAATAGGATAATACACATAATAAAGATTAATAGTACCGGAGAGCCATAAAAGAAAGAAAAAAAGGATGAGAACAAACCTAATGATTATTAAAGAAACAACAAGGGGGTAAACAAGCAAATTTTTTAGCGAACTATTTAAGCAATGAACTGCACTCTTTATCGGTTTACTGCTGTCATAAACCATACAGGAAGCTGGGAGGAAAGGAAAAAAGGTTGTAAATCCTGAGCTGAGACTAGCCGATTGTTCCTTTGAAATCCTACAAGGGTTGTAACACTGGTATATTGATGGAGAGAGTGGTCTATTGCTTTTGTAAAAGAAATTTAGAAAAGGCGGTTTGTTTTAATGTTTTCTGGGTTGCCTGATGCGAAAAGAAAAACATAGGTTTTGGACCAATCAGGGCGCTGGCCGCATCCTTGTTATTTTATAAGGATCAAAGATCATGTGAGATATAACCTAGATGTTCTTGAATGATTTGTTTTCAAGCATTATCAGATGGGGCTTATTGTTTTTATTATAACATCAGATGGCCAGTACCAGCAGATTCAGACATGCACGGTCATTACTTTGGACAGTGAACTCTCAGGCTTGCGTCTAAGGGGGTCAACCCAATAAACTCTGAAGACTGACTAGCATCTAGCATCAGGCACCCATTAAAGTCACGAGAATAAAGAAAACGATCGCTGACAAGATTAAGCTCTTGGTTCTTCAGCGCCATAGAAAAAGTATGGAGAACATCGTGGACAATAAACGAACTGAGTTGAGGGTATAAAGGATTAAAGAATTAAAATAAATTGGTTTTTAAAATTTTTTGATGTGAGTGCTAAGGATATTTGACAGGCAAAATAGTGATATGGAATAATTTTACGACACTTACCCCTTTTCGCATTGATTTCAAGGTTGAAAACACTAGAAAAGAAAACGTAGTTATTAGTCAAAACAGATGTAGGTAATTCTTAATGTCGCACTACGCGCATGTGCTGTGGCCGACCAATATTTCGCGTTGGTCTTTTTTTTTCGGTCAACAATCTATTCTGGAGGCCTCTGGCCTTCTTTTCCGTTCCCTCACCTTACCTTGAGCTTTACAAATTAAAACTCGTTAATAATTCATTATGTTAGATATAAGTTTTCGACAACAATTCGGCCATCTTGCGTGGCCAAAATTTCTCCCAGGACAAACTTGTCGGGTCGCTGTTTCTTAAAGCGCTCTTTCAAAGAAAACTAAACTGGTTACCTGGAAATCGACCAAAATATCGATATAGGCATAATTTCATATTTCTATACATTCATGAAAAACAAACTTCTCACGACGGCACTGCATGAACCAAAAATATTCGTGTAAATTTAGGCGCTTCTCTAAATGCTATGATCAACTTGCGTTTCTGCTTCGATAACTAATGAATAATTTTCGCTCTGTTTTGTCTTGAACTGTTATTTTCTGAACGCTTTAAAACCTCAGTTAACTTGAAGCCCCTCGATGTTATGGTGAACACACATTTGTCAAAAATTTTAATTTTAAATGCGAGCACTTGTACTGCAAAGTAGCTACATTCTGATCATTTTGTCCCATCGTTTTAAGGGGCTACGCATCACATTTCAAATCGCGAGCTTGAGAATATGCTTTGACGCGACACAGCAATCATTATGAATATGAAAGCGATCTTTGCAGTAATGAACACTACTTAAGCAGTAGTGAAAATGAAGCGTGAAAAAAAATTCAGACCTGTACGGGATTTGAACCCACGACCTCTGCGATACCGGTGCAGCACCTACTAAATGAGCTAACAAGCCAACTGGGAGCTGGTTATTATGTTGGTTCCAATCATTCCTCTCTTTCAACACTCACATAAACGGTCTTTTCAATCACTATCTCAACACAGCCTCTTCATTATCTATTGCATCAAATTTATAAGCAATTTTTTTTTCACTAAAAAGTTGTAGAAGAAACAAAGCACCACGTCGATCAACTACTAACTTCGAAACTCCTACTATAAAAAACTCTAGAATTCTGTTTTTAATGTCACGATTCCTTTTGGTCTTTTCAATAGCGAGCTAGCGAGTCACAAAGCCTCCTCAACACCATATCAATGAAGAATGAAGAACCTTTAAAATCTTATTTAAAGGAAAAATTGATATGCGTGCGTTCGTCCGAAAATATGAGGTGTTCGTTAAAACAAAACTAACCGTAAAACCAATCGACTGGAAAACAATTAAAGACTAAGACTTTATTGATGATTTTGTACGGTATTGTTTTAAAATTTCGATTACGCAAGTGGTTATTTCTACAGTGAAAGTGCATGAGCTGTATCGAGCTTTAGGTAATGTTGCAATTGATCACGACAATTAATTCTGAAATCCGATGACACAGGAATAAAAGGCGGTCGAAAGAGGTTAGTTTAAGATTTCTGCACAGCCCATGCTTCATTATGCAGAAAGTTCTTGGAGAAAGAAACAATGGTAAAAACAATAGATTACCTTTGGGACTGTGGCTTTGTTTAAGAATATAAATGATTTGGTTTTAATTCAACTGAGTTGATAATGGCCATCGTAAAGAGTTTGTAAAGCTCACGTTTCGAGCGTTAGCCCTTCATTCGAGTAAGTGGTATGGGAATAGCATGGTGCTAAAGGAATCTTCCCGAATTCACTTCATTTCTAACTTTCTCATCCATTTTGGTTTCTTAGGTTCTGCGTTGTCTAGTAAAATGACAAAAGCTAATTCTGACTTATTTTCTACCATTGTTATTTGTTGAGGGAGCAAGATCCCTGTAGAATCTCATACCAATTATTATGCAAACATACCATTCATTATGCAAACAGTACTTGGATAAAATAAAACAATGGCGAAAACAATGAATCTACTTTGGGACAACTGCTTTATCCTCGAAAATATTTTAGTTTTATAGCCCAACTGGGTTTATAATGCAAATTGGCCGCCTAGAAGAGTTTCTTCGTTCGAAACGTCGGCTTTAGAAACTCTTTACGGTAACCAATTTACATTGTCAATTAGGATGATAAAAGCAAAGTATCTTGTGATACCCCTCACCGACGCGCTATCACAGTTTTTTTGAGGAACTTACTCCCCCCCCCCCCTTATTCATCTGTAGTAGAAAAGCATGAGGATTGCAGGGGAATCTTTAATCCGGTCATTGTTTTACGTTTTTCTTCAACAGCGTGTATTTTTTCATGGAAAAGAAGTGAGATTAAGAGATAATTTTTTTTCAATAATTGCTAGAGCGTCTTAGTCTTTGAAATATGTGAGGTGGACGCCTATTGTGGGCAAAACGTATTGAAATATTCGCCATCGGAAAACGGCCAACTTTGTGGGTGGCAAAAGCGGTAATGAACCCATACATTCTTTGTAATATTTCTATTTTTGACATCGTGCGGCATAGGTAATTGTTGATGGTTAGGTTTCAGTATTTACATTTTTGTAGCTTGATAGGATTATAAAGAGCCTATGCTAATGAGCGACAAATGCAAATAAAAATTCCCCTGTGCGAGAGCCTTTCCAAACCCAAAGTTTACATCACAGATTCGTGTACACCGGAATCTCTTTCTTAGAAAGTTTGGATTGTAAATGAGGATAACAATCGCCGATTGACTTACCTTCCCAGGGGTGAATGTTGAAGTTGCTTCTCTTCTCCATATCTGTGAGTCCCTTGAACAGCGTGGTTTTGAAACGGTCATTACTCGTCAAATAAAGGGAAATTGTACATGTCGCTAAAATGGACGTCATGATGACCACCAATATCTGAGGAGCTTTGAATCTCCTTCTTGCCTGCATTGTGGTTCTGTCAATGACTCTGTCTAAATAAATAATCAATTTTATTTTTGTAGCTCAAAGGTAATGATGTGAAACGAACAGAATACAGAATGTTAGCTCATCGACGAACCCTTGATTTCAAGCTAATAGTAACACGATTGATTTAAGTGGCACAACAAGATACATAAAAATGATAAACAACATTTTAGAAATAGCAAGGAAATTTCCTCTTGCCTACTTTGCGGTACTGTTAATCTCTGTCTCCGAATGATTCTTCGATGTCGAACGATGTTATTGAAGAAGATTAGAAGGATTAAAATGAGAGAAATATAGTTCATAACGGTGGCCCACAGGGGAAAAAATCACAATAGAACTCAGCAACAAATCATTAGGCGCAGCACAAAAAGTTACGTGACATTTAGTATAACACAAGATTTCATTGAAACATGAAATTCTGTTTGATGTTTGGGAGAATTGAAGAGTATGTTTTAACAAAATACGGATGTTGATGATTCTAAAGAGGCAAGGTTCACTCATTTGAGCATCAATTTTCAACTATGTTGTATCACTTAGCCTAATTATTCAATAATACCCCATTTCTTTCTATTTACTCTAGGGATTAGAGGCAGATCCCTTATAATAAAATTTGAATAAAAATTGCAGATACAGGTCTAATATGTACCATGCTTAACCCTTCAATACTTAGAATTGCTTTTCCAATATTTCATCTCGCAAACAGTTTATGAGAGTAAACAATTTTGTCAGCAGAGGATGTTAATCTATTTTACTAAAATGTGGATCATTGGATGACGCAATTCAAGAGGTTTCATTGGCTTAGCTATCATGATGAGTTATGAGCAATTATACCATGCTTTACAAATATGGTAAGTGTACGCGTCAAAAAATAAAGTTTACAAAGTAACCTACGGGCCTCGTTGGCTATCTATCATCCCATATCCATTGCGCGCTCGTGGAATAACTGTCTAATAACTCCTAAATCTCCTATCGAAATTACCATTTAGCAGCAATTACCGAAGCACAGCGGTTTTTTTCCTTAACCGCTTTCGAAGGGAGCTTTTAATCATTTCAGAAAACATTTCATGGATGTTGTGGTTTTTGGCGATCGAGTATTCAATTTCCAGATCAACAAGGTTAAAAAAAGGTCTGTAAAACTGAAATGTAATGCTGACGACTCGTCACCCGAATATATTTATCCGAGCGCCTCGTATGCACAAGATTTGTTTAAACCTTGACTGAGACCTTATGCTCGTAGTCTTGATTTTCAACCGATTTTTCATCCATCAGTAAATTTTCTGGTCTCAGGTCTTAGCTTTCGGTTAAATTCACGTTATTTCTCAGCAGACTGCCAAAACTTTGACCAATTCTTAACTATTAGTTGAGCCCCATGCTGTAAATTCGAACTGAACATGTGAAAGCCTTATACGCTGGCGTACTTACAAAAACGTTATCAGGAGTGAAAAGAAGAAGTGGCAAGAGTGAGTGATTGAGTGATGGATGCAAGGAGTGAATTTTGGGTCATACGAACAACTCAGAAATGTGCTTTCAGCCATTTTTCCAAACGAATTATTATAACTGAGTACTGACAACGTTTGCATATGTAAGGCCGTTACGAATGATGGGAATGTTCACGGACGGACTCACGGGCACGATGAAAAGGAGTCTACATTGCCATGAGCACCGTAGACTCAAAAATAAAATTGAACTAAATGGAGTCTCTGACCTGGGTTGATTCAGAGGCCCAGATGACTACGGCCCACTAAATTGACCAATAATTTACGAGAGCATTACCCTGCTGAAGGGGGCTACTGGATCGTTTTTGATCTTTATATTAAAATTTCCTACGCGAGATGTTCTCGAGGACTTTTCACAGTAAAAAGAGGCATAAATATCGCAGAATTGCTTGTTTGTTGACGTACGTTATTATCGTTTGATAAAGAAAGTAAGACACGCCTACAAATCATGGGAAAAAACAGATGATTATGCTTCTTGATGCTACAAAAACTGCCACAAGAAGTGATAAGCTTCTATTGTACAACATTCATCAAGTTTTAAAATGCAGGTTACATCTTTTGATGCATCCCTCCAACGGAGATGAAATCTGGCTGATTCAACACTTCCGTTCTTAGCAATTTTCCGTTAAACATCCTGCTTGAATGGTTATATTATGATATTATGACCTAGCGCGAATCACTTTGTCTAGAATTCTTCTTGAAATATATTATGGTATGTGACCGTATATTCATTTCAACTCTTTTGTTATTTTGTATTTATTAGAGATTTTCACTTTCTTCAATTTTCTCCTCGAACGATTTACGTCATGGCTTGGTCTTTCCATTTTAAGTTCTCAAGATCTCGCAAATAATTTTTTTATTTTCATCGGAGAGAGGAAATTAAAGGGTTTTTCCAGCGCTATAAATATCACATTGGTGTCCATATTCGCCTTTTTTTAACCAATTAATGCAAAGGTAAATGAAAAAAAAAACATGAAAAAAATGCCTTCAATTAACTCATTTCAAGCAGCAGACTGTTTGTCTACCCACTTTGAATGGATAAGTACTACTGAGGAAGTATTTATGAGATAGAGTTTAAGAAAGAAAGGTAGAATTGATATCCTCGCCGAAGAAGTATATATCTTAATCCAATCACAGGTATCTTACAAGAAAACGAAAACGATCACAGAATGACAAGGACAACAAATTTGACGGGAAGTGGAGCACAAACGATTATATTTGAAGAACCGCGATATTTCTCCTTTTTGTTAAATGATTACAACAACAATCAATTTATCTCCCAGCAGTTAACATTCTCTTCTCCATCACAGCATCTCTTGGGAATACTCTTACCCTTGTTGCCCTTCACAAGGAATCTTCCCTTCATCAACCTTCCAAACTCTTTTCACGGAGTTGTCCGGCAACAACTGATATGTTGGTTGCTCTCGTTACTCAGCCTCTTCATGCTACTCATTGGATGTCTGTTGTTTACAGACACTAGAGAATTTGTCGATACGTTTTAGACACAGCACTCAATACAAGCTGTACTTTATGCGGAGTATCTTTATTGACGTTGACGGCAATGATCGTGGACAGACTTCTCGCCCTGTTGTTGATACAGACAGACAAGATGTAACTTAAAACGCACGTTCGTCATTGTAGCTCTATCTTGGATTTTATCTGGTGTCAGTTTCTTATTACACAGTTTAGATCACCGTATAACCTCATGATATAGCCGTATAGGTGTTCCATCTTGCCTAGTAATCTAAATCGCTTTGTATACGAAAATTTTCCAAGCTCTCCGTCATCGTCACGCCAAAGTAGAGGATTATGTTTAAAAACATCCGAGCCAAATAAATACACTGAACATTACTCGATAAAAAAGGCAGTGTACTGCTGATATATTTAGCCTTAATCGTTCTTTATTTGCTATACGGTAAAGTGGAACTGATTGTGATCAGAAACGGTAAAACATATTCATCACATTTCGTGGTCGTGAGGGGAGTGGTTAGTACCTTAGTTTACTTTAACTCGACGTTAAATCCGTTTCTCTATGGCTGGAAGGTTAGTGAAATAAGACAGGCAGTAAAGCATACAATCAGACAAGCACTTTGGCGTCCTTAAGGTTAGATTATTCCAGTTGTAAATGAATTAATGGTTAAAGTTGTACGTGGCGATACACGCGTTGATATTGAATACCAGTAGTACTTATTCAAATTACGGTCTGAACATTTTACAAGAGTAAATTTTGGGAATTTCTTTCCTGTCGAAAGCTGTTTGTAATACGTAAGTATTGGCGAACATTGTTATCTCATTGAAAGAAGGCGGTTTCGTGATTACAGACTTATAGAGAAGCCTTACCGAAAAAGGCATCCATAACCTCTATTTGTAATGTTTAGGAAATGGTCAATAATGTTGGGGAATGAGAAAACATGTCAATATATGTGTTGTTTTAACTGTCAGTTCGACTTCATAGTTTATTCTGATAGGAAAAAATATTTAGATGTAATGAAACAGTTTCGATTATGGAAGAAGGTTGCAGCAAAACAATTAGTAGGTTACTTCTATAACATCTAGGGTGAATAAGGAAAAGCCTAGTGAAACATCAACTTTCGAGATGTATTGGCATGGCGTTAGTTAATTCACTTGATTTCCTAACGCTCATGGAATTTTTAGGTATACACCTGGTATCTTCCCTTTATTTTCTGAGCTGAAAGAAAATGTCTTGAAAGAAAGTTATGCTCCAAGGAACAACACCCGCCTTGATCTTATCCAGTTGTTATTGTTAGGTCCAAAGAAGTGAATTTATCTCACATCTGTGTGAATGAAAATATGTAATTGTTAATTTGCTGGGCAGAGTTTATCAAGCAGTGAAGATGATGACATTGCCTGGAAACAAAAAACCAAAAAAAAAATCAGAAGGAGAAGAAGACAGGAAAAACATTATTAACTCAGGTAATGTTCTAGGGTGAACAGATTTTGAGGCTCTACACCTGTCAGTAGTTAAGCTCTACAGTGTCCTTGTCAATTCCCAATGTGATTTGCATCATTATGAAAACATTATGTTAAGAGATTCAAATAATGATATGTATAACATCAAAACTATAACCTGACCTTATATCTGAATTAATCTTACATCTCTGTTAGATGCTGATGAAGATCCTTTTCCTCCAAAAATAAGGTATGTGATTTGTTGCTTGAATTTGGTTCCATTTTATACAGTTGTAGTTAAACTCTTTGGTCCTAATATCAGCCCTGAATCAAGAGTCAAGGAAATGATCACCAACTTTAAAAGCTCTTGATTATTAAACAAATTCTCCTTGTCAGCACCTTAGAAAATGCATAGAGAACAGTATGGAGAATTTGCATACTGATTTTCAGGTGTTAAGGGTTGAAAACAAAAACCAAACAAACAAACAAACAACAGCAAAATAATAAAGACAGTGTTACACAGCTATCAAGAGTGAATTTAATGCAACATTGTTGTAGAACTAAAATGTTTAACAGATGGATTGTTATTCTTGCTTCAGTCCAGTCAAACCTAAAGAGAAAAAGGCAACTTCTGTTCTTGATTTCTTTGGCTCTACTTCAGTTGAAAGGAAATCCAGGAAACCATTTGCCAAAAGGGAAAACAGGTGAATAACTAACTTCTCTTGTTTTGCCCACAATTTTTTTTTAGAAATAAAAAATCAGGCATCCTGTGTATTTTTGACAGTAATTCATGCATCATGTATTGAACAGGGAAAACTTTAAACCTCACCATACCTTGCCTTTCTATGAAATTCATGCATCACATGTTAATTTCTGGGCTTAATCAAGCATTCCTTGTAGACCCTCTGCCAATCTGTTATAGTTATATCAGGATGAACTACAGTGAACACATACCATGTCACAAAATTAATGGGTAGTGACCAATTGAGGAATAGTTTTGGGCATCCTGAAAGGGATAAGTCCTTTTGCCTCTAAGATATTTAAATCAGTTCTCTTTTCTGTCTGTCATACAAGTGTTATGACAATATCTTTGAGAATATGGTGTTCAATCAAACAGTATCTTCTGGTCTGATGATTTTCTTTCTTCTCATTACATTGCTGCCTGACTTTGAATTGGTATTGTTACAAGAAATTAAAAAATTAATCAATCTTGAGAGTGCAAATTTTAAGCTTGATCCAGAGCTCAGCCCACTTAATGATCATACCTTGATTCCCTGTAGAACCATCAACATTTTTTTTTCATTTCATTCAGCGATCTGACAAGTCTGAAGAAAATGAAGACTCCAAAGTGAATAGAAAAGAAGAGTACAAGAATGGGAGAGAAAAGGGAAGAAAGAGAAAATGGGAATGTCAACTGTAACACAACAGAGCAGCCATCAAAGAATCAAAGTCTGAGGTTAAAAATCATTGACTGCTGACATAAACAAATTATGGGTAATTTGTGCATACTTATGTAATTATTTTTAGCCACCAATCATTGCAGAAAGTGAGTAGAAAAAAAATGGGAGGTAAAAACCCGCCTCAGTACGCTCTAATTCCATTGTTTTCTTTTGTGTCTATTTAACTATCACACTTGAAAAAGTTAAATTTTGTTGCACTGGTTTAACGACCTCACTCTAACTGCATGTACAGTGTATTCATAGAAAACAATAAACTTTTATTTTTAGAATATTCAACATTTTCTATCCTTGAACTCAAAGGTATCAAAGCAATGACCCATGATAGATTTTGTTATTATACTGTTGTTACATGACCTTGAATAAAATGTTTTCACATTTCTGCTATAAAGTGTCCTTGGATGTCAATTGTCACATCATCTACCCCTCTGGCTAATTTGTTCATTTAAAATTGTACTAACTTAAAAGAACAATAGGATATGTAAATGCAAAAAATTGTTGGAGTAGTACAGCCAATAAAAGTCCATTTAAGGTTTTTAAACTGTTTTTTTGAACTGTTCATTTACAAATATCAAAGGAAATGTTGCAATACTTGGCCTAATCCACACGGTACTGAGCATAAAACATTGTTAGCTTAGGAAGCATCTTTGATTTCTACACCACAATATCTCTGGGTATGCGCTGCACAAAAAAAATCTTTCTTCACATATACAACAAAGTCAATCCAGTCCAAACCTGTGATATTAAGAACACCTTGACACTGATAGTAGCAGACATGTGACTACTTCAATGTAATTACTCCATCTGGATTTTTTTTCAGATAAAAGGATGAATCTTTGCAACATTCTTCAATTGTCATTTCTTTGTTAGAGAATGGGCATTTAATCTCAATGGCTCCTATTGGATTTGCTTCCCTATAAACAATGCTATTTGGACTGCATGCAAGTAAGGGCCAGGAAGGGTTGATAATCAACCCACAGTCAGCAACCTCTTCCCCACTCTTGGACTTGCACATTTCATGAGCAACATGTTCATTATCAATTCCCCACTTCAATGAAGGGGACATCCTAGATGTTGATGTACTTGTTTTATTTATGTTTGCTACAATAGACCTTTTTACAGTTCCTGGCGCCATATTGGATTAGTAACTGCGCACACACGATAACAAGGCTGGGGTTGACCCGGTGGTTCTTTCAAACAGCTGATCTGCTGACATTTCATGATCTAATACACTTTTCAATGTGATTTCTTCCTTCAAAATAGTTCTTTAACACAACAATATGAAAATTTCATCATTAGACGACATCCAGAAACTCAAAGCAAGAGATCTCAGGGAGATTTTAAATATAATTTAAAATCAAAGGTTGAATTAGAGCCGACTTAGTGTTGAAAGTTTATGCTTTGCTGATGTGACACGTCCTTCCATCGAGTAGTGGAGAAAACCGAGAACTTCTTACAGATGTCCAGGACCTATAACAAAACCAGAGCAACTTTAGATACGAAGTAACTATGGTAAGGATTTCAGCCCTTGGATGGGCGAGCAATCTCCGTAATTTACCTGAGATGAATTTCAGTCAGCTTTACGATTACCCTGTTGTTTCATGAGAATATCGCCACATCGTGTTGAGAGGAATGCATTACAGGAAGTACCACAGAAGCTGTTCAGTATGGCTTAGAAAGCGAGGCAAAGGCTGCGGCCCTCTAGGTAGAGGAGATTTGCTATTGCTGCTGTGGTTAATGTGGTACTTGTTGTTGTATCATATTCTTCAGTTAAAGTTGTTCCCATTTTGTTCACCCATTTGTACATTTTATCTGATGGGAAACTATACAATAGAGCCTGTAGAACCACTTGATTATAACCCTTGTTTCTATCAACCCATGAGGAAAACTGTAACTAACAGATGTCATAATATTTTCATACCCATCTGGCCCAGGACAACTTATGCTCGTGATACATTGAAAACCATCTCAGGTCGCGACTCACAGTAATTTATTAGGTAGCAAGACACCATTGAAAGAATCAGACCAAAATATTAGACAATTTAAAAACTCACAGAAGTGACTGATTCATGTAACTTCTCCAAACACTATCCAGCAAACAGATAATGTTAATACTGAAAGTTATCAGGCAAAAGTTATCTTGATCTTACATCAAATTCTCATAACTTATTTACAAGTACATGTGTAGCAACTAGAAGGGAGAATTGACAATCAGATCTTGGGTATTTAAGGGTTAACGGAAGAGAACAGACATGCTTCCTCTCAGCTACTGATCTCAACAATGTTAGTCCTTTACACACATTTAAGTTTCTGTCAGTGATAAAAATTCAGTGAATTGATATTCCCATTCTTGGCACTCAGAGGCTTTCTGACGCAAAGGTTTGCTATACTAGTTCTTACTGCATTGTGTTAACCAATGTTATGATAAAATTTTGAGATGTAAAGAAGATACTTAAAAGATTGAGAAATATATCCAAATCAAGATATTTATTTTATCCTGTTATAGTTACCACAAGATTTTTTTGAAAGAGAATCTTTCAGACCATCAAAATGTATGAGAATTATTTTTTGCGAGACTTCTATCAAACTTTTTAGTATGAGGACAATTTTGTGAATAATAAAATTTAGTGTCATAGTTCATCTTTGTGTCGAGAACTCTTTTAGTTGGAGAAACTTGCTTTTTCTTTTTTTCAATTTGAAGCATCAAATTGATTGATACATAAAGCACACAAAATATTTTTTGAGAGTTCCATGTGGCATCTATAGTGGATGACTATCCTATCATAAAAAACAAAAACAACAACTACTGAAAACTGCTTTTGTCACAATTGCCAAATTTGAGTCAGTTTTCTGGGTCTGTCATAATAAGTGAAAACTCTGAAGCTACAGTGTCTTGGTTATTTTATTAAAAGCAATAACTTTCCAAGAGTTTCTCTGCTGGGTGTGTTTTAGGCAAGCCATGTAGTAAACAGGTGAGCAGCACTGAACTTCTTGACTTGCTGCCAGAATAAAAAAAACTCTACTGAACTTAAAACAATTCAGGTACCTACTAGAAAATTTGTACTAATTTTGCAACAATAGTTACCCTCATCCATAATTCACAGAGAATAAGATAAGTATAGAACAATAAATACTTAGCAAAAATACATGCCTCCGTGCATTAACTTGAAGAAGTGAAAGCTCGAAGGCAAACCATTGGGGCCATAAAATGTATTTGAACAATCAAAAGCAGCACACTACTTTCCTTTCTTTTTGGGGGAAAAATTAGCTTTATCGAGATTTTGGCTAGAACCAACCATTTCCTTAAAAATCGAACAAAATTATTTTACTGCTCGTGTACGAATTTCACCAAAAGCTCTCACAGAGATTTAAAGCGAGTCAACCCCAGCCTCGTTCTCACGTGTGCACGGTTACATTTCCAATATGGCGCTGGGAACTGTAAAAAGGTCTATTGATACAGGAGCAATACTCTCCCTTCAATTGCTCACCCTTCCAAATGATGAGGATGTCAATCTTTTTTGTCTCTCCTTAAACCAATCTTTGCTTTTTCGTTGAAGTCTAGTTGAGACCTCGTTGGCCATAGCCTCATTTTTGCTAACACCAACATTGTTATCAATGCATTGTAGAGTGTCAGGTGAAACATTCAGCTCAACATCAAACTATGGCATATTTTCAAATAATAAATCTCTTTTAAAACTATCATCAGATTTTTCTTGGTTTTTCTTTTGAACTGTACAGTTTGTTTCAAAAGTGCTGTTTGGTTAAAAGTCATTACAGATCAAAGTTGTGCATAATAATTGAGCTTCACCATTTTTTTGTAAAGATTTATACAAAGCTATTATTTCACCAGTTTGAACCTAAAGAACAGAAAAAATATTCAATCAAACCAATGAAACACTATCAGTAAAAAATATGCAATATAAAATTAAATACAACAAAACACCTTTGGCAATGCCAACATTATAATCACTTTTTTCCACAAAACAATAAATTCATAAAAATCTAGTACCTTCTTTGCATATGGTGGAGTAGAGCAATAATTTTCTCGTTTTCCTTGGACCAGTGGACGCTTTCTTTTGTTTTCTTTGTCTCTAGCGTAATCAGCTTTCTCAAAAGTCAGTTCTTCAAACTTGACCGCTTTTGTCGTACCAGAGTTGGATGGAATACTCCACTGCTAGAGCACCTAAGTGCAAGTCATATCATCTGTGACTTCTTTTAGTTCGAGATTTTTGTAGTCAAGCAAAAGATACAACAGTGCAGCAACGTGTTTACAGCCACCATCTTGACCAGATTTACAGTTGCATTTACTGAAAGCCACTTCACTAGATAGCTGGTCTAGATGACAGTATACCAAAGAGTTCTGTCGCTTCATTGAAGCAGAAACATTAGCTTTAACCAGAAAAAGCCGTTTAACCCCAGAGAGAATGTCAGGTTTAGTAACAACTTTTCGAACATACCCTTCCTTCCAGAGTTTGTAACCTTGTTTTTTTTATGTCTGTACGCTAATGGCGCTTTTAGGTCGGGCATGGTCTTCGAATTGTGGATTAGTCGATTGTCAATTTGTTTTTCTCCGAATGGCGGCATGCTTTTCAGACTTCTACCTCACGCGGTAGCTGTACTACAATCAGGACTGATGTTGTTGTCGTTTCTCTCGAAGCGGTTCTCTTATGGAGCTATTCCCATCGTTTTGGCTGCCTAAATTAACATGATATAAATTCTCTGAGTGCACAATCGGCTCTTTCTGAGCCGTTCTAGAGCTGTTAGGAGCGCTAGGTTCAGAAAAGACATCGGTAAAAGTATTCAACGAAGAACTTCAAGGGAAATTGTCAGCCATTTTGGTGGTTTTGATACCACTCTAACCACAATGCATTGGGCACTCCAGTATGCTAATTTTATTTATACATAATGTTCATCAACTTAAAAAACTCTTAAAGTATTACTCAATTTGTCTGTCTGTCTGTCTGCTCTTTTGTGTGTTTACATTCATCCAATTACTGTCTTCCAATCTGCCGCTAACTCTTCTTTTTCCCTCTGTCCAGTCACCCACACCTCTACATAAGATTTTGATAGTAAAGGTTTTTTTTTCGCCTCTGATCTTTGTTCTTGTGCAAGAGAACCAAGTCTGTTATGGGTAGACAAATATCGGCCTCGCGCAGTGAAACAGATTATTAGTCAGTTGGGTAATAAGAGCAACATGAGCAAGCTGATGAAGTGGCTGGGAGACTGGGAAAAGAACAGAAAGAAGTCAGTCTCTAAATGTGAGTACACGTGTATCTGATTATCAAGACGCTTTTCTCTCAAATTTCCTCTCCTCAGGCAAGAAATCAAACGGTTGAGGCAAACAGGCAAAGTATCGTAATAAGCAAATGAAATAATTTATAATGTTAATAGGACCGAGTGGAGTCTAATTCGATCTGTAATCATACGAGTGATTAGCAAAATCGAGCGACCGCGGGAGTCCTATTTCTTAATGACGAGTATGGTTACAGACAGAATTGGACGACGCGAAGTCCTGTTACCAATTAATCAAAACTATGACAAAGTTCGTGAAAGAAACTAGACATCGGTTATACATTTTCTCAAAAAAAAAAACAATTAACTCGACGAAATGCGCGACACTAGCGCGCGCATATGACGCTTTCTGTCCACTTACACAGGCATGAAGTGCCCCTTTAGCAGTCCTTTTACACTGTCTAATTACAAGCGTGACGCGTACATTATCATATTAGCGCTTAAATCGGGCTGGTGATGACCAATAATAGTGAAACAGCATAGCTACAAAAAAGAATCATAGATCCCCAAATAAACAATGATACACGATTTTCTGTTTCGAGTTCGATGAGCTCGTATTCAGCTTCTTCAATACTGCTGGTGGTGTTACCAAGTGCACCGTTTTGTTACACACTTGTGGGGCAAATCACATTTTCACAGGAGTTAAGGTGAGGACAGAATAAGTTATAAGTTAAGAGCGACCGAGTGCAGTAAATGAGGTAAACGGGTGTTGACTAAAGATACAAATAAAAATAATTTGAAACATCGATCGATCTTGTTTACTCGTCACGAACGCAGGATCGAATCTTAGACCATCGGATTTTACGATCAGAAGTTCTCACATATGGCTATAGATTTCTCGTTAATTAGCCATGACATACAGTGGATACATAAAGGATCATCCTGCACACTGCTTAGATCATCAATGTCGAAAGTTTCATGTCTTAAAATACATAATGTTAGAAAAGAAATTTCAAGCTCTTTCGTGACAAAGGAAAAAAATCATTTTTAACCGACGACCGAAAAAAAAAAACCCTATCCGTCAGATCAGGTTAAACAACAGATTAAATATCAATGCTGACATGTTGATAAGCATACCAGACCTTGAGGCAGCTTATTTATCTTCCCATGGGGGATCTACGGAGCTGCGACATTTCTGATTCCAGTATTATGTGCGTCACTTGTCTGTATGAACTATTATACAATTATTTATGGCCTCGCTTACTGCATCCAAACTCAGCAGAAAATTCTAGAGCTCAAAGAGACAGAGAGCTAGGGCCTCAGATTTCTCTTCCTTAAAGACGACTGGTTCAGTAACAATTTATTCATAAAATTCTTGTGAGATACACTGAGGGTTTCTGTACACAACGATGCATGGAGTACATAGATTTGAAATATTTTGAATATCTTTCTCAGATATTTCTTTAAGAAGAGTTCTTATGGTATTCGCTTTATTCTTTACAAGACGTGAAACGATTTAAATTCGCTTTTCTCTAGATACAACGAGAAGTCAAGTATTTTTCTTGGAAAAGAACTTTATTGGAGTTAAATTTATTGCAAGTACTCTTCAGGTGAGGAAAGATAATGAAGAAGTATGTAGCATATTATAATCGAAAGACGAGAGAATTGGAAAAAAAATTTACATAAAGAATACATATTATTGATTTGATTTCTTTAGCTTTTTATCTCCCTCTGGTGATTTCACTGGACACCTACGCTTTTGACTGCAAAAATATTTCATGCAAAATTTGGCGGGAGTTATTTACAAGAAAAAAGCTTACCGTTATTATTTTTAGAAACTTTATGAAGTTGTCACGGTGAGAGCAGAAAAAGAAAATTTGAGAGAACTGTAACGCTAATGGGAAGATGACCAAAAACAAATGTGTATCATATTGAACGAGGGATATATCGAGTTGATCACTTGAAGAGAAATTGCATTGGTACAATATGACTCACGGTGTGAATTCATCCTTATCGATTCAGTTATGGCAGAGTGTAACATGTCCTGCTCTGAGGAGAAAAAGGGTTTTGCGGATTGCGAGTGTTCTGCACCAAAAGAAAAAGAGCTGAATTTAAATCACAGAATTAATTACTCGTCATGCAGAAACATGTAAACAAGTAATAATCATGAAAAGAATAAAAAAACAAAAAAACAAAAAAACAAGCACAATAATTTGCTTAAAGAAGAAATGTTACCTTCATTTTTTCATCGAAATTGTTGTAAATCAAAATGTTATTCTTGATATTTTCAGGCATGTAGAATTAACAAATGACATCGTCTGTAGAATAGAAGGATTCGGAGGATAACAGTTTAACAGGTACAAATCAATTTTCATTCTGCAACTAATTAGAGCTGTAGAGCTCATGTTATCTATAATGAAAGATCGCAATCTTATTTTTCTTGCGGCTGACAACAATTAAATTTTAATTCAGTCGAATTTTCCCGGTTTATTGTTATTAGATGTGAAGATATTTCAGTGGTTTCTCTTATTTGACTCGTGGTTTAATATTCCGCACTCGATGCAATTTCCTTAAGCTTTAAACTCCTTGTAAACTATCCCTGTGATATCAATACATTATCTAGCAAACAAGTAATCAGAATACTCCAAGTTTTATCAGGCAGAATCATTATCTTTGAACTAACACCAAATTTCTGTATCTACTTTGAAATGAAACATGTAGCAGCTAGAGGGGAGAAGTAATAATTGGATTACGAGAGTTAAAGGTTTAACTGTGCGTTATAACTATGCGGCAGAAGCGCGTGATGAGCATTTGACAAAGCTAAATAACGCGCTGTATATAATTATAGCTCTCGTCAATATCAAAACCAGAAAATATCCCTCGAAAACAAACGAAGTTCGAAGCAAAGCTCGAGATTGAAAAAAAAAAACCACAATCCTTACGTTTCTTCTGATATCGTAACATTCGCGATACATAGTAATAATAACGGTAATATGGTTGTCGGTGAAATACCAGAATTTTTTCTGTTTCCAAAACGTGACATCTCCACCGCACGCTGTAAATGTACCATTTATATCTTCACATATAAAAGTATCAAGGTCGTCATAAGAACCGAATTTATCAACATGACAGTTTTTCTTTCCATGTGGCCTTTTTTTTGTTTTGTTTTGTTTTGTTTTCATTTCGGACGAATCTGTGACCTCTGTTTTAGCCAAAAATGCTGGAAAAGCGTTTATTCATAGGATAAAAATATACTGTTTAGTTACGACATTATACGAGGTATTCAACAGGCTACAAACATTTCTTTTTTTTCTTCTGTGGGGAATCAAAGTGGGAATCGACAGAAAGCACATTTTGCCCTCTTGGGTAGCCGATCAGAGCAGCTTAAGGGAAATGTCCTAAATTTCCCATTCGCTATAATATTGCAAAATATTCTTTTTTGATCAGCAATTCGTTCACAAATAATTTTTCAGTTTCATTTCGCTTTCAGTCTAATTCCTCCACCAAATGCTCATGGCCTGGCAGTGACTTCATTCGATGGTCTACAAGATTAAGCTATGTAGGAGTCTATGTGTTAGGCATGGCTTTCAATTTGTTGTAGATGAAGTTTCTTGATAACAGGAGTTTTGATGAATAAGACACTTTCCAGTGCCATTTTCTCCAGTCCCTTAAAATAACCTCGTATTCAGTGCCTTTTTTGAATTCGAAATGAAAAATTCGGATCCTTGCCCAACATAATTTGGAGAGGGATCAGCTCTTTCAGTTATTCTAAATCTCCTGGTTCCTTCCAAAAAAAAAATTAATGAAGGAGTTTATTGCCTAGAACTTATACTTCTATTAATAAAAAAACAGACTTTGTCCAGCAATTTTTCGATAGGTTTGAGGGACATTTTACACATGCACTTTGTAGAGGAACAAGGTCGATAAACTTGTTTCTTACGCAATAGGCTCGCGGGATGTTGGTAGAATTCGTGACGGAAACCCTCGAAGGTGTTTCGGATTGGAATAAGTTTCGCGAATTCTCCCAGCCCCACACGCGATAAAATGAAGGAATAAGAGAAAGAGTCTTAGGCAATCGCAATAGCGTGACAGAGGAAACTTTGAAATTCTCACTCTTCCTGTATGATTAAGTATACAACGTTTTCTTTAGGTTACTTAGCTATGGCAGAAAGTAACCTCCCAACAACAGGAGAAGAACTGGAGGTGAAAAATGCGTTTCCAGCCACAGGTGAGAAAAAGCAACAGGGGAAAGACTTCGTCAAAGTGATTTTGTACTGTTTGTGGATTAAGTATATCTTATTTCTGGTGCACAATTTTTTGGATCATTTCCACTCGACGGTTTAAAGGAATCCTCTAAATACGCCAGTATTAGTTGTTATTGCACTTAGTTGTGATCAATAAAAAAGTTGAAATATCTTCTCAGTAATTTCAGCGACAGAGGAAAGTCAAGTTACGTCAAGTGACGCTGAACTGGATGTATACAATGACCCTTTAAGAGGTAAGAAAACCAGGTGAAGTAAGATTGTTTGAAGGACGGCCCAGTGAAGTTTTTATCACATTTACATCAAAATTTGCTTATGTTCTGTGGATAAGTTTTTGAAACAGCAAAAGATTGTTTCTTCAAATTTCAAACTTTGTTTCCAGTAAAATATAAAACAAAGGAAAAACAATCGATTGCTCGATCCGATCGATAAAGCGGCAAATTTGAACGCGACTTCGCTTTGAAGAGCCCTAAATTAGAGATGAATGGGCCAAAATTGGTCCACTAGTCTTGGTAAAACTCAGTTTTCTGAGTTTTAGAAGTGTTAACTTCTAATTCGACACACGGTGTTTTTAATAACAAAGACGTATCTACAATTTTTACCTAAAATGAATGACAATTGTGAAGGAGAATTATTATCCTTTTGCATTTGAAAATACCCAAAATTTGGTCATTTTCAGGATGAAAGTCATTTTCGTCGAGAGAGAGCTGTTGGTACAAGTAAACCTGTTAAAGTCGAGTACTGAAAATTTGCCAACGGGTAACTTTTTGGGCCACCACGAGGAAATTTTTTTGTCCCTCATTGTTCAATACATTTTCGGAGGAAATTTTCACGCAATATTAGAACTCTACAGAGAAGAGGAGGCATTTTGTCTTGGTCGTATCGCCTGTTTTGGTCCTCTAAATATTTCACGCCTTTTCGGACAGTTATGACAACATCAAGCCCACGCTGTAAGCCACTGGCCATTAATATAGTAGAACTGCTGACTTTCACAACAAGCAAAATGGCACTTCGCGGAAAAATAGAAATTTCCCAATCAAATTTCTCCAGTTAGCCTCTACGAGTATGTTCTCAATAGACAATTACATGTGTGGGAAAAACAAAGTCACATACGAAAAAAGAGGAAACATGCGTAACGCAGGTGTAAAAGGGTTTATGTAGAGCCTCTCTAAACCGAACAGATTTGATCTGGTTATAGCCAAACTACACCTAAAACTTCTAATAGCTTGCATATTTTAAAGCAAACAAAATGCACAGACTCTTGAAGGGCGATTGCAAACAAAGTTAAGTTCAAATAGGATCTCCCGGTGAAACTTGTGATATTTTTGAAAACGTAAGCCAAGTATAAAAGGAGGTTTAAGAAAGCCTCTAGACCCAAATGCAAACCGAGAAACTTGAACTGGTAATAGCCAAGCTACAGCCCAGACTTCCAACAGCTTGCACACAAATAAAATGCACAGATAGTAAACTTTTCTTATTTTCGTTTTTCATAGCTCTAAGCTCCTTTAATCTAGCAGTTCGTTTGGAAGTATGAAGTTGGCATCATTGGTCAAGGGTCGTATTACTAATTATTAAATCATTAGCACTAAAATGGTGTGCTTTCAGGGATAGCCAAAGTATGTCTGGAGAAAGGAAACAAAGAATACAGACAAGGAGAAGCTAATAACGCGATAAACTCCTACACGGAAGGACTTCAAGTCAACTGCAAAGATAAACGGCTGAACGCCAAGCTTTACAGCAACAGGGCAACAGCTCATTTCCGTTTAGGTAACAATTTCATTTCTAAATATATAAATATCTCATGCAGCGTTACAAGACAACGGAATACACAATCTACCTCAAAAAAAGGAAAAAAATTGAGCAACTGCAGAAAAAAAGCATGGAAAGAGATATCACCCTTTAGCAGATCAAAATTAAACAAAGAAATGATCCTCGTAAGTGGACTGCAATTTATGCAATTGTAATTTTTTTTGGCGTCTTTGGTGCAATTGCATGTGATGACCACTTTTTTAAACCTAATTTCTTCAATTTCACAGCAAAATACGTGGAATGTCTCGATGATGCAACAGTTGCTGTTCAATTGGAACCTACTTTAATCAAACCTATTAAGAAAGGTGGGTTTTTCAATCATGAGCCATCAACATTCAATTCTCTGATTCCGTCAAAGAGGATTGTGTGGTTTGTGGCAGGTAACTGCACCCCAAGTGTCAATTGTATCTGGTGCGTCAATGTCTGTTATGTGGGTAAAAAGCATAAAAAAAATGTCAATAAGCTCTCAAAAAGAGCGCCAGAGGTCGTGGATTGAAGCTCTAGACCAGAACAACACTCAGAGCCGTAAAATATCTGAGGAGAATGTGCTGCCGCCTAAGCTGTGACATCTGCAAATGGTTTGATATTCTTGTCCCGGTTATCCTGCATCTTCTCAACTCTTAGCAGGGGACGTTAAAAAACCCGGCAAGGAGGCACCTGAAAAACTCCCTTTCAAAAGTTGTAAACTGCTCAATGCAGTCTACCCGAAAACTTCCCCGAAAAGTGCTGAAAAGCGCTTAAAAGTTAAGTCCATTTTATCAATACGTTTATACCTTAACAGTGATAAATTACCTCGCGCCACCAAATATTCTCTCTTTTTCAGGAGCCAGAGCTTGTGTCAAACTTTGCATGTATAAAGAAGCGAGGAACTGGTTGCATATGGGATTGGCCGTATCCTTTAACGAATGTTTCAAACGTGATACAAGATGCAATGCGAGTAACGTTTCAAGAAGAATCAATACGTTCCAGAGAGATTCTTTTACACATAATGCAAGCGATGTTCTCTCAACTGCACTGAGCAGTCTCAAAAACCTAAAATATTCCTAAAGAGTTCTTTCGATTATCCCACGAAACTTTACTTAAAAGAAGAGGCCATATTAACTAATTCCCAGAATTAGAGCTGAATACCCCGCATTTTTGTCTTGAGACGAGCATCACCATGACGACCGAGCCTAATATAATAAATGCGCTTTAGAGCTTGTTAACTATCTCGAATAACTTAAAATCAAGTCTATACAAAAAAATCATTCCATCTCTAGGGTTCTATCTAATACTCGTTATTTTTAAAATACTTATTTCTGTTGCATTTTCGCAAACCCACTCATGATTTATCTACCCTTGACACGTTTTAAGCTTGAAAACAATAACGAACGTCTGCTTCAAATAATGAAGAAAACTAAAGCTGAACTAATGGTCATAGCAAATAGTTATTGCAATCTCGCCAACGCTTATCAAGGTCTAGGACAGTTCAAAACAGCCATCGAGTACCATCAACGTCATCTAGAAATTGCTAAAGAAGTGGGAGACAATGCCAGACAGGGAACAAGTTATGCCAATCTCGGTAACGCTTACAAAGGTCTAGGACAGTTCAAAACAGCCATCAAGTACCATCAACGTCATCTAGAAATTGCTAAAGAAGTGGGAGACAAGGCCGGAGAGGGAACAAGTTATGGCAATCTCGGCAACGCTTATAACTGTCTAGGAGAGTTCAAAACAGCCATCAAGTACCATCAACGTCGTCTAGAAATTGCTAAAGAAGTGGGAGACAAGGCCGGAGAGGGAACAAGTTATGGCAATCTCGGCAACGCTTATAACTGTCTAGGAGAGTTCAAAACAGCCATCAAGTACCATCAACGTCATCTAGAAATTGCCAAAGAAGTGGGAGACAAGGCCGGAATGGGAAAAAGCTATGGCAATCTCGGAAGCGCTTATAACTGTCTAGGACAGTTCAAAACAGCCATCAAGTACCATCAACGTCATCTAGATATTGCTAAAGAGGTGGGAGATAAGGCTGGAGAGGGAACAAGTTATGGCAATCTCGGCAACGCTTATCAAGGTCTAGGACAGTTCAAAACAGCCATCAAGTACCATCAACGTCATCTAGAAATTTCTAAAGAAGTGGGAGACAAGACCGGAGAGGGAAAAAGTTATGGCAAACTCGGCAACGCTTATAACTGTCTAGGAGAGTTCAAAACAGCCATCAAGTACCATCAACGTCATCTAGGAATTGCTAAAGAAGTGGGAGACAAAGCCGAAGAGGGAAAAAGCTATGGCAATCTTGGTAACGCTTACCAAGGTCTAGGAGAGTTCAAAACAGCCATCAAGTACCATCAACGTCATCTAGAAATTGCTAAAGAAGTGGGAGACAAGGCCGGAGAGGGAACAAGTTATGGCAATCTCGGCAACGCTTATAACTGTCTAGGAGAGTTCAAAACAGCCATCAAGTACCATCAACGTCATCTAGAAATTGCTAAAGAAGTGGGAGACAAGGCCGGAGAGGGAACAAGTTATGGCAATCTCGGCCACGCTTATTACTGTCTAGGAGAGTTCAAAACAGCCATCAAGTACCATCAACGTCATCTAGAAATTGCTAAAGAAGTGGGAGACAAGGCCGGAGAGGGAACAAGTTATGGCAATCTCGGCAACGCTTATAACTGTCTAGGAGAGTTCAAAACAGCCATCAAGTACCATCAACGTCATCTAGATATTGCTAAAGAAGTGGGAGACAAAGCCGGAGAGGGAAAAAGCTATGGCAATCTCGGCTGCGCTTATGAAGGTCTAGGAGAGTTCAAAACAGCAATCGGGTACCATCAACGTCATCTAGAAATTGCTAAAGAAGTGGGAGACAAGGCCGGAGAGGGAAAAAGTTATGGCAACCTTGGCAACGCTTATAACTGTCTTGGAGAGTTCAAAAAAGCCATCAAGTACCATCAACGTCATCTAGGAATTGCTAAAGAAGTGGGAGACAAGGCCGGAGAGGGAGCAAGTTATTGCAATCTCGGTAACGCTTACAATGGTCTAGGAGAGTTCAAAACAGCCATCAAGTACCATCAACGTCATCTAGAAATTGCTAAAGAAGTGGGAAACAAGGCCGGAGAGGGAGGAAGTTATTGCAATCTCGGCAATGCTTATCGATGTGTAGGAGAGTTCAAAATAGCCATCAAGTACCATCACCGTCATCTAGAAATTGCTAAAGAAGTGGGAGACAAGGCCGGAGAGGGAGGAAGTTATGGCAATCTCGGCAATGCTTATCAAGGTCTAGGAGAGTCCAAAACAGCAATCGAGTACCATCAACGTCATCTAGAAATTGCTAAAGAAGTGGGAGATAAGGCTGGAGAGGGAAAAAGTTATGGAAATCTCGGCGTTGCTTTTAACTGTCTAGGAGAGTTCAAAACAGCCATCAAGTACCATCAACGTCATCTAGAAATTGCTAAAGAAGTTGGAAACAAGGCCAGAGAGGGAGGAAGTTATTGCAATCTCGGCAATGCTTATCAAGGTCTAGGAGAGTTCAAAACAGCAATTGAGTACCATCAACGTCATCTAAAAATTGCTAAAGAAGTGGGAGACAAGGCCGGAGAGGGAAAAAGCTATGGCAATCTCGGAATCGCTTATAACTCTCTAGGAGAGTTCAAAACAGCCATCAAGTACCATCAACGTGATCTAGAAATTGCTAAAGAAGTGGGAGACAAGACCAGAGAGGGAGCAAGTTATTGCAATCTCGGCAACGCTTACAAAGGTCTAGGACAGTTCAAAACAGCCATCAAGTACCATCAGCGTCATCTAGAAATTTCTGAAGAAGTGGGAGACAAGGCCGGAGAGGGAAAAAGCTATGGCAATCTCGGAAGCGCTTATAACTGTCTAGGAGAGTTCAAAACAGCCATCAAGTATCATCAACGTCATCTAGAAATTGCTAAAGAAGTGGGAAACAAGGCCGGAGAGGGAGGAAGTTATTGCGGTCTCGGCAACGCTTATATAAGTATAGGAGGGTTCAAAACAGCAATCGAGTACCATAAACGTCATCTAGAAATTGCTAAAGAGGTGGGAGATAAGGCCGGAGAGGGAGCAAGTTATTGCAATCTCGGCAACGCTTACAGAGGTCTAGGACAGTTCAAAACAGCCATCGAGTACCATCAACGTCATCTAGAAATTGCTAAAGAAGTGGGAGACAAGGCCGGAGAGGGAACAAGTTATGGCAATCTCGGCTGCGCTTATCAAGGTCTAAAGCAGTTCAAAACAGCCATCAAGTACCATCAACGTCAACTAGAAATTGCTAAAGAAGTGGGAAACAAGGCCGGAGAGAGTAGCAGTTATTGCCATCTCGGCAAGATTCATTTCTGTCAAAGAGAGTTGAAAGTGGCAATCGAGTGTTATCAACGTCACCTAGAAATATCCAAAGAAGTGGGAGACAAGACTGGGGAGGCGTGCTCACTCCATTCTCTTGGAAGCAGTTTCGAGTGCCAAGGAAATCTTATGATAGCCTTTGACTATTATCACTCGAGTGTGGAGTTGTATGATGATATTAGGGCCAGTCTTCAACTCAACGATCAGTGGAAGATTTGTTATCGTGATCTGTACCAAAGTGAATACAAAGATTTGTGGCGTATAAATCTCAAACAAGGTCAAGTTGTAAAGGCTCTTCTTGCCGCAGAGAAAGGACGTGCTCAAGCTCTGAGAGATCTCATGCCCACAAAATATCAGCCTGGAGATTCTTCAACGCACAGTGCATCTCTGAGTTGGGTTCCACTGGGCACAGTTTTCATAGCTATTAGCGGACCATGCGTTTACTTATGGGTTTACTTTAGTGAAGATAACATCCAGATGAGACAGGTACACGTCAACAATTATAAGTATGAGGATGAATTGGAATTTTTCATCCAGCTACTGAACAAAACTGCTCTTATGGAGATCGGTGCAAGAGATACTGTTACAATCGAAAATCCTCCGCTTGATTCGCCGACAGAAGAGGAAGTGGCCAATGATGTGAGTCGAGTTGATGTGAGGCACTCCCAATCAAGTGCTTTAAAGAAGCTGCATGACATCATCGTTGCTCCTATTGCTGACCTGATCAAAGGCCACGACAAGATCACATTCGTTCCAGAGGGGCCATTTTGCCTCGTACCTTATGCAGCGTTGGAGGACTCCAACTCGTCATATCTAAGTAATTCTTTCAGAATTCGTGTGCTTCCCTCCCTGATGACGTTGAAACTAATTCATGATTGTCCAGCTGACTTTCACATGAAGACTGGTGCATTGCTTGTCGGCGACCCATGTTTCAAACATATCATCTATGAGGGAAGACTTCTGGTGCAACTTCCAGGAGCAAGGAAAGAAGTGGAGATGATCGGACGTATGCTTAATGTTTCCCCCCTCACTGGAGAAATGGCAACAAAAAATGAAGTGTTAAAACGAATATCATCAGTGGCCTTTGTTCACATAGCAGCGCACGGTAAAATGGAAACTGGAGAAGTTATTCTGGCACTAAACACCACTAGAGAAAACCCTCAGCCGCAAGAGAAAGACTATCTACTGACGATGCAAGATGTCATAGAAGCTGGGTTGCGAGCACGTCTGGTTGTACTTAGCTGCTGTCACACTGCTTGTGGGGAGGTCATGGCCGAGGGTGTGGTCGGCATGGCGCGTGCACTTTTGGCTGCCGGTGCTAGATCTGTTGTGGCAACCTTGTGGGCGATTGGCGACGAGGGAACCCTGGAGTTCATGACTTTCTTCTACGATGCACTTTCCAAAGGGAAGAAGGCCAGTGAAGCTCTCAATCAGGCCATGAAGTGTATGAGAGAAATTGAAAAGTTCAGGGAGGTGATTTACTGGGCACCATTTGTACTCATTGGTGACGACGTCAACCTGGATTTCAAGGATATTGGAAGCCGAAACAAGTAAATAATCTGTTTATACATTCTGTTCAATACAAAATTACCTTAAATCATAATTGTAGCTTATGTATGAGCAGTGTACTTGCGTGTTATTTTCCTTTCAGTTGAGTTACGAATTTAGTTTTTGCTCCTGCAAATTGAGATGCAGTACAATCAAGTGGACACGTTTACAATGATGACATTCTCGTTAGGAAACATGATAGTAAAAAAGCAAATTTATTTTAAAATAATCCTGTTGTGCAATGTATCGTTTCCGCATGTGCTAGGAAATATTTCATGGAAACTCAACCATCCTCCCTAAACTGAGCTTTTTTTATTCTTCAGTTAAGGCAGTGAGCATTGGAATCCCAGGGTGTTTTCAGATACCTGCAAACGCTGATATTCGGACCAGACACCAGCAAGCTACTTATGAAATCTTTCTCAAGAGTCTTCTTTTCAAAGCAGGAAGAACCAAAAGACGGCCAAAGTCAAGTTTAACAAGAGAACGGATTTCCTTTGATTCAAAAGTTGATTTTATGCTTGTCTGAACTGCTCTTACGAGCTTCGTCTTTGATATCCTGCTGAAACTACTGCTTTTTTTCATATGTCTTGAAATCATCATGACTAGCTATGTAAAAAGTTATTTTTAATCTAAGTATTAACTACTAAGAGGATTAAGGCGTTACGTTTACGTGCAAGTTGAAACCTCTTGAAAACGTTTTCCTCAGTTCTCTTACAAACTTTTTCTCAATCGGTTTTAGTCTAATGAGTGATGCAAAACTGTTACAGCCATGTGCGTGCATGGAGAATTTCCATGGAAATTGGAAAGTAATCAGTTTTTCCGATTGCTCAGTTATCTTAGTTTATGTCACATGGAAATTGTGATTAACTTTTCGAGGATTTGTACCCCAGTCATTGGTACTTAAAGTTAGTTTCTGCCGATCAGAATTAGGTTTATCTGGACTTAAAATGACAGGTTTTGGCCGTAATGGCCAGGATTTAGTCTTCTTATTAGTTGATTTTCTGAGATTTCTCCTTTAATTTTGAATGCGATAAATTGTATTATTTTTTACAAGCAGAACGATGCATTTTAAGTATAATGTTTAAACTAATCGTCCAAAGGAAAAACGAGAAGTGTTATTTTAATTTTAGTTACTGGCCTACAAAGCATTGAAGAAAGCTCAGAACGAGCTAGAAAATTGGAGCCAAATGATTTTGTTTAGTGTCTTCGATTAAATTGTTTACCTATTATCTAAGTACAATAAACTAACATTTGAATGTGAAACAATGAAACAAGTCGGTTGATATTTTGTTAGAATGGAAGAGGAAATCCATAACAAAGGGAAGAAAATTTCTACATCAAGCTGCATAAGACATTTCTTGTCGTTTGAAGTAGTGAGCGCGCCTATGTCTTGTTCGCTTGATAACATTTGCCCATTTCTTTCAATAGGTTTATTGAATGAGAGGTAAACTTCGATATTTTCTGACTTTACAACTGCTAATATTGATCATTAGCAACCGTTTCTTAGGATGTCACGCGACGCACTTCTTTAGCACGTTATGTGACAGATATGATGTTTTTTCAGATCTTGTCGTTTGGAGTAGTGAGTGCACCTATGTCTTATTCGCTCAACCTCTTCCTGTTTCCGTTGGATAGAGTTATTAAATGAGATAAAAACTTCGATATTTTCAGATTTTATATCTGCCAGTTTCATTGGCAGCCGTTCCTTAGGATGTCACGCGACGCGTTTTTTTTAGCATGGAAAGCGACATGATATTTAGTCATATATTGTTGAAGAGGCAAGAAAAAAGAAATTACCTTTCACTTTGGGAGATGGTGCTTTCTTCTGTTTATAGAAAGCGTCCTCATCATGGGAGGTACCCTAGGTCGGTGCGGTTCCTCGAGTGTGGAAAATATTAATGAATTTATTTTCCACGACTGCAAACTTAACTAAAACAGCCTGTTAAAAAAACCGAAACTTTCGTAAAACTGAGGAGGGCCGACCAAGAAGAACTTTTTACGGCTAACAGTTAAAATTGTGGCCATGTTTTTGCTGCGGTTAACCCAGACTAACACAAAATAACACATTGTAGGAAGGAAATATTTCTAAGATTAATTTTTTCTAGAACTAAGGGTTCAGATTTGTCAATATTTACGCCTAACAACTAGTTTTTGACCGATATACGGCTAACGGTCAACCCCATGGAGACCCTCGACTGGGTGAATGGGTGAACAGGCGAATAGAGCTCTTTGCATGGGCTCATTAGCTAATTCGGAATTAATAGTCGAACCTGTATTAAGCGGTCGGTTGAAAAATTCCCAAATTTTTTCCTCCTATGCACTGTTATGTTCACCGCTTTTCGACGGTGGTCTCTAGTAAGCGGTTGTGGTCATCCTTGACTGAGTCCCATCGGCCTATTCGGGTTGTATGGCACGGTTACTTAGGGCCGAACCACTTGAATAAAACGACGAATTCTCTCTGAAGTAGAATTTATTCCATGTTTGTCTCCCAAAATCAATGTTAGTATTTAGAGTTCAAATGTCCTCAACGCATTGAAGATTATCTCTCTTCTCATGACTGTTTGTATCCAACAAATACTACTTAATAAAACTACGCAGGTGATTTGGTGGTTAATTACCAAGAGGTCTAACTGTTAGAATTCTAATTTATTGTTCTGTTTTTACGCTGCATCATCATTTTGTTGATGTTATTCGATACATTTTTGAGCGATTTTTTAAAATAAGCTAAACATTAAAATGATGAATTATGGTTTAAAACGTTGTTTTCTTGTCTTTTGTTGTTAACCTGTATTAAATGGTGATGACACTCAGTTACGGGTTAAAAACGGTTGCTCGATTGTACCGTCTTCGTAAATTTGTGAAAGAATGAAATGGTTGGTTATAGGACAAAAAAGACGAGTTCCTTGATGTCCTTATTCTCTGGAGTTTACGCCGGTATTTTCGCAAGTTCCCGCCGAGATTCCCACGGGACACGTATCGGGATCACTCTCGGGATGCCGGTGAAGAGATTTGTACCAAGGAGTCAACGGGAATTGGACCGGGATCCCTGCGCGGATAAAAACGAGGAAACAATATTGAATGAAATCCGGTTTCGCCGGTAGTCCCACCAATCCAATCTTTCACTTCCACCTCCCTTTCCACTTCCGCTAAGTTTTTTTCCGAGAAATATCAGAGGTCTTCACGATGTTGGAGTTCGCTAATTGTATATGTATATATTCGCACGTGTGAAAGAAATCGGCCTTCGCCAAAACACTCGTGTGGTTAATGCTCACAGCTGTCTGTCAACTACGTATTCTTTCTCGCCGCTGGTTCTTTGCTCCTTAGTTCCAAACCCACACCTTCCTTCCCAAGTCTTTCCTCTAATCACGGACTTCATTAATTCACAACATTATTGGGTATCGTGCTTTTCTTTCATAATAGTTTGAGGGAAAAAAAAAACAACAACAACAAAAAAACAAAAAAAACACCAACAAAAACAAAAACAAAAAAAAAAAGATAATAAACCAAAAACTTCCGCTTAAAACGCTTAGGCAAACCGCAATGTATATTTATTATTTTTTTCTTTTTTTTTCCCTTCCTATCTACTTGGCTTTTAGCCTAACGTAAACTGCGTGCTTTTTTGAATATATTTCTTTCCAATACCTGATATCTTAAAAAAAAACCATCAAATTGAAATGTACAAAAGAAAATTAATATTTAGAATCCATTATCGTTTACAGAGAAATAGATTTACAAAAAAACTCATCTTAAATTGCAAATGTTACCATTTGCCTCTCCATGTTTGCCAGATAATATAATTCCCGTTTCCGAAGCCAGCAATAAAAATCCACAATTTTAAATTGCTTTTCAATAAGTACTCTGTGTGCTTCCTTGCTCACTTCTCTACCACAATCTACGTGTTTAATAAAGTTTAGCCCATAATTTAAAGTAGCTTTCATTAGGGAGTAACATTTTGACTCAAAAGAATTTAAAATACAAAAACAACAACAACAACATCCAGATACAGATTGTATTATACTGTGGTAACAAACGAGGGAGACCTTTACCCCAAGCTATAGCAAATCTCCGAAAAGTGAACCATAAAGAAAGAACGGTGTTCTTTCTCCTGAATTTGTCTCAAAGTTTTACACTGGAACGTCAAAGTTGACGGTTTCAAGAGTCACAACAGATGTGGTGAAATGGCGGCCTTGACGGTGGTACTTGATAAAAGATGGGTTGCGTAGGAGAGTCACCGACAGGAACCAGCGGTTGACAGCCTTTCGATACAGGCGCTGTCGGAGATCCGGCGACAAAACAGATGCCTTAAAACACGGTATTTGAAAACTAATTTTAACGTTAAGGACGGAATACTTAATCACTTCAGACTCAAGGTGAAAAAAAGGCTACATATGTAGGGATGTTTCTTTTCTCCTCATAAAAAGCCTTAAAACTGTTCTATATCACCCAGAATACAATTATTTTTTTAAAGGTCGGCTTGAAAAGTAACAGTCAGTGAGATACGTTTTAGTTCCTCAAAAAACTGTGCAAAGTGGCAAAAAAGAAAGGCTAACTTTCAATATTCCCGCGTGACCACAGAATGGATATGAAATGAATAGTAACCAACCGAACATAGCTCGCATCGCAAGTTTCTTCACAATAGTACCCATTTTTTAATAAAAACTTACTTGGGGAATGGGGTACGTTTTCTGCCAAATTTCCCACGATTTCACAATAATAACGACGCTTAACAAAAGAAAATTATGTATTTCTTGCCCTCTGTGAAAAGATCATTTCTAGTGTTCTGATTGGTTGCTGAGTGCCGGTTGCCAGTACATAAACAACGCTGTGTTTTGATCCTATTAGGGAAACAAACGTGCTAATTTTCTCTAAGTTACAGTTGCTCATTTGTCTGTCCGCCCATTCGTGCGAACGCTCATCTGTCCGTTTATCCATCAAGCCAATCAGAATCATCCCAGCCGAGTCAGGATTCTAAAGACCATTTACTTACCGTCTTCCGGGGGCTGGCGATCTTTTTTCTGTCAATAAGCAACTGACAGAACACCGGCATCACAGGATGGTTGTGGGCAACCAGCACAGTCACAAAACCAAGGTATGCGACTAAAGCTGAAAAGAAAATGAAGAAAATTTGAAGTGAGAGTCGAAGGTTGTCCAGGATCCGATAGGTTATGCTTTAGTTAGCACAATGACAACTCTATAAATCTCGTGCAGCCCTCTTAACAATCAGACGTAAAGCTATTACAAATCGCTACTAAACCACTACCGTTTGCTGCGTTCTGGGCAATTTGTTGGATCTTGTCACTGAGGAATTTCTGCTCGACCTTCCTTTCGTCGCAGAAGTCTTACAAACATTAATTCATTGGTTAAAAGCTATTTTAGGAAATAGTGAATATGGCAGCATAATAGGTCTGTATGTTGTATATCTCCCTTCACATAGCCTCTGCCACTTATAAATTGCTTGTACTGGGTGCGTGCTCCTTACCTTTAACCCAAGCCTGGGAACCCTGCATCAGTGATGTTCGATCGACACGAGAGATAAAAATCTCTCCTAAAAGCATGCCCTTTAGAATTCGCATAAAAGCAGAGAAAAGTCCAAGGATTATGTTGTAGAAGAAGGAAAAGTACGACATGATGGAGAATAGCCTGAAAGAGAGAGAAAGAAACCAAAAATTGTGTACACGATACGGGCTGAGTATTTTAAGCTTCGTGACCCATTAGCAAGATGTGAATCTAGGAGAATTACTAATTAACCTGGATGCAACACACAACAAACCAACAACCACAACTACAGCAACAACAACAACCATCACAGCAACGAAAACAACGTTAAAGATTAAAGATTTTATCTCGATAAAAGATCACAGCAACGAAAACAACAACACCCACCACCACTACAACAACATCAACAACAACAACAACAATAAACACACATACAATGATAACAATGTAGATATATGCCAAAAATCTTCTCATCAGAGACGTCTCTGATGAGAAGCTGACGTCGACGTTCAATTAATCTACCGCAGCTTTGTATTGAACGTTCTCTCGGCCAGGCGTGAGTTGACCACTAAACATACAATAGCATATGACATATCCAATCAACACAACAATAGAATTTGTTTCTCCATTGGTCATCAGCAACCAAATAAGACCGAGCGGAGTCCAATTCGGTCTGTAGTCATAAAAAAATTTGAAAAAGAAACTAGAGATTGGTTGTGGTTGTACGTTTTCATTAAAAAGAGAAAAAGAAAAAAAAGCAACAGTTAACTCGGCAAAATGCAAGACAACAATACATGACGCGTTCTGTCCACTTACCCTGACATGACGCGTTAACTGTCCCTTTAACTGTCCTATTACACTGTCCAATTACACACATGACGCGTACACCGTCCTATTAGTGCTCAAATCGGGCTGGTGATAACAAATCAATGGGACAGTGTACAGTTCACGTTATGCTTGTAACTGGCCATTTAACGTAACATGCCTGTGACTATACGCGTTATATGCGTACTGTTATAATTGATTTATTTTTCTTTAATATTTGAAGATCATAGATTATGATTCGTCGACGCAAAATATATACTTTTTGACGCTTCATCCTGATCTGCCAGAAGTGAGATCGACTGAGAGGTCAGAGTTGTGATTATTTGTCTGCGTCACAAAGTCTTCCTTCAGTCACAGAAGTTTGGCCTTCAGCTATTTATTTGGAATACTGAGGTTTTTTTCTGTATCGCACTGAGCCCTCCGTTAAAAAGGTTAAAGTAGTAGATTGTGATTTTATTGCGGTTCCGCTGATTTTAGCTGTTACACCTAGCCGCATATTTTATACCGTCACAGATCTAGAGCGCTCTGTAGTTATTCCACGGAGCGCTTCAAGCTCAGTGATCTTTGAAAACCAAATTCCTCACTTGAAACTTATGAGCACGTACATCACATGAAAGCCAGTACGGCAGCCGTTCACGAATATACATTATCCCCTGAGCCATGCTCGTTTTCCATCCCATCACCTAAACACATCTCTTTTTTAGTACAGTTTCTAAATCATTGAAGGATATATTGCACTTGTGGGTGGATTTGTCATAATTTACCCCGTTTATGACAAATTCACTCAAGGATCAAATCGAAAATCGGGATAAAGATGGCTACGGTAAGTCAGTAGGATATATTCCACCCAGAATTGGAGAGAATAGCACTCGAGCTACCTGTGGGCTGGAAACTTTAAATATGTCTCGAAAGTAATACATAAAAGGCATTTATGTATGTAGGTATGTATGAGAAAAGAAATCAAACACAAAAACAGTAATGAGCTTGATAAACTATGACCACGTTGACGATGACTATGGAGATAGTGTAATTCACTCCGTAAGCAAGTCGCACAGTCAGTCAGTCAATCAGTCATTCTGCCATCACAGTATTACCAACAGCGAAAGCAAGTATAGAGTAGTTCAATCGATAAAAATTATTCAACTCACCTGAAAGATCGTTAAAGCGCTAACCAATGTTGTTGAAATTAATTGCGTCGAAAATTTGAAATCTAAAAGTGAAATTCAGATAAAGTTAAAAAAGATTTTTCAACAAACGATAGCCAGTGGGTGTCATTTAAATCATCTCCTTATTCAAATGATTCCTGTTCGTGGCTCAAAGACATGGCACGAACAAAACATCTTTACCTTTCCTTGGTTTGTAGAAAAGAAGAAGCAGCCTTGAAAACCAGTTTAATCCAACCATATTCCCCCTGTTTGAAGCAACACAAAAAGGAAATTATACCACCAATCCCAAGTAATTAGAAAATCATGATCATCTGAATGAGCTTACGCAAAAACGAAAGAAATATTTCAGTTGATTCATTCATCACCAATGTATGCATCAATCCCACGTTTATGTTATCGTTGATGATCGATGGGCAGCTCTTTTCTTTACATATATGTTTCTTTTAAACCGAACATGACAGCCTTACACGTAGGCCAAAGGAATCAAGACTGATTGGAGCGCTTTCCAGACCAATCACAAAGAGTAATGAGTGAATTGAAAGATTCAAGTATAAATCTAAAAGCGTTTAGTCAAAAGTTCTGCAGTCTGATTGGCTTCGCTAATCCTTCACTATTTAGCAATAAGAGTGCAAGATTTCTATTTGAGCAACAGACCGAACTTTCCATCGGTGTACCGGCATAGTAACCTACTTGAGTTGTTGGGAGAATACGAGAAAAGTTTGTAAATCACTCACCTCAGGCTCTTTATCGACAATTTTATCCAGCTTTCTTTTAACATCCCAAGTGGGTTTTCACGCTGGTAAACCTATAAAAACTGCGGTCTATTGCTTTTACAGTATAACTTAGAACAAAGCAGATGGCTTATCCGGTACAATAAACGGTAGGGTTTTAACCAATCAGGGCGTAGTATCTAAGTTATTCCATAGCGCGCAGCAGTTACGAGTGCAATGTCTGAATCAATCATAACGCAGAGAAAATCACAAGCGACATATCTTATTGGTTTAGAATAAACCAACAACTCGTAGAAAACTTAGCAACAAGACAGGCTGGTGTTTTTGTCCTCTTTGTTTACAACCATATAGTGTCAGGCTAATCCCTTAAAAAAAACTAACTCTCTATCACAACACTGATAGATGTATTCTGTACCAGGTCACTTCTCCGACATGTCAGCTCGCCAGCACTATTGGTCAACTCGCCAACAGCGACATGTTTGGTGAACTCTCATTGCATAGTTTCAATTTTAAAGAGCTCAATGCGAGATTGATATTCAATACTAATTAGTGATATACAGTGCGTAACGTGAATAGCCTATGTACAGATTGTAAAATAAAGAAACGTTTCTTGTGGTTAAGTTTTTGATGCCCGGCTGATTTCTACTGAGAGAATACCGTTATTTTCCTGAGAATTATGTGCTTGATTTTCGATTCCGGCTTTGCCCTCATAAGCTGTCAGGCAATAACTCTACTGTGGGAAAAAAACCCATTTTACAACAATTTATCTGAATGAAATTTATATGTAGTATACTGTCAGAGTTTGGTATCCAACCCTGCTAGATCATCAATTCTAACCGCGCACGAAATTGACCCCGGATACAGGAGTTCCGTCATGTGAGCGATCTCCGTTTCTCTGGCCAAACGCGTGCCGCGGATTTCGTCGCCACCCTAGAAAAGAAAAGATAATGATATTTTATCAGCAGTAAAAGCTTCCACGCAAACTTTAACAATAGTTACCCTTATCTGGGGATGGTTCCAGACAAGTTATGAAGTACAGAGAGGGAGCAAGCAGAAACTCCTCCCCAATCTCCATCCTTGAACAGCTTTTTATAGCCAGCGTTCAAAACTGTGAGCCGATTATCACGAAAATCGCGAGTTATCGACGAAATATCGTGCCATAGAAACACTTGTCTTGTAAATGTCGAAAGTAACCATTATCGCTTTGTTTATGCTTTATTTTGCTCTGTGATTGGTCTAGAAAACTCGCACCACTCTTTCAACCAATCAAATTCAAAACTAAAACCAATCACGACTTAGCCTGCAAGAGCGAGAACTTTCAGTAATGGATGTTCAATTATGCGAATATAATTCAATCAGTTCAAAACGTATAGTCTCTCTTCAAGTAATATATTCTTGAGAGATTTGATTCCCTATTAACTTTTTTATTTAACATTTATTTTTGCCACAATTCACTTCTCTTCTTTGCAGAATTTACGCGTGAAGTATTACAAAGAGGGCGACTGGATCAGTGAAAACAAACTGGCGGAAGGTTTGAAGTAATTTAAGCCTGTTTGAATTTTACAATTATAAGTATTGATGGGCTGGAACAAGGGTTGAGGATGAGCCTTTTTTGTCTAAGTGTTCATTACAATGCTATGTAGCATGGCAATAGTTCAGTAATTGAAATTTTATCAGTCGTGTGTTAAATTTGTTATAAAATGGAAACTCGAGCATCTAGGAACGCGTAAAATTCTTACAAAAGAATAAAAACACCAGTTACTCTCGATTCAGATTATTACAAAACTGAATATTATCTGTCCTCATTTAACTTGCAGAGTTTCTTGAATTTAGTGAAGACCGCAATCCTTGAGAATCAGTGGAAGAAAAGCTTAATGCGATCAGGTGGTAATAATTCATGCAATTAAATTTGCTCCGCCCATATACTTATCTTTGCATCCAATCATCCATTTAGGCTGCCTTATCTCCTTGTGGTATGTCTCAATAATTTTTTTCTTTGCGACTCTTTTTCTCAGGGGTATGATGAGAAAGATAGTAAAACAGATGAGACCTGAAAGAGGGCGACCAGTTGTCAGACATGTTGGCTATTACTGAAATATCGAGTGCTATCCTATTCTAGCTTGTCACCAGGCCCTTGTTATAGTGAGAATCTGAACAAACACGAAGAACGCAGTGGACTATTGATAACTCAAAGGAAAAACGACGAGTCCAAGTTCATTACGATATTGTTTCACTAACCGCGTTAACAGGAAAATTAGTTAAGAAAATAATAACAACAACAAGTACTTTATTGAAGCAACTCTAAAGTACAGTTTACAAACCATCAAACAATTTTTCTGTGTGTTATTTCCGGTAGGCTACACAGTTATTTTGTATTTTTTTTATTTATTCATCGAAGAAATCAATACTGGGATGAGTGAAAAGAAAAATAAAAATACATTTTTTCAAGTTAAGATTATTTGCTGTCCGCGATGGAAACAAACATGGATAGAATGCGACTAGAATGCGCATTTCGTTACTTTTGCAGCTGCGTTACGCATATTGGGAACTCCGCTGAGAGATTTTATTGACTTGTTCCTCGACTCTTGCCTCCATTTGGCGAAAAATGGCCTGCAAAACAAGGAGCGAATTATTCGATGGTTCGGTGGCCAATGAAAAGAGGCCGGGTAACGCTGGAAGAGAAAAACTTTCCTGTTTTGTTTTGAATCAACCAAAAGGGGTTACGAGTGAAAATAAGTTCTTGTCTATTGTTTTTTAATAACACAAAGGAAGGAAAAATTGTTCGCACTGCAGGAAAAGTCTTCTTTTTCTTTTCACCAATAGTTTGCGATGGAGTGGAAGGCTTATCAGGAATGAAACAATTAAACAGAGAAGCCAGAAGAAGAAATTTACAAAGCACCACTTAACAGAGCTATTTTATTCAACACTCAATTCGAAAACGAAAAAAAAAACCGTGAAGAAAACGAGGCTGATGAGACATTTACTTTACCTCTGGGTTTAACCCTTTAAATCCGAGAAGTGATTAACATGTAACTTCTCCCTATAATTGTCATGTTTAAGCTAGCATAATTAGCATACATCATGTTGCACGTGGGCTGTGGCGTTGTTACATAATAAAGAATAAAGAATTGAGCATGGCGCTATCCATACACTATCTGGCAAACAGTTAATAAGAGTACTTAAGCTTATCGCATAGAAGTTGCCTTTCTTGATTTAACACCAAATTCTCCGAACTAATTTAGAAGGAAGTGTGTAGCAGCTAGATGAGAGAATTCACAATCAGATCTTGGGAGTCGAAGGGTTAACTAGAGGGCGGATTTAAATTCAAACAAACTTTTAAATTAAGCGTGCCGTACGGTGTAACACGACCCTCTAAATTGACCAATAATTTACAAGAACATTACCCTACTGAAGGGGGCTATTGAATCGTTTGTGGTGTTTAGACTAAAATCTGTGGTGTTTAGATTAAAATTTCCTGCGCTAAATGTGCTCGACAACCTTTCACGGTAAAAAGGGATTTAAATTTTGCGGAATTGCTTGCTTATTGATGTATGTTATTATTGTTTGGTATTGAAAGTAAGACACGCCTACAAACCATCTTGGGAATTCTCTTTTTCTCTGTTGCTCTTCTCAAGGAGTCTTCTCTTCATCCGCCTTCCAAACTCTTTTATCGTTGTCCGGCAACAACTGATCTGTTGATTGATCTTGTTACTCAGCGTGTCCATGCTACTTATTGGATGTCTGTTGTTTACGGACACTGGCGTCGATACCAAGCTACTCTTTACGCGGGGTATCTTTGTTGACGTTGGCGGCCATGAGCGTGGACAGACTTTTCGCCCTGTTGTTAAGTCAAAGATACAGGCAAGATGTAACTCTAAAACGCACGTACATCATTGTAGCTCTATTTTTGATTTCATATAGTGTCGGTTCCTTTATTACACAGTTTAGATCACCGTATAACCTCATGATGTAGCCGCAAAGGTGTTACATCTTGCCGAGTAATCTAAATCGCTTCGTATACGAAATTTTCGTCATCGTCACGCTCAAGTACAAGATCATGTTCAAAGAAATCCGAGCCAAACAAATACATTGAACTTTACTCAATAAAAAACGGCATTGTATCACTGATATATTTAGCCTCACTCGTTCTTTATTTGCCATACGGTATATATGGTAGAAATTGTGATCAGAAATAGTAAAACATATTCATCACACTTCGTGGTCGTGAGGGGAGTGGTAAGTACCTTAGTTTGCTTAAACTCGACGTTAAATCCGTTTCTCTGTGGCTGGAAGGTTAGTGAAATTAGACAAGCAGTAAAGCAGACAATCAGACAAGCACTTTGCTGTCCTTAAGGTTAGATCATTCGAGTTGTTCATGATTTAATGTTTATAATTGTAATCTCTTCGTGGCTTTTCGAGAAAAAGAAAAAATAGCCAAATGTTATTGAATATGAGAAGAGTATAGAGTTCGATGGGGATGCATGCATTGATCTTGAATAGCAGTTGTATTTATTCAAATTACGATCGGAACATTTTTCTAGAGTAAATGTCTCTTCCACAAAATTTACAAAGAAACGACTCGTATACCCTACGGACACAGACTTGGAATGCGAACTAAACAATTTGAAGAACTGCTATGTTTTCCCGCTTTTTCAGGTGGATTACGACAACAATCAATCTATTTCACTAGGAATTTTCCCTCCATTCGCAGTCTAAACTCTTGTATCTTTGTCCGACAACACATACTCTGCACATACTCTCTAAGCTATTTATGGATGTTTTTGTTCACGAACGTTGAATTCTTGGTCAGCGGCGCGAAGGACTTATCTCAAGGCCTGCATGAACAGTTATAATATGCATTATATGGAGTGTCTCTATTGGCGATGACAGTCATAATTGTAGACAGACTTACCGCAATGCGGTTGGAGCAGAGTTCACACAAACTGTAACTTTGAAGCGCACGTATATTATTGTAGCCGCCTTTTGAGTTGTTACTCTTGTCCCTGCTTTATGCTTTGTTTTAGATCCTCAAATACCCTTTAAGTGAGGCAGTACAGGTCCACCTCTCAAAATAATAATCTCTATCGCTTCGCACACAAAGATTTTCCATGTTTTCATTCAACATCACGCTAATGTACAAGATCATGTTCAACCGCAGCCTTGCCAAGCAAATACACTGAATATGGTGCAATACAGAAGGACAGTGTACAGTGTACTGTGGGTACAGTTTGCATTAGTTGCTTTATACGTATTGCACCATTTGTTCAGGTAGCAATAATCATCGCTCATCATCAGTCGCATTTAGCCAGTACTATGCGAATGGCAATGACCTTACTTTATTTTAACTCGACATTAAATCCGCCTAGTAATTATTAGAGGATTAGTGAACTCTGACGAATGGTAAAGCAGACAATCAGACAAGCTATGCTTAGAGTTAGATACTCATGTAGTTCCTATTCGTATTAATGCTTCTAAAACTGACTTCTTAAGACTCACTTATCCATAGAGAACACTCGTGAGAGATTTCATTTGAAAGGAAGACACAGACATCCAGTCTGATGTCGCAAGTATATCGTAAAGTTATATCCGAGATTCAACACCTCATGATCAAAATTAGCTGTAAAAGGATGGACTACAAAAAAGCTAACAGATCAGCTAGAAGAGTCTGGATGACGGATGAAGGGAAGATTCCTTGTTAAAAGCAACAATGATGAGAGAATTCCTAAGAGATGGCTTGAGGGAAAGAAGAAAATTGGCTGTTGAAAATTAAAGTATGTATCACTGTAATCCACTCACCAGCGCCGGGGAAAATACCAGTTCTTTAGAGGTCATAGTGAGCTTCTCTCCTCCTGTTATATTTGTTGTTGCCTTCATTCTGTATTCTTTTTCTGGAAGTTAACTGCAATTACAGCGAACAGTCGTTTGGGAAAACGGTTCCTGCCTATTTCCATTTTTATCAAGTGTTCCTAATAGCATTTAACACATTTGTAATGCGCGTAATTTAAGCTGGCAAGTTTGCCTTGCATTAGTCATCGCTCATAATAGGAAATACTCCTTTAAAAATTATCAATTCTTGTGACACTTTTCCATTTTTATACTTTCAAAGACCCCTCGTGACTTTCACTGTACATTGTATCACGAAACGACATTAACCATCAAAGAGTGATATCAATTCTTACAGAGTTACTTGGTCACCTCAAGCTTAAATATTTTTCCGAGGTCCTTTGTCGGGGCCATCTCTCTGAATTGAGCTCCTCAAAAAGGCAGCTGCTCATCACTGAACAATTGCTGTTTAAATAAGTCGGTAAAATTCGATTCAACTGCAAATAAGAGAGGATTTAGTTTCGAGTGTAAACATTAATAAAATTGTAGACCTGTTCTTTGACAGCTCGAAAGAAAAAATTTCTTTCGTCATTATATCATCAATAAAAACCCTTTTTCTTGATCTACCCTATTTTATAACAATTTCATGTTTTTGGGTTACTCACCTCCGGTTAAGCTTTCAAACACAGTTTGGCAAAGAGAAAAAAAGTGAAACTTACGGATGGTAATGGCTCGGATGTCATAGATATTAAAATACTGATTATAATTCGCACACAATTTGAGACATTTTGGTAACATACTGTGCGGTGAGCATTTATTTTTTTCTTTATACTGAACCTTCTTGAATACTGACTGTATTTCTCACCCTCTTTTGTTTTTTCTCCTTAAAATGTAAATGAATTTGTGGGAAAGATGACTGATCATACAAGAGAAACCTGTAAAAGCCGCCAATGGCCAAATTTATTTCACCCACTCACTTCCATAGCTTTTAAAAGCGACAAAAACATCCACGTTCATTTATCAATTAGCGTTATTTACTTTAAATAACATAGCGAAATGAAACCTAAAACTAGAGTTGTGACAAAACTCGTAGGACAATAGTTGAGCTGCAAAAAAAAAAAAAAAGAAGTAAACTGGTCTATTGTCACAACTCTTCAATACTTCGAATTCGATGAAGATAGGGAAAAGAAAGCTCTCTTTTGTGTCCATAGAGGACACATTTTTTAAAGTATGAATCACTCTTCCATTTCATGTGTTACCACCATAAAACGAATCATTAATGTTTTCAGTTTTTTGTCTTCTGTCCTTCAGTTTTTCAAAAGAGAAGAGAGACGTTACTGTGGCACCTCTTGCAAGTTCAGTTGAGTTTCCTTGATTCTTCTCATCCTAGGACAAACCAGTTCCTCCTCCACTTACAGCCACAATTTTACAAACTGTCTTCGAAAATATCAGAAAAATATATAGTTAGACAGAAGAGGAATCAACTGCATGGACAGCAAAGTGCTTGTCTAATTGTTTCTATTACTGCTTGCCTTACTTCGCTAATCTTCCAGCAATAAAGAAACGGGTTTAAAGACGAATTAAAAAAGACGAAAACAAGCACTATTCGCGAACTGACGATTAATTTTGACGGATAGGTTTCACTTGAAGCTATTAAAATTGCCACTACAATATATGGGACATAACAAATAACTAATGCTAACTGCACCCACAGTGCACTGTACACTGCCTTTTTGTATCGTGCGATGTTCAGTGCATTTAATGCCCTCGGTTACTCGGTTGAACACGATCTTGCGTTTGAATGCGACGATGACAAAGACTATAGAAAATCTTCGTGTAGGAAGCGAATGAGATAATCAAACATGATATTATGACCGCACAACTATACCAAAATGTTAGACGATAATCTTGAATGAAGAGTAAGGCACCGACACCGGAAACAACCCAAAAGGTGGCTACAATGATATACATGCGCTTTAAAGTTACAGTTTGTCTGTATCGTAGCCCCAACAACAGCGCAAGAAGTCTGTCCACGCCAATGGCCGTCAACGTCAACAAAGATACTATACCTAATTGAAAGCCTAATATAAAGGCTGTATCGAAAGCAAATCGGCAGAGAACCCAATCTTCGCGAACTAAAGAAATCCAATGAATGGTATAGAGTGGCTGTGTAGCAAGTCCAATCAAAAGATCAGTTGTTGCCAGACAGCGATACAAGAGTTTGGATGGCGGATGAAGGGAAGATTCCTTATGAAGGGCAACAAGGATAAGAGAATTCCCAAGAAATGCCGTGAGGGAAAGGAGAAAGTTGACTGTTGAAAGATAAGATGCGTGTTTTTTTTAACCATCTACCAACGATGGGGAACATATCAGTTCTTCAAATGATTTTGGTTGTGTGCCAGTTACTGTTAAATTTTCTGTCGCCATCATTTTGCCGTTAAGGAGCGATCGTTTCCCCTTTCACCCTGGATTTCTGTATTTGCAATGAAAGATATTTCGTTTTAACGTCAACCTCTCTTTGAATGTCCGTTAAACTTTACACTGCCCAAGAATATTGACTTAACTATTTCCTCAGAAGCATGTCCTTATTTAACATGCGCACACGACCTCATTTTTCGTGGCTTTACCAGCACGTATCATCACCCACAAGAGAAAAACACCTCTAACATAGTTATTACGCAATGCCCTTTGATATTCATTCTGTCAAACAGTTTAAGTTACTTCTAAAACACCATAGCCATTAAAACAAGTAATTTTAGAAAAGCTAGCGGCTTTTTCAATTATCAAGGGCTAATTTGGTTTTCACCCTTTTTTCTTTAAATATCCTCTGAACTTGGCCGGCCCCTCTTATGTGACTTCATTTACACAGCAAGTAAACTCCCTCTAAACACGTTTTGACTAATTAAATGAGCAGATTCTTTTGAAACTCTATAACCCGAGATGGGGGGGGCATAGAAGGTCTACAAATACAATCTCTTTTATGACATTTATCATTATTTATACTTCTCACACACACACACACACAAAAAAAACAAAAACAAAAAAAATGGGCAAAATAAAGTCGTTCTTAACTGACTCTCAGCCTGGGTATGCTTTTACTGTGCTCAATTTTTTTTATTCACAGCCTGAGCGCTCGCATATAAAAGGTTCTTTAAAAGAAAAAAAAAAAGAGTGTATACAACTCGATGAGGATCAAGAGAAAATAATGGGACTTTATTTTCTCTCGAAAAGAGTCTATTTCCATTGACTGACTCTTTCCGCTCTCTTCACTAGCTAGTTATCGAGCAGTTAATTAAGAAACGGTTTTAAACGGAAGAGTTAAAGCAAACTGACAGCGGTGCTAAGTGCTTCACTTACGTTAAAATACGGTTAATATGTCTTACCCAGGCTGATCGCAATAACTGTCATAGTAATTAGATGGTACATAAAGAAAAAAAAAAAGCTGTTGCAAATTGCACCCACAGAGCCCTGTACATCGTCTTATTGTATTGAGCGATATTAACCATGTTTGGCTGGCTCGGCTGTTGTCGGACATGATCTTTGAATGAAATGTTTGTACTGGAAACCATCGGCGGTAGAGATAGCTAGACATGGTCATTTAAATTTAGTGTAAAGACTCAAGACCGGATACAATCCAAAATTCGGTAATTACAAATTTTTAGACGGAATCTGTGTCATCCCAATAATTTTGCTGTTAATAGGCAATTGTTTCGTTCCTCCTGCTATTTAAATCTCGAGAATTAAGTTACGTTCTGTCTTAAGAACACTTGCCTGCTCCCGATCATTTAAGCCTTCCTTTTTTTAAAAATGTGTAGATAAGGACTGCCTTTGTGGCTTCTACTTAAACTGCCGCTTCGAACTTTCAGTTGCGTCACGAATTAGATGCAATTTTTTTTCAGGAGTTTGTATGTGTGCCTTGCATTTTTTCACTTATGAAAGGAAATATACCTTCTACCAACAGCAATTCCTGTGATATCTACGCTGTCAGTCCTACTTTTGTAAGAGATTCTCAACGGGGTTAACCGTTTGTCATAAAACGGCCAAAAACTTTATCAGTTAGGCGTAAAAATTGACGAATTTTAACCGTTAGTCTTGGTGAAAAACAGTGGAAAGATATTGTTTGTTAGCCGTAAACTGGCCAAAATTTTACCCGTTAGCCTTTAAAGCCATGGCCCGATTGAGAACTTCATGTAATAGGTTCCGCTGCAGTTCCGATGCAGTGCAGCCTTCTCTTACTAATACATCTATATACGTATTCTACATATACTTGTCAGCAGAAAATACGTACAAGATCAAAAGCAAGATCGTGGAAAATAACAACAGTAAAGAAACTGCATGAGGCCTTACAAATTGATTCGAATTTGGTTTTGATAGATTTGAGTGTTTTACCTTATACCATGTACGAGTCACGACCAAGGGGAGGAGTGCAAACTCACCTCCCCACTCGCGTGACTCGCTCTTCGTGCTCGCTTAGCACTTGCCTCTGTTGTACTGAAGAACGCAAAAAAAATTCACGCCTGTTCTGCAGGCTGACCACAGGCTGAAAAATGAACTGTAGGTTTCAAATCAGGAAACGCCTAGTTGTTTTTTGCTCCTCCTTTTACCGTGCAAAGTTCTCAAGTTAGAACTTCAAAACTTAGATTTGCGGCCGTGGTAAGCCCTAATAGCAAAGGGAAATCAGTCTTTTATTCATTAAGAATTAATTTTACTCCAAGAGAAACAAAATTGTTCTGAGAGGAGACGATGCCGATATCATTTATAGGTGGCAATCAACACTTCTGTTAGGCTTTTTCTGTATCTTTCCCTGAGCGTTTAATACCATATTGTGCCCCTACGCCGTCAAGAAAACATGATGAGGTGTGCAATGACCCAAGGGAGCTCGCTGTGTCAGTTAAATGCCAGTACCTCATGTTCTGCATGCAATGCTTTTCGGCAAGCAATATGCATGCATTGTTTTCTGGCAGGCAATATGTCTAGTGCATAATAGGACGTGCAAGACCTTTAAAAGGTAACATTTTCTCATAATTGCATGTTTAATCCTTCCACGCTCATATTCTCTTATAGTGGAAGAGCGTGCTAATCACACACAACCAGAATGATATACTCTACTTGTTAAATTACTTGGTGCATACCAATCATGTTTGAACGAGATAACATTTCTCTAGCATTGAACTATCACAAGCTATTTCGTAGGTAAATCTATTCAAAAATTATTGCGCACGAGAAATAGCCTGATGACACAAACGACAAATAATTTTGTTTTACTTGCTCTAGTGATCACTTTTTTAACCATCTCTTAGATTTAAATGTTGTCTGTTTTTAAATGAGCACTTCTCATTTCAATTACGGGTGCTATTACAGAGGAACATTTCTTATCACACACAACATCAATTATATGCTATTGTGTTGACTACAATTAACGACTAACTTAATCTTTGACTCAATCAACTATCAAAACACTTTCCTTGCTTTTTTAACAAATGTTCCAACCCAGGAAGCACAAGTGGTAACTGGCTTCTGTTGTCAGAGGATGAGGCTATTTTCTTTTACCAATCCACCATTGTCTCTCCTAGAACACGTCTTATGGTATACTCAAGGTGGTCTAGCGCAGGATTGCCTCTGTGAATTTTTTCGTTATGCAGATCAAATATCCTCTTTTGATCCAGGCCATCTGGGATCCAATCGCTCTCGGTTCTTTTCGTGAAGAAAACCACTACCAATTTGTCTCTGACAAGTTCTTTGTTTTCTGTGAGCTCGTCATGAATAAACTTTCCGTCAAAAGTGATAAAATCACCTTCCGTTTCTTGCTGCCTGTTTTGAATTATGGAGGAGGTTTTGTGTGACCCGATCAACATGACACAATCACTGCAGTGAAATATGTTCTTGAAATCCTGATCTTCCACTAAAATGTCGCCAATACTCCTCAATTTTGCCAAGGTTCGAAGCTTACCCCGTAAATAGTTCTTTAATGTATGGGTTCTGCTGTTTTCGCTCTGTGTGTTCATAACAATGATGGACTTCATTTTCGTCTTGAAGGCGTGCCGGCTTTACGAGTTTCAACAAAGTGATAACCAGGCCGCTAAAAAAAGGAAAAGATAGAGCATGAATGTTTATCAGTGATCTTGAAAGCAACTCACAGCAATTACGAGCAGTTACAAGTAATTAGAACAGTGTGCGGGAGAGATTGAAATACAGAGACAAACCTGCCTCCCTCCGCTCTTAAATTAACGTCAAACTTTGTTCTAAAGAAGAAAAGAGTTCTAAAAGTCTCATTTTATATCAGAAGCGAAGGTGTGCGAAGTGCGTGCAAAATGATGGCAAAGCATCCAAAGAAAACAGTCGACCGTGCGGAATTCTGTTTCACACCATACCTTGGCAGCACGAAGAGTTATTGGAGTGAGTTTGTATAACCCCTTTGTTATATATGAATAAGTTTGTCGCTAAAGGCTAATGAGAAGAACAAGTAAGAACAGTTATGAATATTTATTCAACCAGCCTACAAGCAATCGAAAACGAACTTTTTATTCTCAAAACGATACATCTCGGAATGTATTATTTGTGAATGCAGGTTTCCAGGTTTTTTTTTGACTGAATGAAAACAAATGTTTGCGGCAATCAATTCTACCTATTTTGAAAAACACACATTTAATTTCGTCTGCTAAAATGAAGCCCTACGTAGTTGGGATCAATATCAGTATCTGGGCAACTGCCCACCTACCCCTCCCCTAACCTAACATCAACCCTGACTTGTCATCAATTGACTGTTGTTGGGTTAGGGGAGGGGTTGGTGGGCAGTTGCCCAGATACTGATATTGATCCCGTACTTGTATGTATCCGTATGTTACTCGTATGTCGCTCGTACTACTCGTGTGGTGTTTTTTAGTCATTACCGTGCTTCAAATGTCCACAGCTGTTCTTAATTGTTCTTCTCATAAGCATTTGGTCACAAACTTATTAGTATATAACGAACAGCTTAGACGAATTCACTCCAACGTTTCGTCACACTTCAATATACACCTAATTGCAGTAACTTTGTTTTGGAAAACAGCGAAAAGGAGAAGGAAAAAGCTAAATTCGAATTAATTAGCGTATAATAGAAGCAAAGGACAGTAGCATATAAATGTATATATGTTTTTATCTAAGTTTTTGGAATTGCCTGAAATTTCTCAACAATAACTGAAAATATCAAGAAGTCTGAAATGATTTTTCAGCGGAAATTCTGTGAAAATTGTTTATTCGCTGGGCATATAGCCAGAGGTTAGTTTCAGTTATATGGACATAAATTCCTATTTTGCTTTTTAACTTTTCTTTTGTTCCAGGATAATTGTGTTGCAAATAGGTCTATGAATTGTAAACATGAATTATGGGTCTCGGTTACATTCATTAAATCTTTATTTCAGAGTCCCCATCAAACTATGTCAGGTCTATATTCTTTAACATGTAATAAAGCGACATGCTGTCAAAACTTTTTTGTCGTGTAATCAACTAAGTTAATATTTAGAGAAAAAAGGGGGGAGTACATTCTGTCCAAATTTTTAAGTTTTCCTACCATCTTAAATTTTGCTCCATTGAAAGTTGGAGGGCTGTTTTGCCGATTTTTCTTTATTATCTTACCCAAACTGATGCAAAATAGCAGCTCAACTTAGAATGAAAAGGGTCATTTTTGATGGTTGTAAGATAACCTTAGCTAAAGAAGGGTTTTAAACATCCTGAACAGTTACGGGAAACTGGAAAGGGAAATTTATGTGAAACAAGTGACTGCCTCCATCAAGTAGTCATCTTCCTCAAACAGGGGGGAAAGGGGATTGCAACTTGTAAGAGAATTTTAAAAGTGACTTTGCATCATTCATCTGCGGGCTCGAATGATGCGGATTTTTAAGTTTGTATTTTTCTATATTTACTAAGATTACCTTTTCCAAGCTGTTGTTTACACCACCACTGTGAAGCCTGTAGCAACTTATAACCCATCTTCACACCACCACTGTGAAGCCTGTAAGAGGTCTTCTTACTTTTCAGGGCTTCAGAAGGGAGGGGCTTCTCACAGAGGTGGAAGGGGGATATAGACTCTCCATGATATAAACTATTTCTTTCTCAGATTCAGTTTGCATATATTCTAAAAGGAGGAAATTATGACATTTAACTAAGCGTGGGCAACTTATAACCCATCAATAACATTCAACCAGATGTTTAAAATCAACAAATTAAGCTGAAAAAAGTTCGTAATTTGCGTCATGAAATTCACGTAATAAAAGGATTGCTACACCAAACACTAAAATATCAAATCGAAGTTTTTGAAATAATTTCGAAACTTCCTTAGTCTTTCATTGGATCAATCTTTCATCTCACGTCAGATCTCTCAATTGAACTTTACAAGAACAAAAGCTCGTATTGGCTAAGAGAGAAGTCGCGTTGTTAGCTTAGAAATCATAATAAAAATGAAACACTTTAAACTTTCAAGGGGGAATAAATTTCTAAATAAATCAGTGGTGCTGCGTCGGCGGGAGAGTTATATAATAATGTAACTTGGTATTATAAACTCAGTTGATAATACGGGTCGGCTTGCTTCATTACACTTCACTCTCGTTCCCAGAGTCACTTTTTTTCACTGGTCGTGGCAATATATGTAAAAAGGACCCTGGGAACTAGAATATTTGAAAGATGTTGACATGCGCATTCAATCGTGAAGCGAGTTTAGCGCTGAATGCTAGAAAGTTGCAGAGGAATTGATAGTCTTATTTCTGCTGCAAAATTAAGCCCCTATCACACATACAACATTTTTTTTCTAGCTGATGATAAATAGTTGAGAGATGACAAAAGAAAAGTTGTGGGAGCGTTGTAAAGAAGGAAACAGCGATGACAATCAAAGATCTCAAACTGAATGCGATGATCACGAGGATTTCTTAGATGGGAAATTTTACAGATCGAGAGAGTTCTGGATGAAGGTAACAATTCAGGGAAACCCTAATCATTCCAAATTTTTAGTAACTCATAACGGATTAAATCTGTTACTAATGAAAACCTTGACCTTGACAATTATCTACAATTTTTATGCAGGTTCATGAAAGGCAGAGTATAGGGTTACCGTGGAATAGAGCTATGAATGAAGTTAGAGTTGAAAGAATTATTCAGAATTACAAAGATAATGGGGAACTGGACAGTGAGGATCCAGCACTTGTGATGTTGAAACAGTGGCCGGCGTCCAAACAGTACAAAGATAGACCAGATAAACTTCCAGGCCTTGAAAAGCTGGTATGTTAAATATATGGGACTCCTTATCAAATAGAAAATATGCTTACATTTGTAAATGTGCAGAAAAAAGCAACTTGCTTGTAGTTAATGATTTTTCTCTTTTACCTCATATTCATACGATTGAAAGGAATACTTGCTAATTTTTGAAAGACCAGGAAGTGGACAGGATAGCCCTGTATCTCTCCAAAATATTTTAATGCAAGTTTATGGAATTTTATTGCATTTCAAAATGCATGTCTTTTGCAGGTGAATGAATTTTTGGAGATAATATTAGATAGTGAATTGAACTCAGGTAACAAATATGAGCTATTTAAAGATGAAGAAGACAAAACAAAGAAAACTTTGCTGCACTTTGCTGCTGAAGTTGGACTTTTACAAATCACCAAAACACTTTTAAAGAAATGTCCTGGTCTGCTGGATGCAACAACAGAACTTCAAATAATACCCAAGAAAAAAAGAGCCATGTTACCAGTTGAGTTGGCATTGAATGCAGAGAATGATGAAGTGGCAGCCTATTTAATTAGAGCAATGTGGCATGAGAGGTATTTTACTGTGTGCTGCTCATTGCAAGATAGATCACAGGCGGCCCAAGCTCCAGCTGTGAGATGATCATCTTGCGCAATAACAGTCATGGCGGAATTATAAGAGTTTGTATGGGCATATTTACGACCGCTCTAAGGAATAAAAAATACGTCAAATTCTCAAAAAAAAAAAAACCTCACCTTACTTCCACAGTGTGTCGCCTGTTATCTGACCGCTTACTTTGATGAAAAGAGCCCATTTAAGCAAGTTGTTTATTTCGAGGTTTTCAACGTACATAAGAAAAGCCCAAGGCTGAACACTCCATTTCCGAACGCCTGATTCGAGAAGCGAAAAATCCAAGCTCAAAATGATCGGGCGCCCACAAATCCAACGCAGAATCCAAGAACATATACTGTAGTTTCATTAAAATTCACTAAAAACTCAATCTTCCCCGTGCAACCGACACTAAGCCGCAGTTTGCTTCAAAAATTTCCGGTTTAGAGGTTTCTAACAGCCCGCGGCCACATCAACCTTGACACACGACCGTTGAAAACCAGCTCGGTAACCCTACCTCCTTTTCGAACTGAGCCTCGCCGGGGACCATACCGTCAGTTATCGTCTATAAATTGTTTTAGAACCACGGGTCCCCTCAGTAGAAATCGATCAAGAGGCTATTGCTTCGATCGGCCAATCGGCCAATGTGATTATTTTCGGAGTCAGAGGAAAACCTTGGAAGGATTTGTTCCAGTATTCAATTTAGCTCTATCTGGACATACTTTGTTTAATGTTGCTAACAAGACAACTGTTATTTCGTTTCGTCCGCACGGATATCAGCAACAACAATACTTACCACGATTTCCATTTCAGATACAAGTCGAATTGATTACGTCCCTGCTGCAACCGTGGAATAGACTATTTTTTACCGACGACATTTTTTCTTTTTGAAATTGAAAGGAAATTATCGAGATTTACGAGATCAGCTGTGCGGTTTGCAACTATGCCTGTAAATTATTTTGAATTTGTAAACATTTCCGGAGGCGAATTCGATTGGCCGATCGAAACAATAGCCTCTTGATCGATTTCTTTTGAGGGGACCCGTGGTTCTAAAACAATTTATTGACGATAACTGACGGTATGGTCCCCGGCAAAGCTCAGTTTGAAAAGGAGGTGGGGTTACCGAGCTGGTTTTCAACGGTCGTGTGTCAAGGTTGATGTGGCCGCGGGCTGTTAGAAACCTCTAAACTGGAAATTTTTGAAGCAAACTGCGACTTAGTGTCGGTTGCACGGGGAAGATTGAGTTTTTAGTGAATTGGAATGAAACTACAGTATATGTGCTTGGATTCTGCGTTGGATTTGTGGGCACTCGGTCATTTTGAGCTTGGATTTTTCGCTTCTCGGATCAGGCGTTCGGAAATGGAGTGTTCAGCCTTGGGCTTTTCTTATGAACGTTGAAAACCTCGAAATGGACAACTCGCTAATATGCGTTCTTTTCATCAAAGTAAGCGGTCATATAACAAGCGATACGCTGTGAAAGTAAGGTGAGGTATTTTTTTTGAGAATTTGACGTATTATTTTATACCTTAGAGCGGTCGTAAATATTCCCATACAAACTCTTATAATTCCGCCATGACTGTTATTGCGCAAGATGATCATCTCACAGCTGGAGCTTGGGCCGCCTGTGGATAGATTTACTTTATGGTTTTGGTTCTTCCAGTAGTAACCATAAAGATTACACAAAGAGGGTCAGGGCTGAATGATTGGGCATTTTTTATGTTAGCCACTATTGCTAACTACCACAAAATTTCTCTATTTTTGCAATGAACATGTGTATCCAAATATTTATCAGTCCTAATAGTATTTTTTTTCTCTCTGTATGAATCTGGCCTAACGTTATTAATTTAAAATGTCACATTTTACTCATAGTTCCATAAACCTGCTCATGAAATGTTCTATTTTCCCACCTTTTGTTACTGACATAAATTTCTCTGCGCCCATAGTGTTACAAGTTTATTTTCTTGGAGACCAGAAGACATATCAAATCCTTTACCATCTTTCTTCAGTTTTAAGGCCATTGTTGAGAATCCTAAAATGAAGGTGAGACTTAACCCTTTAACTTCTAGATAAAATTTGTATCAGATCAACTAATTATCCCTAAGTTGATATTTTTCTTTATTCACCACACTAATCTGGTTGGTATTGTATTAATATTGTAAGGAGAAATTCTGTCCTGGTCACTAATGGGAGTTCAAGGGTTAATAGAACCCCAAGATCAATTCTCCTGGAAAACAGTACTTACAAGTCAGCTAACCAATCAAATGTGTAATGTACAGCCTACATAATCTACCAGCTTCCCATCCATGGGGAGTATGTAGCCATTCTCTTTTTTTTAATGACTTGGAAAATTTAATTTAAAAAAGTAATTGATGTTGAGTTGTGTTGTTAAGCTCAAGAAGTTTGGACAATTAATAATCAATGCCTCAAAAATGAACTGAGGCTTCACAGGCATCTATAGTGTCTTTAAGATATGCTTTGATATGAAGTTCTCAATCTTGATTTCTTTCATTCTACTCAATGATTACTCTATTATGATTTACCTATTAAAAAAAATCAATTTTCAGAGATAGACAATCATTGGAAAGATGTCATATTTAATTGTCCTTCTTCAATCACAATGTACATTAATATTACTTTAAAGTGAAATTAATTTTTTTGTAACATAGATGAAGTTTTTTTTCTAATATTTTGTGGAATTGTCATATGTCAACAGAAAACAGTAGTGGCTGTATTAGACCAAATGGTGAACCCTCACTGGCCATACCTTCCAAAACGGAAGGACAGTTATGTCTCCCAAGAAGAAAAAGAGGGAATCGAGGGAGTCTGGAATACCATTCCAGAGGATCCACTAAACTATCATTTTTATTATGCTATCTTGGATGGTGATGAGGGAGGGAGACCTCCAAAAGTTAGTATGTTATCAGAGGGACACAAAGAGTCAGATAACAAATATTTCAACTGGAGAGACCAGTCATGTTTAAACGTGATTGCAAAGAGTAATAATAAGGTACATATTAATTTTTATTGATGTATATGAAGTATTTCATTTGCCTTTGGATATGAAATCAGACTTAAATGAGACTGGTAATTCTCTTTGAAGAAAAATTGTTGAAAAGGTAAAGCCAAGTTTGTATGATTGATTTGTTTCACTTGTAGTGGACCCTCAAATTCTCCCTGACCTTGTATTGCAGGAGGCCTTGCAACATCCAGTGGTCAGAATGTTGATTAAGACAAAATGGAAAAGTTATGGGAATTTTTTTCTCAGGTAGATAATTTTCACCTTTCTTGTAATGTTTGTAAGGTGATATCACTGATCCAAGCTTGCAAGTACAGTGCAGCTCACTAAATGTCAATATGCTCTTCACCATCTACTAGGAAAAACACTTTTATTCAGTAACCTAACCTAAATTAAACTTCTTGTAGCCAAATTGGCATTTTTTTATTTCTAACTTTGTAGGGATCTTTTTCCTTGTAAATTTTGGCCAAAAACTGATTTATTAAATAATGTTCTTTCTTTTTTTATTTAGCCTTCAAACAGCACTGTATGTTATCTTCTTACTGTTCTTGTCATATTCTCTGCTGTATGGTTCAACCAAGCCAGACCCCACCCAGTACAGCATGTGCAGTGGGGCAGACTTGTTGTGTGGATTTTGTGAGATTGTCACTCTTGTCATGGTGGTCTTTTACATGTGTGAAGAAATGAATCAAATGAGAATGTAAGTGAGTTTTAATGCTGATGAAACAATTAAATGCATTGAGAATGATTTACATTAGATGATTAATTATTAGTTTGTTAGTTCAAGAGGTTCCCCTTTCTGAAAAACCCTTTTATTTGACCCTTTCACTCCTAAGATCTCATTAGTAATTCTCGTTACTGTCTTCTATAAAATTCCAATAGTGTTAGTTTAGAGAATTTGGTGCCAAATCAACAAATAAATATCTCCTTAGTGATATTTTTCTTTATTTTTATCACTTTCCTGCTTGATATTGTGCTGACATTGTAAGGAGAAATTTTTTTTCCTGGTCACTCATGGGAGCCAATGGGTTTGGCAAACGTGACACATGTACTCAGCATTTTTACTACAAAAATAAAAATTTTGTTCATGACTAAATTTCTCCCAACACAAATGATCCAGTGGAGTGATGAATCTTTTTTGCTTAATTTTATAGAGAGAGGTATTCCTACTTCTCAGAGTGGATGACCCTATTTGACTGGTTAGGCCTGTTGCTGACCCTGTGTATAGTACCCTTGCGGTTCTGTGGTAGCAAAGCTCAATGGACAGTTGCATCTTTGGCTATTTTGTTTAATTTCATGAGGATTTTTAAGTTCTCATGTGTGACAAGGTAGGTAACATATAAAAAATATTTAATTTTACGCTTTGACTTGACATGTTTTATTTTGGTTGTACATGCATGATTAACACTGGCCTAACGATCCACATTAACCGATAAGTAGAGGAAAAATATTTTAACTCCACAAGTGGTGTGAAAAAAACCGTCTCTAGGAAAGTAATTTTTATTTCAATATACTAATTATACATGCATGGACGTTTTAATGTCCGATTTTAAGTCCACATTTAAATACAGCTCAGCTCAGTTATCTTACTCAGACTTTCATCTTTTCCAGGACTACAGGACTATACACGAAAACCTTGGCTAAGATCATTCAGCAAGACTTGACAAGATTCATGGCAGTTTTTGTTGCGATTTTCCTTCCCTTCTGTGGGGCTTTATTTTTATCTCTCCGTTCTTCTAGTCAAAACCAAGAATTAAGGTGCATCTAGTAATCCTATTTATTTCTCATTTCGCCGTCTTGTCTGAGCTTAATCTGAGTTATTCTGTGGGAAGAAAAATGTATAATGCTTTAAGCTTTCCAATTTTGAAAACGCTCGTCCAGTTTCGGAGAAATACAATGCAATTGCCAATAAGACTTATTTAGTCTACTCGACGTGCATATATTCAGAAATGTTGTTTACGTTGTTTTAAATCTATTCTTTATAATCAGTGGCTTTGGAGATGTATTGTTGAGCGGTGTTCTTGCTCTCTTTGAGCAACGATCTATTGTGGCAGATTATGCAAGCTTCAAGTGAGTGACTGACCCAGTTATATGACCAGTATGGATCAACAGTATACCTACCCCTCCCCTGACCTAGCATTAGCCCTGACTTACATTTCAATGTTGTTAAGTTAGGGGAGGGGTAGGTGCGTAGTTGCTTAGATACTGACAATGTTTCATTCAATCAGTATTATATGCAGTGCGTTACCCTATGTTACAATATGGTAATCTCTATGCTTTTACCGTGATTGTTGTGAATCTTTGTTTTATTGCAGTTGGCTCTCCACTCTGTTGATGCTAGCGTACATGGGAACTGTACTTGTGATTTTACTAAACATACTCATAGCACAGATGAGCACAACTTACATTCAGGCCAAGAAAGTCGCCCGTGTGGAGTATGATGTGGATCGTATTTTACAGCTCACTCGTATGGAGAGATTTCCTTTTCTGGTACGTAGACGGAGATTACGGGTTTAAGAAGGAGGCGTTGGCGTGCATTGTAACGCGTCCTCGTGTAGATGGGCATGTGCTCGCACGTTTGCAGCTAGTTTGCGTGCGCGATACTGAGTAATTAAAAGCAAAAAAGTGAAGGGGCGTTAAGTGAGTGACAAGATATTAACCCCTGAGACGGTGAACCCCACGAAAAACAAGTTTCTCATGTGCTAAATTTTTACTTGCAAAAGCGAAAAATTTCAGTGATGGATACTCAATTTTGCTTATATTATTTCAATTAGCTCAAAACGTATTATGTCTGTTCAGTTAATGTATGAATGTTTTTTTTTTTGCGTCTTTTCACTTGTCTTCTTATTTTCGTTGCAGAATTTACGCGTGAAGTATTACAAAGAGGGAGAATGGATCAGTGAAAAGAAACTTGCGGAAGGTTTGTAGTAATTTGAGCTCGCTTAAATTCACGATGAGATGGATTGAAGGGCTGGAACGAAGACTATGGATGAGCATTTTGTTCGAGAGTCCATTACAATAATATTTAGTAAGGCAATAGTTTAACTTCATTTCCGCGGCCATGTAGTAAATTCGATATCATAGAAACTCGACCAGCTATGAACGTGTAAAATTCTCATTTGCACGATAAGTTAATGACCAAATTATGCATATCCTTGTTTGGATTTAAAGTAGAAAACAGATGAGGACGGGAAGAGCTGGTTATTTGTAATTGGCCACTAAAGGCTAATATACTCTCTCTCAGCCTAATGGTTTACTTACACTATTAAGTAAACGGAATATTTTCCGTGCTCATATTTATATTGCTGTAGAGCTCCTTGAATTCAGTGAAGATCGCAATCCTTGGGAATCCGTGGAAGAAAAGCTTAACGCGATAAGGTATGGATGATTCTTGAACTGAAATTAGGTCTGCTCATTTACATCTCTTTGCATTAGGCTGCCGTATCTCCCTGCTGTATCTCAATAATTTTCTTCTTTGCGACTCTTAATCCCAGGGATGTGATGAGAAAGATGGTAAAACAGATGAGACCTGAAAGAGGGTGAACAGTGTTAGGCATGTTGGCTCAGCTACGGGAATATCATGTTCCATTCCATTCTAACTTGTCACTAGGCCCTCATTGTTTTCACTTAGGCACAAGCATTTCTTCGCTCGCGGGAAAGTAGGGGGCCTTGGGCAACGCGAACCAGCAAAGAGGTCTGCAAGGGGTCTGGCGCTGATAGTTAGGTGCCAGGCCCCCGGCAAACCTCTCCTTGATTCATCTCAAATCTTCTCGCGGGCGGAGAAACGCGCGTCCTCCAGCGATGATGATGAAGGCCTTCTCGCAGGCTGCTCCAATTCTTGAACACAACCTTGGTCATTTGAAGCTCGTTTTAGTCTTCTTTTTTACGGATCGAGTTTCATATGAAGCAGGAAAAAAGCATTTGTTTTGAGAATTAATCTGAACGAACACGAAGAACTCAGTGGACTATTGATAACTGAAAGGAAAAACGACGAGTCCAAGTTCATTACGGTATTGTTTCATTCACCGTGTTAACAGGAAAATTAGTAAAGAAAATAAAAAAAACAATAACAAGCACTTGATTGAAGTAACTCTAAAGTACCGTTTACAAACCATCGAACAATTTTTGTGTGTGTTATTTCAAGTGGGCTACACAGTTATTTACTTATTTTTTTATTTGCTCAACGAAGAAATCAATACTGGGATGAGTGAAAAGAAAAATAAAAGTACGTTGTTTTCAATTTGAGCTACTTTGCTGTCCGCGGTGGAAACAGACATGGATAGAATGCGGCTAGAACGCGCATTCTGTTACTTTTACAGCTGCGCGAAACGCGTTACACACAGTGGAACTCCGCTGAGAGATTTCATTGACTTGTTCTTGGACTCTTTTGCCGCCATTTGGCAATGAATGACCTGGAAAACAGGGAGCGAATTATTTGATGGTTAGGTGGCCAATGAAAAGTGGCCGGGCAGCACTGGAAGAGAAAAACTTTCCTGCTTTGTATTGAATTAACCAAAAGGCGTTACGAGTGCAAATAAGTTCTTGTCTATTTTTTTAATAACACAAAGGCAAGGAAAATTGTTCGCACTTTAGGAAACGTCTTCTTTTTCTTTTCACCAATAGTTGGCGATGGACTGGAAGGCTTATCAGGAATAGAACAATTAAACAGAGAAGCCTTAACAAGAAATTTACAAAGCACCACTTAACAGAGCTATTTTATTCAACACTCAATTCGAAAACGAAAAAAAAAAAACCGTGAAGAAAACGAGGTTGATGAGACATTTACTTTACCTCTGGGTTTAACCTTTTAAATCCCAGAAGTGATTAAGATGTAACTTCTCCCTATAATATCCATACACTCTGTGGCAAACAGGTAATAAGAATACTTAAACTTATCGCATAGAGGTTGTTTTTCTTGATTTAACACCAAATTCTCCGAACTAATTTAGAAGGAAGAGTGTAGCAGCTAGAGGAGAGAATTCACAATCAGATCTTGGGAGTCAAAGGGTTAACTAGAGGACGGATTTAAATTCAAACAAAGTTTTGAATTAAGCGTGCCGTACAGTGTAACACGGCCCTCTAAATTGACCAATAATTTGCAAGAACATTACCCTATTGAATCGTTTGTGGTGTTTAGATCAAAATTTCCTAGGCTGAATGCGCTCGGTAACCTTTCACATTTAAAATTTAATCCATTTTTCTATGGCTGGAACGTTAGTGGAATAAGACAAGCAGTAAAGCAGACAATCAGACTAGCACTTCGCTGTCCTTAAGGCTAGATCATTCGAGTTGTACATGATTTCATGTTTATAGTTGTAATCTCTTCGCGGCCTTCGGGAAAAAAGAAAAAATAGCCAAATGTTATTGAATATGAGAAGAGTTTAGAGTTCAATGGCAATGCATGCATTGATATTGAATAGCAGTTGTATTTATTCAAATTACGATCGGAACATTTTGCCGGAGTAAATGTCTCTTCCAGAAAATTTTACAAAGAAACGACTCGTATGCTCTACGGACACAGACGTGGAATGCGAACTATACAGTTTGAAGAACTGCTATGTTTTCCCGCTTTTTCAGGTGGATTACGACAACAATCAATCTATTTCCCCAGGAATCTTCCGTCTATCCGCGGTCTAAACTCTTGTATCTTTGTCCGACAGCATCTCATCTGAGCTAAGACTCACTTATCCACTCACTTATCCATAAAGAACACTTGTGAGAGATTTCATTTGAATGGAAGACACAAACATCCAGTCTGATGTCGTAAGTATATCGTAAAGTTGTATCCGAGATTCGATAATTCTACGACTTTTGAAAGACTGGCTTTCCTCAAAATTCCACTTTTTTCTTTCCAGTTGTTTTTGCAAGGCTCTTTTAAGTCCAAGATTTTGATACTAAAGACAGAATATGTTAATTTTTTTTCCGGCCGGTTGATTATGCAGGAAGTTGTGGCGCCCACCACTTGCATTATCATCAATGACTAACTGGTAAATATGAAAAGAAGCACAAAATTTCATCAATGAGAAGGAGAGGAAGTATGATACAATTATTTCGGCTCTTTTTTATTATATAGTAAAATCAATCCTTCAGCTGGATCCCTTAAGAAATAAAGACAGGATGAGATTTCATATAACCACCTGTTACCTAAAAAAGCGCCTTATTTAAGGGGTAAATTCTTTTTAGGCGAACTTTATGCGTCAAGTTGTAACTGTACAGCCATACCAAAATGTTATGAAGTAATCTAAAACTTGGTGTATAGCAAAGACACCAGATAAAATCCAAAAGATAACTTTAATGAAATATATGCGCCTCAAAGTTGCAATTTGTGTGCATATTTCAGCCCCAACATCAGGGCCAGAAGTCTGTCCACGCATATGGCCGTCAACATTAACAGAGACACTGAATATTATACAAAGGTCGGTGTGAAGGCCGCGTCATAAATGTATCTACGCAGTCTCTACGCTATTCCTCGAGAAGAAATGACACCTCATGATCAAAATTAGCTGTAAAAGGATGGACTACAAAAAAAGCTAACAGATCAGTTAAAAGAGGCTGGATGACGGATGAAGGGAAAATTCCTTGTTAAAAGCAACAATGGTGAGAGAATTCTTAAGAGATGCCTTGAGGGAAAGTAGAAAGCTGGCTGTTGAAAATTAAAGTATATGTTGTTGTGATCCACTCACCAGCGCCGGGGAAAATACCAGTTCTTTAAAGGTCATAGTGAGCTTCTCTCCTCCTGTTTGGGAAAACGATACCTGCCTATTTCCATTTTCATCAAATGTTCCCCAATAGCATTTAACCCATTTGTAATGTGCGTGATTTAGCTAGCAATTTTGCCATGCATTAGTCATCGCTCGTAATGGGAAATATTTCTTTAAAAATTATCAATTCTTGTGACACTTTTCCAACTTTATACTTTCAAAGACCCCTCGTGACTTCCACTGTACATTATATCATGAAATTACATAAACCATCAAAGAGTGATGTCAATTCTTACAAGGTTACTTAGTCACCTCAGGCTTAAATTTTCTTTTTTTTTTTTTTCTAGGTCCTTTGTCGGGGCCATCTCTCTAAATTGAGCTCCTTAAAAAGGCAGCTGCTTATCACTGAACACTTGCTGTTTAAATAAGTCGGTAAAATTCGATTCAACTGCAAATAAGAGAGGAGTTAATTTCCAGTGCAAGCATTAATAAATTAGTAGACCTGTTCTTTGACAACATGGAAGAAAAAATTTCTTTCGTCACTAATCTCATCAATAAAAACCATTTTTCTTGATCTACCTTGTTATACAACAATTTCATGTTCTTGAGTTACTCGCCTCCGGTTAAGCTTTCAAACACAGTTTGGCAAGGGGAAAAAAAATGAAATTTACGGATGGTAATGGCTCGGAAGTCATAGACATTGAAATACTGATTATAATTCGCACACAATTTGCGACATTTTGGTAACATAATGAGCGGTGAGCATTTATATCTTTCTTTATACTAAACCCTCTTGAATACTGACTGTATGTCTCATTCGCTTTTGTTTTTTCTCCTTAAAATGTAAATGAATTTGTGGAAAAGATGATCGATCATACAATAGAAACCTGTAAAAGCCGGCAATGGCCAAATTTATTTCACCCACTCACTTCCATAGCTTTTAAAAGCGACAAAAACATCCACGTTCATTTCATCAATTAATATTATTTTCCTTAAATAACATAGCGAAATAAAGCCTAAAACTAGAGTTGTGACAAAACTCGTAGGACAATACTTGAGCTGCAAAAAAAAAAATAAATAAAAAAGAAGTAACTGGTCCATTGTCACAACTCTTCAATACTTGGAATTCGATGAAGATACGGAAAAGAAAAGAAAGCTCTCTTTTGTCTCCATAGAGGACGCATTTTTTGACGTATGAATTGCTCTTCCATTTCATGTGGTACCACCATAAAACGAATCATTAATGTCTTCAGTTTTTTGTCTTCTGTCCCTTAGTTTTTCAAAAGAAAAGGGAGACGTTACAATGGCACCCCTTACAAATTCTGTTGAGCTTCCTTGATTCTTCTTATCTCGGACAAACTAGTTCCTCCTCCACTTACATCCACAATTTTACAAACTGTCTTCGAAAATATCAGAAAAATATATAGTTAGAGAGAAGAGGAATCAACTGCATGGACAGCAAAGTGCTTGTCTAATTGTTTCTATTACTGCTTGCCTTACTTCGCTAATCTTCCAGCAATAAGGAAACGGGTTCAAAGACAAGTTAAAGAAGACGAAAACAAGCACTATTCGCGAACTAACGATTAATTGTGACGAATAGATTTCACTTGAAGCTATTAAAATTGCCACTACACTATATGGGACATAACAAACAACTAATGCTAACTGCACCCACAGTGCACTGTACACGGCCTTTTTGTATCGTGCGATGTTCAGTGCATTTGGTGCCCTCGGTTGTTGTTGAACACGATCTTGCGTTTGAATGCGACGATGACAAAGACGATAGAAAATCTTCGTGTAGGAAGCGAATGAGATAATCAAACATGATATTATGACTGCACAACTATACCAAAATGATAGACGATAATCTAGAATGAATAGTAAAGCACCGACACCAGAAACAACCCAAAAGGTGGCTACGACGATATACATGCGCTTTAAAGTTACAGTTTGTCTGTATCGTAGCCCCAACAACAGCGCGAGAAGTCTGTCCACGCCAATGGCCGTCAACGTCAACAAAGATACTATACCTAATTGATAGCCTAATATACAGGCTGCATTGAAAGCAAATCGGCAGAGAACCCAATCTTCGCGAACTAAAGAAATCCAATGAATGGTATAGAGTGGCTGTGTAGCAAGTCCAATTAAAAGATCAGTTGTTGCCAGACAGCGATACAAGAGTTTGGACGGTGGATGAAGGGAAGATTCCTTATGAAGGGCAACAAGGATAAGAGAATTCCCAAGAAATGCCGTGAGGGAAAGGAGAAAATTGACTGTTGAAAGATAAGATGCGTGTTGTTTTAAGCCATCTGCAAATGACGGGGAACATATCAGTTCTTCAAATGATTTTGGTTGTATGCCAGTTACTGTTAAATTTTCAGTCGCCATCATTTTGCCGTTAAGGAGCGATCGTTTCCTCTTTCATCCTGAATTTCTGTATTTGCAATGAAAGATATTTCTTTTTAACGTCAACCTCTCTTTGAATGTCCGTTAAGAGGGTCTGGATGGGGTTTAGTGTCAAGTGTTATTTGGCCGTTTTTTTTAATGTTTAGTGTTAAAATGGGTAAAATTTTAATGTTAAGCGTTTAAAAAAAGTTTAGTGTTAAGTGTTAAAAGGTATTAGAACAGCGATTTCACTCAATAAAGGTCAATAAAAGTTTTACAGAGAAAGCAATAATATTAGAAAAAAGGACTAAGATTTGTTCAAACTTAGCTCTTATGATAAAGGCGTGCAAACTAGAAACAAAAGGAGAAGAGTCTGCGCAGAACTAACCGAACTGGTCAGCATGCATACTTTGTACTCATGCGCATAAGTTCTGTAGACATTCTGTGGTCAGCGGTTTTTCAGCAGACATCTGCATGCAAAATGGCCGCCTCGTCCGTATCGGCAGGAATTGCGGAAGTATTGATCAGCTTTTATAGATGTGGCGAGGAAGATGCTTTTGAGAGACATCGCAGTAGAATTCCAATCGGTATAGACCAAAGAAATCTAACGGACGCCAGGAAGCATATGATCAACTTTCTTGGTATTTCGCAAATGGCTACGTCGCTGGGTATGGGAAATTTCGAGCTGAAACTGTACCGGCTGGCCAGGAGTGCTCACGGGAAAACGAAGAATTTACGTATCCTTACGCAACAACAGTGGGAGATGGAAGTGCCACTCCTTGTTTCTGACGAAACCCAAAGTGAACTCAATAGTAAGTAGACAAGTGATCTGTCGAATTCATAAAGTGCAGGAAAAAGTTTTGAACTAATGATAAATATAACCACAACATATGTATTAGAAAATTGGGGGTTACAAATTATCCTTATTCGATCTTAGAAAAGGATAATTACTTTGAAGGTTATTATAAGTATGAAATACTAAAGTAAAATTTCCTCTTTTTCATCTTTTTTAAGTACATGTGGTACAGAAAATAATTAATTGGTCAGACAAGAAAATGGTGCTTGTACCAGGTGTGAAGCAAACTCCTAAAGAACCTCTTGGTACTTCAACAAGTTCTTCAGAAGATAAAGATCCAGAAATTGCCATCATAGACAATGAGCCTGGAGCATCAGATTCTGCGAGAAATAGAAGTAGGAAAAGAAGACAAGAACGTCTGGAAGATAAAGAACTAGTTCAAAATATTTTGCGAGACAATAAAGTTGTGAGAAATGTGCGTCAGAGGCATGAATTAGATGAGCTTCAAGCAGGTAAATTTTAATGAAATAGGTGGTTTTTGAATTTCTACTTTTACTTGTACTTTTACCTCTACTTATGTGTTTACTTTTATCTCGCTTAGACTTAGGGAAGCTTGCTGGAAGCTCAGCTCTTAATGAGGTGAAATTTACTTGTGGAGTCTGCAAGAAACCGTATATTATCAGTACTAAGTCCAGCAGAACCACCCAAGGGAAGGTCAATTACTTCCAAATCAGTAAGTTTAAACAAATATTTTTAATTTACCAATATCATTACTGCAGATCACATGTTTCAGTACTCAGAATAAGAAAAAATAATAACTCCGAGTGTATTTAGGTGATAGTAACTCTGGTCTTTTGTATTCAGCTGATCTTCTAAAAGACTAATGAATGTTTATAATTAAGTTGAACTTCCCTTATCACTTTTTCAATAATCCCCATGGTGGAGAAATGTAAACCTAGGAATACACTGTTCACCTTTGCTAAAAATTTGTCCTTTGTAGCACATTTCAATAAGTGCCAAAGAAATTACGAGAAAGCACAGCGTTTAGTGAAAAACAACCACACCCTGGACAGCCTTTGGAAAAAAGGAAATTGTGAACGACTTTCTTCAGCATCAAGCAGCAATTCCATGTCACAAGATGAGCAGGAGGACTTTACTGGTGCTGATGCCATAGAAACAGGCTCTGACAAGTAAAAACCTTACTGAAGAATATATTGTTGTATAAAAGAACTTTTTTTTGGATGAAAATCTAGATTATTATAGAACTCATGCATAGACATGTCATTACCATGTACCAATAGATAATATTTGTTGTACACACAAAGATTGTTTAGCTTTTTCCTTAGATCTCAAAACCAATGTCTTTGACCAGCATTTGTAGTACTGCTGATAGAGTCTTAATGCATAGTTTTTGTTGATATTTTGAACTTAATGAAATAAAGCAGTTTATGTTTTTCAAATTGATGTTTGCACGTGTGTTTCATGTGTAAGAAGAAAATCATATTTTGCCAAAATATAATTGCATGGCAGTTAGCAAATAGTGGAACTACTAAAAACAATTGGCATTTGTATCATGATACCAAAAATCCATTACAAAGCTTAATATCTGGAGCATTCTCCATTGCTTGTAGTGTCCCAATGTTATATATGTTCTTCTTTGTTCCCCTTTTGAAATTCCTGATACTGGCTGATGCTGTGAACACAATGAACAATGACCAGAAATGAATCTATATGTTGCGAAAACTATAATACATGTATGTGATAATTTCCTTATACAGTGATAGTGTTTACCTAAACGAAGATTTGGAAGAATCCGCAGACTTGTCTCAAAGCCATGATGAGACTGTCAGTTCATGTATTGAATCATGGGATGAAGAAACACATTGTGCTTTTGATGAAGCTGGCTATGTTGACCAGAAAGATTCAACACAGGATCCGGAGGGTCATGTGATAAGCGATGCGAACGTGGATGATGACTTGACATGTTTTAACTTGTGAGTGTTTATGTAACTAGAAAGATGGAGGACAGATGGTCCATTTGTGTTTGATCTTGTAGTTTCTATTGGCTCCAACTCTAAGCTTGCGAGTTTTGTTGAGGTTGCTTACGTAATGGGGAAATGTCGTTGCACTATAATTTATGAGAATTGACAAATTGTTAGCATTGGTCTGTGTGTGGTCTTTGCGCATTTAGACGTTTGTGTACGTTTATTCTTCTAGGTGTGTGGAGAATGCTCATCCAGTTGCTATTAAACTCAACCAACTTCTTGAGAAAGGAAAGATCCCGGAAGACTGTCTCTACTACAAATGTATTGACAACACTACATCTTTCGCTCTAGTTGATCCTAGGTCTGCTTCAGATTTCACATGGGACCGAGATGTGTGCGAGTTTTTTGACACTATCAAGTATCTCGGAGGTAGTCGGACACGAAATTTTGTGAGAGGGCCTGGTTTCTTTGGAACTGGGAGAGGGGGACTGAAAGAATTCAACACATTTTCTGATTTCAATCTTTGCGGTCCGTCAACAAATTCGTCAAAACGCTTTCAAGCTGGTTATACTACAGCCAGTGGGGTGATAAAACCGCATCTATTGTCCTTGTATTCCTTTGCCTTCAATCGACAAGCTGATTTGCCAGCGCTTGTTTCTACAGACAAGTTGAACGTTATACCATTGTCACAAGCTATTGATGGAACTGCATTAAAACCTGGCCTAGAATATGATTCACTTCAGAAAATGGTGGTTGGGCTAACAACTCAAATAGACCAAAATAATTTCAGCAGCAACTCCATTTCTGATCCTGAGGAAATAAAAAAAAAGCTCTTAACAAGCGCCGAAGTGGTCGTAGGTACATCACTGGACAACGGCTCATCAATTCCAGTTGGTGTGTACTATCGCCCCAAATCAGTAACTGGTGAAGAAATCCTCAAATCTATACAAGACACAGCTAAGACCTTGCAAACTTGCCAAATGTGTTTGAAGCTCCAGGCGTCTGTAAGTCAAATTGTATCAAATGACATGCCCTCTTGCTTTAGCAGCTGTGATGAGTGTCTTAAGCTCAAATCTGTTTGCTCAGCCTGTAAACAAAATGGCCAGGTCTCACACATTCCTTCCTTAAGGGCTTGTAACCGGTGTTTAGAAAAAGGACTAAAGTGTAACAGGTTTCTTGCTGCAACGGTAATTACCGATTGTGAAGAGTGTAACAAGAAGGCGTTGTCAAATCTACACTCTATGGCCGAAGATGGTACATTACCTATTGAACTTTCGCTTCTTGTCGCCCTGCCAGATGTGGTTCATCTTGGCAAGAGTATGAAATGCAGCTGGGCCAACTGGTTCATTGATCTTGAGGGCGCGAAGAGTCGTCTAGTTCTAATTCGAACACTCCGCGATTCTGCTGGCCCTGATGTACGTAAGAAGTTACGAAAAATGCTGACCCTGGACTGCGTAAGGAATAAAGATCGGATGGCTGTAGAACCTATCGTGCGCCTTACTAGAACCTCGGTACTAGAGGTACTGAGAGGAATAAGTTTGGTCGTCCACACAATAGTTCCAGAAAAGTATCGCTTTTGGAAATCCAATCAGAGTGGGATATGCAAAAGACCCATTGCGATTGAAAGTGGGGCTCAAGGAAAAGTGCTTGTGTTAGACTATGACTTCGAATCTCAAGAGGCTCGTCTCGTGGAATTACGTTTGCATCAACCAGTTGATGTTCACGTTCGGAAAGAGACATTCAAGGATGCAAGGGACCTTTGTTTTACCAGTGGTATAGTTTTCGTTTCTGAAAGAGGATCTGGGGCAATCCGTGTTATTGACTTGGAAGGCAAAGTACGTTTAAAGCCGGAGGGCCTGAAATCGCGAGCAGAACTACTTTCACAGCTGAGTCGTTTTAGTTTATCACAGGATGGCACAGTGCCAATTCTTCGGAAGCGACTCGCGACACATTTAAAAGCTTTAGCTGCACAAGTTAAGAACCCAGAAATCATCCAGCTTAACACGCCTTTAGTAAAACCAACGTCAATTTGTGTGGCGAGTACAGACATCCTTTTGTGTGCGGATGACGAGCACCAAAGGATTATTCAGTTGGAAGTAAGCTGCAATGGAGTTGCTGTCGTTGGTACTAGCATGCGAGAAATACATTATCCCGATGGCGTTTCCAGTATTGAATCTCTTTGTGTGTGGAGAGGGTCCGCATACTTGGCTGCATCTGGTAATGCAGGTGGGTTATACGATTGTGACCTGGCAAATTCAAACGTCAAACAGCTCCTGCAGAATTCGTCCGATTCATGCAGTGAAATCGAGAGGCTGTGTCATTATGGCGACGTAATTGTGTTCACTGACATCGTAGATAGGAAAGTCAAGACCTTCGATCCGAAAACCTCAACTGTTAAAACATTGATGGGCACTGGAAAAGAAGGAACTAATGATGGAACTGGTGAAACCTGTACCTTTACGCAAGTCCACGGAATATGCAGTTTCCAGAATACTATATTGGTGTCGGACGTAGCTGCTGGAACGGTAAAAATAGTTTCACCGCTTACTGGGACAGTGTCCTTTCTTCAAGCCCTTGGGAAGCTGTACGACAGTTTTGGAATTGGTGCTCATACCGTAGACGCAGTATCACTATCCCTTCAAGATGCTGTGAACAATGTTTCATCAGTGAACGAATATATTAAAAGCACAGTTGCTACAGTTAAACAGCACTACAACATGAAAGAAGCAGCAGCAACAAATGGTCCCCAAGGAACTGTGTCAAAGAAAACTCAAGTCTCGTTAGAACTCCTTGAACAAGGTATGGCACGACTGCAAAATAACTTGAAGAACATAAATGAGGATTATGTTGGTGACGTTGACCTCCGTACATTACTGACCACTATAGTTGAAAACCTTCATGCAGTCTCCCACTTCAAAAACGAGACTTTTACAGCTTTACAGTATGCTCGAGACTTTGGAACAATTGCAAAAGAATCATTAAAAAGAACAACAAAATGGAGTGCCAAATACTTTACACATGACAAATCGTTTTATCCAGTTCCAACATCTAGTATGGAGTTGGCAGATGTTGAAGTGATGAAGTCTCCAACAGCTGCAAGGATAGATCCTCTAATTGAAGTAGCGATGAAGGAGTTGGTGGATAAATTTCGTCCCGTGAGGCAGAGAACAGTGCGCAGTGAAACCACAAAAGACAAAGCCGGAGCTCTCCCACCAGCAGTGTATTACACTCAACCTCCTCATACCAAAGTAATGTTCCACAACGACCCAACTGTTGAAGGAGAAGTAATGGAACAAATTACTCCGCATATCATAGATGACGATGAGGACTCGCACGCACCCAGTATCACGTTTGTGGACGATCACGACTCCTACCCCCACACAACAACACTCACCAGGTCCGGGCGCGCCATTCGCGCTCATTTTCGCCTTGACTTGTAGAGTTTGCACTATCGGGTCTGCGCATATACATTACCTTGTGATGAATCTGTGATCAAGAGTTAATTGCATAACAACCCGTAAATAGCGCCACCTTGGACCCTGGAAAGCAAACGATGAAGAGGTAGACCTAAAGAGACTTGGAGACAAACCGTAAAGAAGGAAAGGGGGAGTTTAGATTCAAGGCTTGCTTGCTGCTAATACATGTGCTAAGAAACAAGAGGATGGCTAGTGAGGATGCAACAGCCTTTTCCCGGTAGGTAAAAGGAGCATGATGATGATTAAATAAACAAATTGTTCAAATGAAAGTTTGCGAAAGTGTGATAACGACAGAGGAAAATTTTAATTGTTAAGCATAATGTACCCTTCTGCAGAGAAATAGTCTCCAATGATTTTCCATGATAGAGACATAAACAATGAACAACAAAAAATTGCAATCAAAATGACACCGTATGTAAATCAATTGTAGCTGATTCCATATTGAATGCCCGCGTTTATCGTTATCAGTATCTGGCGCATTTTTTAGCCGTTTCTCGTTACATTTGTATCAATTTTAGTGTTTCAGAGAATTTTTTAGTGTTAGATGTTAAACAGCCCAAAATTTTAATGTGTGATGTTATAGAAGGTAAAATTTTAGTGTTTAGTGTTTTCGAGATACCCCCATCCAGACCCTCCGTTAAAACTTACATTGCCCAAGAATATTGACTTTACGATTTCCTCAGAAGCATTTCCTCATTTAAAATGCGCACACGACCTCATATTTTTGTCGAATTCGTGGCTTGACCAGCACTTATCATCACCCTCAAGAGAAGAACACTTCTATCACACTTATTACGCAATGCCCTTTGATATTTATTCTGTCAAACACTTTAAGTTACTTCTAAAACATCATAGCCATTAACATGAGTAATTTAGAGAGGCTAGCGGCTTTTTCAATCATCAAGGGCTAATTTTTGATTTTCACCCTTTTTTTTTTTAATATCCTCTGAACCTGGCCGGCCCACTTATGTGACTTCATTTACACGGCAAGTAAACTCCCTCTAAATACGTTTTGACTAATTAAATGAGCAGACTCTTTTGAAACTCTATAACCCGAGAGGGGAGGGTGATTAAGAGCAGATATTGTTCCTGTATGCTAGGAAAATCTGTCTTTTAAGTATTTAGTCGTACGTGTTCAAAACTCTTGAACACGACTCAGTAGAAAAACAAATTTAAATGTAACGAATTGAATCGCTGGAAATTGCGCATATAGAAATACGTACTGTTTACTTGATCAAAACAGAAATTTAATAACATACCTCTGAGCTATTTACTGTCCACAGACACACTACTTTTTTATGAGAACGTCACGTTGGGGTTGAGGCTGACCGTTCTTATTTAAACTGCGATTGAGCCTGAAAACGTTCCTAATATGTTCTTAAAGTTGTGTGGTGTAATATCTCAATTAGCTAATCTCAGAAATTTCTCTAATTATTTTAGTTAGTTGTCCTCACGGTAGACCACAAGCCCATATTTCTTTTACCTTTATTTATTCTTCTCGCGCAAAAAAATGGGCAAAATTAAGTCTTTCTTATCTGACTCTCAGCTTGGGGATGTTACACTTATGTTCTTAAAATTTTAGTTTTTTTCAGCCTGAAAGTTCTCATAAAAGAGGTTCTTATAAAAAAAATAATAATAATAATAAAAAAGAGCGTATGCAACTTGAAGAGGATCAAGAGGAAATGATGGGAAATTGTTTTATCTTATAGAGGATCTAATTCCATAGACTAACTTTTTCCGGTTTTTTCATTAACCAGTCATTCAGCCGTAAAGAACGGTTTTAAATGGAAGAGTTGAAGTAAAGTAACAGCGGTGGTAAGTGCTTCACTTAGGGTGATTACAATAACCTTCATGGTAGATAATTAAATAAAGAATAACTGTTGCAAATTGCACCGTCAGAGCACTGTACATCATTTAACTGTATTGGGCGATGTTTAGTGTGTTTGGCTGGCTCGCGTGTTGTCGAACATGATCTTTGCGAGAAATGTGCGGGAGCCATCGTAGTCATTACTAGACATGGTAATTTAAATATAGTATAAAGCCTCCTGGCCGGATACAATCCAAAATCCGGCAATTTTGGACGGATTCTGTGTCATCCCTATCATTTTACTTTTAATAGGCAATTGTTTCGTACCTCCTGCTATTTAAATGTCGTGAAATGAGTGAAATTTGTCTTAAGAACACTTGCCTGCTCCCGATCATTTAAGACTTCCTTTCTTTACAAAAGATAAGTGGATAAGGACTTCCTTTGTGGCGTTTACTTACTTAAACTGCCGCTACGAATTGTCATTTGCATCACGAGTTACATATGCTATTTTGTTCAGGGGTTTGTGGGTGTGCGTCGCCTTCACTATCACTAATAAGAGGAAGCAAAACTCCTACCACGAGCAATTCCTGTGATATCTGCTCTGTCAGTCCCTATTATGTAAGAGGGTCTCAATGGGGTTAACCGTTAGGGGCAAAACGGCCAAAATAATTTAGCCGATAGGCGTAAAAATTGACAAATTTTAACCGTAAGACGCAAAGTAAGATAACCGTAAAAAAAATTGCTTGTGACAACAGTAGAAAGATATTATTCGTTAGCCGTAAGTTGGCCAAAATCATAGACGCTAGCCGTGAAAATCACCACCCCATTGAGACCATCATGTAGTTCCGATGAAATGCAGTCTGCTCTCACTAATGCGTCTATATATGTATCCTGCATATATTTGTCGGCAGAAACTATGTAGAGTTATTAAGCTAACATGGTAGAAGCCGTTAAAGAATTAACAAATAGATTCCATGGCATCGTGTTTTCTCAGTAGTGGATCACGAGATGTTATCAAAAATGTGGTAAGAACAAAAAGTGGCACACTAGGCGCAGAAACAAAACAAAAACAAAACTAAACAAACAAAAAAGAGCAAGAGGTAACATTTTCTTAAAAATTTAATTTTTTTTCTTCTACACTCATATTCTCTTGCATCCTTCTTCCAATAGTCGTGGAGTGCAAGGAACTGCTTATCACACACAACCAGAATGGTATACTTTACTTACTAAATTACTTGGTGCATACTAATTATGTTTGAATGAGTTAACATTTCTCTGGCATGAAATTATCGCAAGATATTTTGTATATCAATCCAATCAGAACACACGACGACAATAAATTTGTTTTACTTGTTATAATAATCACTTACTAAATACCCTCAGATTAACTTGTTCTTTTTATTAAATAAGCAAATGTCATTTCATTCATAGGTACTTTTACTGAGGAACATTTCTTATCACAAATAAATTCAATCATGATATGCTATTTCGTCGACCAAAATGAACCACTTAATTTATCTCTAACTCAATCGAACTATCAAAACACTTTCCTTCACAGTTTCTATTTCATTTAGCAAGCGTTCCAACTCAACAAGCACAAGTGGTAACTGTCTTCTGCCGTGAGAGGATGAAACTATGTCTCTTCACCAGTCCACCATTGTCTCTCCCAGTACTCGTCTTATGGTATATTCAAGGTGGCTTAGGGCGGGATTATCTCTGTGAATTTTTTCGTTATTCAGATCAAATATTCTTTTCTGATCTAGGCCATTTGGGATCCAATCATTCTCGTTTCTTTCCGTCAAGAAAACCATAACGAGTTTGTCCCTAACAAGCTCTTTGTTTTCTGTGAGCTGCTCATGTATGAACTTTCCATCAAAAGTGATGTAGTCACCTTCGGTTTCTTGCTGCTTGTTTTGAATGAGGGACGAGGCTTGGTGTGAACCAATCAATAGGACGCAGTCACTACGGTGAAATTGCTTTTCAAAATCCAGGTCCTCAGCCAAGATATCAATGATACCTCTCAAATCTGCTAACGTAGGCATCCTTCCCCGTAAATAGTTCTTCAGTGTATGAGCTTCACTACCTTCGCTCTCGGTGTTCAGGACAATAACGGATTTCATTTTCGTCTACTAGGCTTGGAAAGGTGTAAATGAACTATGTTTTGAGACCTTAAAAGCAGCCGAATGTGATTTGCGTAATCAGCAACAAGAAGTTTGGAAAGCTTCGAGAGAACGTGGGAAAGGGAGTGAGAAAGAGATGAAAAAACGGAGACCAACCTATCAATATCTGCACTGACATCAGATCCTGTCGCCGAAAAGAAATTTTAAACTTTCAGTGACCGCAATATTTATTAGAAGCAAATGCGTGAAAAGTGCGTGTGTGATGAATGTGAAATATGCTTGAAAAATGGCAACCCTTGAGGAATTTTATCCACGCCATGCATAAGCAGCAAAGACTGCGAATGAATCTTCAGGTTTCAATTAAGCATCTCAAACCCGCTGAGATGAACACAATGTATCATGAAATACATTTTCTTTGTGTAATAAGCAAAGCTCGCCTTAAGAAGAGAAGCGATTACATTCTTTCATGTTTTTGACCTCTAGATGATTAACAGCGTGAATACTGTTCTTATCCCTTTGCTGATTTCCTCGTCCCAAAATCATCGCTCAACGAAGTAATTATAGAGTCGTTTTCATGAATATAACACTTCACCCGAGAAACGGCAACAAAATAGTGAAAAAAAAAATCTTGAAAATTTTAAAAAGAAGGCCTCGCCACTTTAGACTAGGGCACCTGGGAAGTGAAATATTTTGGAGAGTTTATTGATTTTGTTGGCTAATCCTAACCTTTGAATGAGCGGGCGAGAGAATAATTAAAGAGCGGTTTCGGTGCGACACCCATCAAGTAAACACCTGCCTCGAATCGGACGTACTGTATTATTTCGCTCTTGCCCAATTATTTGCCATTGGGTCTCTAGGGAATGATTGTTCTGATGATCGGGAGAGGGTTGGGGTAAAGTCTTGAATTTACAAAATCCTGTGTAATCAAAATATTAACAAGGCAGCGACAGTAATTTTTTTAAGTCCTGAGATGCGGAGTTTTGGGCGCTGCTAGAGTATTTGAGTGACCCCGTACCCGTGGGAATCTGCTGGATGTAGAATTCATTAAAATCAAAACAAAAACAACAATTACAGCGGGAAAAAAAATCAAGGCAGGAAAGAAGAAAACAATTTGATTTGAGTCGAACTTGACTTGTGACTCTAACATGACTCGGATTCGAACTTTACCCGTGATATGGTATAACTCTTACGAGCGAAGCAACTGAACCATTTCTTCTGATTCATAGCTCTTTTTCTCAACGCTTCAAAGGACGTATTATAGTTCTCCTGCTTTAAATGCCATCCTGACGGACATTTCTGGAGTTATTTAATTAAAGCAAGTAATTTCTCTGATTTCAAAAGGTAGTTTACAAGTCCACAACTAGTCAACATTAGACGAGACGCCATACTACTTGCCCCAGTCTCCTGTTTACTTCACTTATAGCGTTCTGGAATATCCCCAGAGGGGACACCGAAATTGGATACGGGGATACCCCTGTTAAAACACACACACACACGGTATTAGCAAGCGGATACGTTCGCCAATGGCTCCGCTCGCAGTTTCCTTATGAACTCACTGAACGGCGTCAGCCCGTACAATTCCCCGACGTTGCCGAGAAGCTTTCTCGCGCAGCTTGCTACAAGGCTCGAGGGGTAAATTATCCGTTAGATTTTTGCTGCCAAAATATAACATTGTGACAAATACATCCTCGAGATGTGCTAGATGAGGATGAATTGTTTAGAAATGGGAAAAGAAAAGTTGTTACAGCGTGGTGACGATAGCAATAGACGTGACTGTCAAGGTCCTCCAACTGAAGATGATAACCACGGCGATCTGCTGGATGTTGAATTCACTACATCAAGAGAGTTCTGGATTAAGGTGAAGAGCGGCCTTCATCAGTCAAAAGTTTCCAAGTGGTGGAGAGATATTATTTGCACCGTTAGGTGGTTCGTTGCGGCCAAAATTATTTAACGTTATTCGTTAAGAATTGGTATCTCTCCTTTCGTTGCGCCCTCATAAATTGAGTTCTGTTGTTTTTACCTAAATTACTTTCATCGATATACTGTTCCTTTTCTTCCACATAATTTTCCTTTGTTTTTGTTATTCGTATGCGTTCTTTACCGTAGATTTCATTCATTCGGCTTGATCTTTTGACTGCGCTGGATTGTTTTCCTGTTTCGTTTTACATTGTCTTTAACCAGCCATTTGTTCTTATTCGTTAAGAATTAAACTTTATGTATTTTTTCCCTTTATTTCGTTTTCTCGTTTGTCAGTTTCTTTACATACCAAGTTACTACAATAAGTAATTGTAGTAACTCACTATCCGTAATTTTATTTTAGCAACCGCTTCGATTGTTCAATTCGCACCAATACTTCAGTTTGTTTTGTTTGTTGAAATATTTTTTGAAGAATACTAAAGAGCGTGTTTTGGACATGTATGAGTAATTTTGGCCCTAAAACGGTTTGTTACCTATAAATAATTAACGAAGCATGAGAGAGTTTAACAGCGCCTCCACGAGAGGCAAGCGATAGTGTCATTTCCAGGAATATTGCTTGTGTTCAATGCGTAGAATGCCACAATTATTGCTAATAAAACGGTGTCGTCGACCTAACTCTCTGCAATGTTAATCGGAAGGTTCACGAAAAGCAGAACGAAGGATTATCATGGAGCAGAGCAATGAATGAGGTGCGAGTTGAAAGAATGATTCAAAACTACAAGGAATGTGGGGAACTCGATAGCGAGGATCCAGCTCTTGTGATGCTAAAACAGTGGCCAGCATCAACACAATACAAAAATAGACCTGACAAACTTCCAGGCCTTGAAAAGCTGGTATGTTATTACTGTGTTAAATGATTGCAGTTAGATACCATTAAGAGAGACACAAAAGCCCTAAAAATATTTTGCAATTTGACAGTGTAGCATCATCTTAAATGAATATGTAAGAAAGGGTACATAAGAGACATACAACAGGAGATACATCCTTAGGAGTTAATATCATTCAGGTGCAGCTTAATAGGCCTGTTGTTCTGTCATGTTTTTACAGGTAAATCAACTTTTGGGGGTTCTGTTGGAAAGTGAACTGAATTCAGGCAATAGATATGAGTCATTTAGAGATAAAAGAGACAAAACAGAGAAGACGTTACTACACTATGCTGCAGAACTTGGGTTTTTACATGTTACCAAAACACTTGTGAAGAGATGTCCTCCACTGCTTGTTGGATTTACTCGAAGTCAACTAGGATCCCACAAAAGAGCCATGTTACCAGTTGAACTGGCATTAACAGGAGAGAGTGATGGGGTGGCATCATATCTAGTTAGGATGATGTGGCATGAAAGGTAGATAGGGGTGGATTGTTTTTAAAAGAAACAAATCATTGGCAGTGATTCTTTTATCATTTATTACACAAATTACTCACATAATACAAACAATCACAGGCAGTTGAAAAGTTCAGAATCTTCTTTTTGGTTACAAGCAAAATGATTTTAATGTAGGCATAAAATTTCCAATTTAACTCTCAGAGTGGTATTCCCACCTGTTTACATAATGATGATGGTACCATTAATTCATTTCTTCATTATTTTTACACAAAAATTTTCCTTTCATAAGTGTCAAGAAATTATTTTCTTCAAGAGCTGGTGAGGACACAAAAATTCTAAGCCATCTCTCTACAGTTTGAACTCCATCATTACCAATCCTAAAATGAAGGTGAGACTTTTGTGTGAATTAATTGTATTTCCTAGTGATAAATGATCAATTGTGGGAAATAGGGGGAAGTGGTACTGCTCTGTGTGCAGCCCTTAATTTTCTTCCAATGTGTCCCTAGATGTAACATAAACATAATACTGCAGTGTTGCATGATGCTATGATGGGGTTTTGTGGGAACATTTACTTGGATCTGCGGTGGCTCAGTATGAGCTTAATTGCCTTGTTTACCTTAGTAGTATTTGTTAAAACAGGATGATTTTTGTCAATATACAGTGTGGGTTACACATGAAGAGCTTTGAACCAACTTTTAGAAGGACAGTAACTTAACGTGTTAATTTATAGAGCTGCATTTTTATTGAAAAACATTTTCTTCCTTTAATGACTTTGAGGATGTTGCTACACAGACACTGAAAATGTTGGTTCATTTCACTTGTCTTTACATACCTCTTATTTGAAATTTGAATCTTGGGTCAATCTATGGTTAGGAAATTCTGTGTCTCAACTTAAAACACATTCTAGTACTTAATGGTTAGAATTATGCAGGATGATCATTAGTTTAATTACGTACAACATACAGAAACTGAGTTAACTGTAATGCCTTTATTTTCATCAGAAGGAAAACACTTATGACCCCTTAAATGTTGTCTTTCTTCATTGTTCTTTGGATTAAAACCCTTATGAAATGCAGGTGTGTGACTTTTTCTGTGCACAGTTCCATTCTTGATAGTTGATTATCAATTACCAAGAACAGAACTTTCTATGTGTTTAAAAAATAATAGAATAATTAGTAATTATTCATGTTCTTTGCCTTCTTAACAGAAAACAGTGGTGGCTGTGCTTGACCAGATGCTAAACCCTCACTGGCCTTACCTTCCAAAACGAAAGGACCATTATGTGTCTCAAGAAGAAAAGGAAGGAATTGAAGGAGTCTGGAAGACCATCCCAGAAGATCCATTGAACTATCAGTTTAATTATGCTATCTTGGATAGTGATGAGGGAGGACGACCTCCGAAAGTTTTGTTGACAGGACAAGATCAAGAGTCAGAAAACAAATATTTCAACTGGGGAGACAAGTCATGTTTAAACATGATTGCAAAGAGTAATAATAAGGTACATCTTAAGTTAGTGTATATGAAGTGTTAGGATAGAATGTTTCACTCACAAGATGATCAGTTAATCCCATGTTGCTTTAAGAAATGATAGCTTTGATGATGATGTCTATGAAGAAGTAAACAAAGCTTATTGAAGGAAAGTGTTCAGAAGTTAAGGCTTTATTCTGTTTCTGTGTCAGCAATTACAGTGCTGGCATCGTATCTTTGAATCTTGGTGCTATCACAATGAGTTACTAGCCTGAACTAAGAGTTTTCCTGAACATGTATGAATATTACTAAAATAAATAGTACAAAGAATTACTGAGCAGTACATAAGATTATAACTTTGATTGTACCACGTACAGTGCATGAGTAAATATATCTATTGCCTCGGCTACAGGAAAGTAGAAATATCTATACCAAAGAAACTCTGAACTATTTGGGAGTAACATGAGGTTTTTTCACTTTTGCTTTTGGATGAGTAATCAGACTTAAATGAGACTGTTGGTGAAGAGAATTGTTTACCAGGTAAAGCCAAGTTTGAATGATTGATTTTGTCAATTGTAATTGCCCCTAAAATTCTGCCTGGCTTTGGGTTGCAGGAGGCCTTGCAACATCCAGTGGTTAGAATGTTGATTAAGACAAAATGGAAAAGTTATGGGCATTTTTTCCTCAGGTAAATAATTTTTACCTTTCTCATTATGTTTGTAAGTTAAGATCACATACCCAAATGGACAGGTGAAGTGCACCAAAACTGAATAAATTCTCATCCCTCTAATAGAAAAAAGACTTGTTTTTTACTCAGCCTTCAAGTGGCATTGTATGTCATCTTCCTGCTGTTCTTGTAATTTTCTCTGCTGTATGGTTCAACCAAACCAGACCCCACCCAGTACAGTAGTGGAGCAGACTTGTTGTGTGGATTTTGTGAGATTGTCACTCTTGTCATGGTTGTCTTTTACATGTGTGAAGAAATGAATCAAATGAGAATGTAAGTGACTTTTAAGTCTTAGAACGCAACTAAAAGCATTGAGAATTATTTACATCAGATGAATAAAAATTGGTTTGTTAGTTCCTCCTTTGGAAAAACCCCTTCTTTTAATGGAAGATTTGGTGTTGAATCAACTAATAATTATCCCCTTAGTGATATTTTTCTCTATTTTTATCACTTGCCTGCTTGATATTGTATAGACATAGTAAGGGTAAATTTTTTCCTAGTTTCTCTAGGAGTCAATGGGTTTACCAAATGTGCCACATGTACCCAGCATTTTTATTACAAAAATAAAAATTTTTGTTCATGAATAAAGCTCTCCCGATGGAAATGATCTAGTGGAGTTATTAATCTTTTTTGCTTCATCTTTATAGAGAGAGGTATTCCTATTTCTCAGAGTGGATGACTCTATTTGACTGGTTAGGCCTGTTGCTGATACTGTGTATAATACCCTTGCGGTTCTCTGGTAGCAAAGCTCAATGGACAGTGGCATCTTTAGCAATCTTGTGTAATTTCATGAGGATTTTTAAGTTCTCATGTGTGACAAGGTAGGTAATTAATTTCATTAAAAAATAAATATTAAAGCTTTGACTTGAAATGCTTTATTTCGGTTGTATATGCACGATTGGCGTTCACAGGGCTCTCACTTGACTAACGATCTACATCAACTGATAAGTACAGGAAAAATATTTTTAACTCCACAAGTGGGGTGAAAATAACCGTCTCTCGGAAAGCAATTTTTATTTCAATATACTAATTATACATGCATGGACGTTTTAACGTACGATTTTAAGTCCGCATTGAAATACAGCTCAGCTCATTTATCTTACTTAGACTTTCATCTTTTCCAGGACTACAGGACTATACACAAAAACCTTGGCTAAGATCATTCAGCAAGACTTGACAAGATTCATGGCAGTTTTTGTTGCGATTTTCCTTCCCTTCTGTGGGGCTTTATTTTTATCTCTCCGTTCATCCAATCAAAACCAAGAATTAAGGTGCATCTAGTAATTCTATTTATTTCTCATTTCTTCTTGTTTGAGCTTAAGCTGAGTTATTCTGTGGGAAGAAAAATGTATAATGATTTAAGCTTTCCAATTCTGAAAACGCTCGTCCAGTTTCGGAGAAATACAATGCAACTGCCATTAAGACTTATTTAGTCTACTCGACGTGCATATATTCAGAAATGTTGTTTACGTTGTTTTAAATCTATTCTTTATAATCAGTGGCTTTGGAGATGTATTGTTGAGCGGTGTTGTTGCTCTCTCTGAGCAACGATCCATTGTGGCAGATTATTCAAGCTTCAAGTGAGTGACTGACTTAAGTACCCAGTTATATAATCAGCATGGATCGACAGCACACTCGCACTGCGCCTGACTCAACATTAGCCCTGACTTACATTTCCATGCTGTTAGGTTAGGGGAGGGGTAGGTGCGTAGTTGCTTAGATACTGACATTGTTTCATTCGTAAAGGTATTATATGCATACGTTACCCAACGTTTTACAATGGTAATCGCTGTGCTTGTACCGTAATTGTTGTGGATCTTTGTTCTCTGGCAGTTGGCTCTCCACTCTGTTGATGCTAGCGTACATGGGAACTGTACTTGTGATTTTACTAAACATACTCATAGCACAGATGAGCACAACTTACATTCAGGCCAAGAAAGTCGCCCGTGTGGAGTATGATGTGGATCGTATTTTACAGCTCACTCGTATGGAGAGATTTCCTTTTCTGGTACGTAGACGGAGATTACGGGTTTAAGAAGGAGGCGTTGGCGTGCATTGTAACGCATCCTCGTGTAGATGGGCATGTGCTCGCACGTTTGCAGCTAGTTTGCGTGCACGGGACTGAGTAATTAAAGGCAAAAAAGTGAAGGGGCGTTAAGTGAGTGACAAGATATTAACCCCTGAGACGGTGAACCCCACGAAAAACAAGTTTCTCATGTGCTAAATTTTTACTAACAAAAGCGAAAAATTTCAGTGATGGATACTCAATTTTGCTTATATTATTTCAATCAGCTCAAAACGTATTATGTCTGCTCAGTTAATGTGTGAGTGGTTTTTTTTTGCGTCTTTTCACTTGTCTTCTTATCTTCGTTGCAGAATTTACGCGTGAAGTATTACAAAGAGGGAGAATGGATCAGTGAAAAGAAACTTGCGGAAGGTTTGTAGTAATTTGAGCTCGCTTAAATTCACGATGAGATGGATTGAAGGGCTGGAACGAAGACTATGGATGAGCATTTTGTTCAAGAGTCCATTACAATAATATTTAGTAGGGAAATAGTTTAACTTCATTTCCGCGGCCATGTAGTAAATTCGATATCATAGAAACTCGACCAGCTATGAACGTGTAAAATTCTCATTTGCACGATAAGTTAATGACCAAATTATGCATATCCTTGTTTGGATTTAAAGTAGAAAACAGATGAGGACGGGAAGAGCTGGTTATTTGGCCACTGAAGGCTAATATACTCTCTCTCAGCCTAATGGTTTACTTACACTATTAAGAAAACTGAATATTTTCCGTGCTCATATTTACATTGCTGTAGAGCTCCTTGAATTCAGTGAAGATCGCAATCCTTGGGAATCAGTGGAAGAAAAGCTTAACGCGATAAGGTATGGATGATGCTTGAACTGAAATTAGGTCCGCTCATTTACATCTCTTTGCATTAGGCTGCCGTATCTCCCCGCTGTATCTCAATAATTTTCTTCTTTGCGACTTTTAATCCCAGGGATGTGATGAGAAAGATGGTAAAACAGATGAGACGTGAAAGAGGGTGAACAGGTGTCAGACATGTTGGCTCAACTACGGGAATATCATGTTCCATTCCATTCTAGCTTGTCACCAGGCCCCCAGTATTATCACTTCAGCACGAGGGTTTCTTCGCCCGCGCAAAAGTAGGAGGCCTTGAACAACGCGAGCCAACGAAGAGGTCTGCAAGGGGTCTGGCGTTGGTAGTTAGGTGCCAGGACCCCGGCAAACCTCCCCCTGACTCATCTCAAATCTTCTTGCGAGCGAAGAAACGGGTGTCCTCCAGCGATGATGATGAAAGCCTTCGTGGGCTACTCCAGTTCTTGAACACGACCTTTGGGCATTTGAAGTTCGTTTTAGACTCCTTTTTACGGATCGAGTTTCATATGAAGCGGGAAAAAAGTATAGTTGTTGTAAGAATCAATCTGAACAAACACGAAGACCCCTGTAGGTTATTGATAACTCGAAGGAAAAACGACGAGTCCAAATTCATTATGAAATTGTTTCACTAACCGTGTTAACAGGAAAATTACTAAAGAAATTAGAACAATAACAAGTACTTGATTGAAGCAACTCTAGACTACCGTTCATAAATCATCGAACAATTTTTCTGTGTGGTATTTCAGGTAGGCTACACAGTTATCTTTTTATTTTTTTATTCATTCAACGAAGAAGTCAATAGTGAGATGAGTGAAAAGAAAAAGAAAAATACAATTTTTTCTAGTTGAGTTACTTTGCTGTCCGCGATGGAAACAAACATGGTTAGAATGTGCATTTTGCTACTTTTGCAGCTGCACGAAACGCGTTACACATAGTAGAACTCCGCAAGGAGATTTCACTTATTTGTTCTTAGACCCTTTTGGCTCCATTTGGCGAAGAATGGCCTGGAAAACAGGGAACGAATTATTTGATGGTTAGGTGGCCAATGAAAGGGGGCCGCGTGTGGAATGAGAAAAACTTTCTCGTTTTGAATTGAATCAGCCAAAAGGCGTTACGGGTACAAATAAGTTCTTGTCTACTGTTTTTTTAATAAAAAGAAAACTCCTTTTAAAAACGTTTTGACTTATTAAATGAGCAGATTCTTATAACACTCTATAACCGGAGAAGGGAGGGTGATTAAGAGCAGATATTGTTCCTGCTTGCCAGGAAAATCTGCCGTGTAAGTATTTAGTCGTGTTCAAACCCTTGGACACGACTTTGCAGAAAACTAAATTTTATGTATAACGAAGGGAATCGCTTGGAATTGGTGCACGTAGAAATGCGTACTGAGAACTTTATTAAAACCGCTATATCGGCGAAACTTCTAGGCATTTATCCACACGTGTGCGTGAACACTTGGTAAGTGATAGGAGCTCTCAACTTTGTGCGATTAGAGCCTTAAAATTCTCAACAATGTCGCACACTTTGTTTTGATGAGTATTTCGGCATCTTTGATCACTCTTCCACAACGTTAACTCTCCAAATTAAAATCAAAGAAGCTTTTCTAATTCAATGGGAGCAACCTACACTTAATCGTCAACTTTATTATGTTAATTTAAAACTTGTCTTGTAATTTCATACATTGTTTTGTTTCAGTGTCTGTTTTGTCCCATGAGCATTTTGTTATACACTTTAATTCAACTTTGTACTTTGTAGAAATCAGACCTGAAGATGACAGAAGAACTGTGGAAACATATTTTCAAAAACTGTCTTATATTTTCTTTAATTCGAAATTTGATAACATACCTCTTAGCCATGTGAGATCTACAGATACACTCCTTTTTTTTTTTTTTTTTTTTATAATAACGTCTAATTTTGGGCCTGAGGTTGAACTTTCTTATTTTTTTATTACAATTTGAGCCTTGTACCGTCCTTAATATGTTCTTAAAGTTGTGTGATATAATTATATTTCAATATATCAATCTAAAAAATATCCTTAAGTTTTTGAGTTAATTGTCTTGGTGGACCACAGTTGTAGACTTCTTTTACCTTTATTTATACTTCTCACACACAAAAAATTATTAATGGGAAAAATAAAGTCGTTCTTGACTGACTCACACCTTGGGTATGTTCTAAGTATCTTAAAATTTGGTTAATCTCAGCTTGAACGTTCTTATACAAATGGTTCTTTAAAAAAAATATATATATATACAATTCGAAGAGGATCAAAAGGAAATAACTGGACATCATTTTCTCTTGAAGTGGATGTATTTCCATTGACTGACACTTTCCACTTTTTTCACCAGCTAGTCATTCAGCAGTAAAAAAGGATTTTAAACGGAAGAGTTAAAGCAAAGTAACAGGGATGCTAACTGCTTCACTTACGATTAAATACGGTTAAAATGTTTTACCCAGGGTGATCGCAACAACCGACATGGTAATTAGAGGTACATAAAGAACCACTGTTGCAAATTGCACCCACAGAGCCCTGTACATCGTCTTATTGTATCGTGCGATGTCAAATGTATTCGGCTGGCTCGGCTGTTGTCGAACGTGATCTTTGCGGGAAATATTTGTGTTGGCAACCATCGCACAGATAACTAGACATGTTCATTTAAATTTTAAATTATTATAAAGCCTCGCTGGACCGGATACAATCCCAAATCCGATAATTACAAATTTTGGACGGATTCCGTGTCGTTTCCGTTATTTTTTTGGTTAACAGACACCTGAGTGATATTTTGTCTTAAGAACACTTGCCTACTCCTCATAATTTCAGCTTTCCTTTTTTTAAAAATGTATTTATATATGGACTTCCTTTGTGGCGTTTACTCACTTAAACTGTCGGTACGAACTGTTATTTGCGTCGCTAATTATGCACAGGTTTGATCGTGCCTAGTATTAATTATCAGCTATGAAAGGAACGCAGTGGCCTTATAGAGGGTCTGAATGGGGTTTAGTGTTTAGTGTTATTTGCTCATTTTTTTTAGTGTTTACTGTTAAATTGGCCATTTTTTTAATGTTTACTGTTCTTGAAAAAAAAAACTGTTTAGTGTTTGAAAGGAGACCCCAAGGTTTTTTTAAAGCATTTTCAAATTTAGTCTGCTCTTTTAAATTCTGCAAGAAAATCAAGAAAATCACTCGCGAACAGTGAGCCAAAGCAGAAATGCTCTTGTCCTTAGAACCGATAATGCGCCTTACTAGACCCTCAGTACTAGATGTACTGAAGGGGATACGTTTGGTAATCCACACAATAGTTCCTGAAAAGTATCACTTCTGGAAATCCAACCAAAGTAGTGTTTGCAAAAGACCAATTGCACTTGAAATTGGGCCCCAAGGCAAAGTACTGGCGTTAGACTGCGATTTCGACTCTCGATAGTCTCGTAGAACTGCGTTTACACCGACCAGTCGATGTAAATGTTCGAAGGGAGTATTCAAGGATGCGCGGGACCTATGCTTTACCAATGGCGTAGTCTTTGCTGCAGAGAGAGGCTCATCAGCAATCCGTTTCACTGAATTGAAAGGCGAAGTACTTTTCAAACCCGGACGCCTAAAATCGCGAGCTGATTTGCTTTCGCGACTTGTTCGTTTCAGATTGTCACTTGAGGGTACAGGTCCAGTTCTACAGAAGCGGTTGACGACACATCTGAGATCTTTAGCTGCACAAGTCGAGAATAAACAAATTGTCCAGATTAACCCCACCTTTAAGTAAACCAACTTCCATCTGTGCGGCAGGTAAGGATATCCTCTTGTGTGCCCGATGATGAGCAGAGAAGCCTAATACAGCTGGAGTTAGAGTACAATGGAGTGGCTATCATCGGTAGTAGGCTGAGACAGATGAACTACTACAATGACGTGACAAGTGTTGAATCTCTTCATGTTCTGCGGCAATCAGCATACTTGGCTGCAACTGGCGCAGCTGGAGGGTTATATGGTTGTAACCTCGATTCTGCCAATGTTGAGCGACTCTTGCGGAATTCTTCAGATTCTTGTGAGGAAATCAAGAGGCTGTATGGTTATGAGGGCAACATTGTTTTCACCGACAACAAAGATCAAAAGGTTAAGACTTTCAATCCCTTAAGTGCAACAGTCGAGACCTTGTTGGGTACTGGCCACCTAGGAACCGTTGATGGAACTGAAGAAAGCTGCTCATTTACACAAGTTCATGCAATCTGTTCCTTGTAGAAAATTTTTTTTGTTTCTGATATAGCTGCTGGAACAATTAAACTAGTTTCGGGGCTTACTGGCACAGCGTCCTTTCTTCGCAACCTCAAATGTCTCTATGATAGTTTTGGAATTGGTGCACATACGATCGACGCGGTCCAATTATCTCTTCAAGATGCTGTGTGCAATGTTTCATCTGTAAATGCTTATATTAAAAACACAGTCGCTGAAGTAAGGCAGCACTATAAAATGAAAAAACGGCAACAATAAATGGCCCTGAAGGAACTGTTTCTAGCAAAACACAGGAGTCATTGGTGCTTCTCGAAAGAGGTATGGAACAGCTACTAGATAACGTTAAGACTTAGTGACATTAACCTGCGTACGCTGCTAACAACTCAGGTGGAGAACCTTCATGCTGTCTCTCACTTCTCAAACGAGACTTTCACCGCTCTTCAGTATGCTCAAGACTTTGGAACAATTTCAAAGGAATCTTTAAAGAGAACAACGAAGTGGGGTGCGAAGTACTTCACGCTTGAGAAGTCTTATTATCCAGTGCCTAAATCCAGTGTGGAGTTACGGGACGTAGATTTGATGAAACCTCCTCCAGATGATAACGTTGACCCCAACATTGAGGCAGCCATGAAGGAATTTTTTGACAGGTATCGACCTGTCAAGGACATTAAGAAGCGAATCAACAAAATACAAAGCCTCCAGCTGTATATTACAGTACATCATCGTGTACTAGAGTAACATTCCAAGAGGATGTTTAAGATGATCCAGGGACAGACAATGAAGAATTCGAACAAGTCGACCAGGATACAAATATTCCACGAGCTACAAACGAAGTGCCCAGAATCACCTTTGTTGACGAAAGCATGCTCGGAGTTGTCGCAGTTGGTGACGTGGCAGACCTCACCGAGCAAGAAGATGAATTCGACACCGACTCGGAGAGCGATGCGGATAATAATACAGACATAAAGTTCAGCAGATTTGGTCGCGCCACCCGCGCTCATTTCCGCCTTGATCTCTAGAAACAGTTGGGACAATCGGGACTATTCAGGTATAGAAAATAATCAAATATTTTTGGCCAGGATGGAGTGACATGTCTGTCATTTTTGTTGACTATTATACATTGTGAGTACTGTAACCGATCGTATTGGTGAAAGAATATCCTGTTGTTGCATTCATTACTAGTCAAATTTAAACACTCATATATGTTAACTCTCATTTTCCTTGTAATTTTCGTATTTATCTCTTTTTGTTTGTAGTGCAGATTCACCAACTGGGTTCATCTCACAAAGCTAACCGATCATACTAAGGTATTCATACAACGGATGGCAATCCGTAAATTTGCTTAATTTTGCTGTTTATTTCGATGTTCTATCCCATTGGCTGTTTGATTTGAATATCGTAATCTGATTTGTTACTAATGTATTCTCTCAAAGTGGTCACGGTTGGTGTATCCTCGCTGTAAAAGCGCTTTAAGAATAGAATTCTTATGAGTTATACAAGCCAAATGCGGTAGTAGCGGGTATGCGCTGCACAAGAAAAAAATCTTTCTTCGCATATACAACAAAGTCAATCCAGTCCAAACCTGTGATGTTGAGAGCACCTTGACACTGATAATAGCAGACATGTGACTGCTTCAGTGTAATTACTCCATCTGAATTTTTTTTTCAGATAAAAGGATGAATCTTTGCAACATCTTTCAATTGTCATTTCTTTGTTAGAGAATGGGCATTTAATCTCAATGGCTCCTATTGGATTTGCTTCCCTATAAACAATGCTATTTGGGCTGCATGCAAGTAAGGGCCAGGAAGGGTTGAGAATCAACCCACAGTCAGCAACCTCTTCCCCACTCTTGGACTTGCACATTTCATGAGCAACATGTTCATTATCAATTCCCCACTTCAATGAAGGGGACATCCTAGATGTTGATGACTTGACTTGTTTTATTAATGCTTGCTACAATTGATACAGGAGCAATACTCTCCCTTCGATTGGTCACCCCTCCAAATAATGAGGATGTCAATCTTTTCTGTCTCTCCTTAAACCAATCTTTGCTTTTTCGTTAAAGTCTAGTTGAGACCTCGGATGGCTTCAGCCTCATTTTTGCTAACACCAACATTGTTATCAATGCACTGTAGAGTGTCAGGTGAAATATTCAGTTCAACTTCAAACTGTGGCATATTTTCAAATTATAAATCTCTTTTAAAACTATCACCAGATTTTTCTTGGTTTTTCTTTTGAACTGTACAGCTTGTTTCAAAAGTGCTGTTTGGTTCAAAGTTATTACCGATCAAAGTTGCGCATAATAATTGAGCTTCACCATTTTTTTGTAAAGATGTATATAAAGCTTTTATTTCATCAGTTTGAACCTAAAGAACAGAAAAATTATTCAATCAAACCAATGAAACACTATCAGAAAAAAATATGCAATATATAAATACAACAAAACACCTTTGGCAATGCCAAAATTATAATCACTTTTTTCCACAAAACAATAAATACATAAAAATCTAGTACCTTCTTTGCATATGGTGGAGTAAAACAATAATTTTCTCGTTTTCCTTGGACCAGTGGACGCTTTCTTTTGTCTTCTTTGTCTCTAGCGTAATCAGCTTTCTCAAAAGTCAGTTCTTCAAACTTGACCGCTTTTGTCGTACCAGAGTTGGATGGAATACTACACTGCTAGAACACCTAAGTGCAAGTCACATCATCTGTGACTTCTTTTAGTCCGAGATTTTTGTAGTCAAGCAAAAGATACAACAGTGCAGCAACGTGTTTACAGCCACCACCTTGACCAGATTTACAGTTGCATTTACTGAAAGCCACTTCACCAGATAGCTGGTCTAGATGACAGTATACCAAATAGTCCTGTCGCTTCATTGAAGCAGAAACATTAGCTTTAACCAGAAAAAGCCGTTTAACCCCAAACCCCTTCCTTCCAGAGTTTGTAGCCTTGTTTTTTATGTCTGTACGCTAATGGCGCTTTTAGGTCGGGCATGGTCTTCGAATTGTGGATTAGTCGATTGTCAATCTGTTTTTCTCCGAATGGCGGCATGTCTTTCAGACTTTTACCTCACGCGGTAGCTGTACTACAATCAGGACTGGTGTTGTTGTCGTTCATCTCTCGAAGCGGTTCTCTTGTAAACTATTCCCATCGTTTTGGCTGCCTAAATCAGCATGATATAAATTCTCTGAGTGCACAATCAGCTCTTTCTGAGCCGTTCTAGAGCTGTTAGGAGAGCTGGGTTCAGAAAAGACATCGGTAAAAGTATTCAACGGAGAACTTCACGGGAAATTGTCAGCCATTTTGGTGGTTTTGATACCACTCTAACCACAATGCATTGCGCACTCCAGTATGCTAATTTTATTTATACATAATGTTCATCAACTTAAAAAACTCTTAAAGTATTACTCAATTTGTCTGTCTGTCTGTCTGCTCTTTTGTGTGTTTACATTCATCCAATTACTGTCTTCCTATCTGCCGCTAACTCTGCTTTTTCCCTTTGTCCAGTCACCCACACCTCTACATAAGATTTTGATAGTAAAGGTTTTTTTTTCGCCTCTGATCTTTGTTTTTGTGCAGGAGAACCAAGTCTGTTATGGGTAGACAAATATCGGCCTCGCGCAGTGAAACAGATTATTGGTCAGTTGGGTAATAAGAGCAACATGAGCAAGCTGATGAACTGGCTGAGAGACTGGGAAAAGAACAGAAAGAAGTCAGTCTCTAAATGTGAGTACACGTGTCTCTGATTATCAAGTTGCTTTTCTCTCAAATTTCCTCTCCTCAGGCAAGAAATCAAACGGTTCAGGCAAACAGGCAAAGTATCGTAATAAGCAAATGAAATAATTTATAATGTTAATAGGACCGAGTGGGGTCTAATTCGATCTGTAATCATACGAGTGATTAACAAAATCGAGCGACCGCGGGAGTCCTGTTTCTTAATGACGAGTATGGTTACAGACAGAATTGGATGACGCGAAGTCCTGTTACCAATTAATCAAAACTATGACAAAGTTCGTGAAAGAAACTAGACATCGGTTATACATTTTCTTTAAAAAAAAACAAACAAACAATTGACTCGACGAAATGCGCGACAATAACGCGCGCATATGACGCTTTCTGTCCACTTACACAGGCATGAAGTGCCCCTTTAGCAGTCCTTTTACACTGTCTAATTACAAGCGTGACGCGTACACTGTCATATTACTGCTTAAATCGGGCCGGTGATGACCTATCATGTTCGAGAAAACTGTTATAGTTTTAAGTAATAGTGAAACAGCATAGCTACAAAATAGAATCATAGATCACCAAATAAACAATGATACACGATTTTCTGTTTCGAGCTCGATGAGCTCGTATTCAGCTTCTTCAATACTGCTGGTGTCACCAAGTGCACCGTTTTGTTACACACTTGTGGGGCAAATCACATTTTCACAGGAGTCAAGGTGAGGACAGAATACGTTATAAGTTAAGAGCGACCTAGTGCAGTAAATGAGGTAAACGGGTGTTGACTAAAGATACAAATAAAAATAATTTGAAACATGAGACAAAAATATGAAAGAAATGTCGATCTTGTTTACTCGTCACGAACGTAGGATCGAATCTTAGACCATCGGATTTTACGATCAGAAGTTCTCACATATGGCTATAGATTTCTCGTTAATTAGCCATGACATACAGTGGATACATAAAGGACCATCCTGCACACTGCTTAGATCATCAATGTCGAAAGTTTCATGTCTTAAAATACATAATGTTAGAAAAGAAATTTCAAGCTCTTTCGTGACAAAGGAAAAAAATCATTTTTAACCGACGACGGAAAAAAAAAAACCCTATCCGTCAGATCAGGTTAAACAACAGATTAAATATCAATGCTGACATGTTGATAAACATACCAGACCTTGAGGCAGCTTATTTATCTTCCAATGAGGGATCTACGGAGCTGCGACATTTCTGATTCCAGTATTATGTGCGTCACTTGTCTGTATGAACTATTATACAATTATTTATGGCCTCGCTTACTGCATCCAAACTCAGCAGACAATTCTAGAGCTCAAAGAGACAGAGAGCTAGGGCCTCAGATTTCTCTTCCAACTTAAAGACGACTGGTTCAGTAACAATTTATTCATAAAATTCTTGTGAGATACACTGAAGGTTTCTGTACACAACGATGCATGGATTACATAGATTTGAAATATTTTGAATATCTTCCTCAGATATTTCTTTAAGAGTTCTTATGGTATTCGCTTATTCTTTACAAGACGCGAAACGATTTAAATTCGCTTTTCTCTAGATACAACGAGAAGTCAAGTATTTTTCTTGGAAAAGAACTTTATTGGAGTTAAATTTATTGCAAGTACTCTTCAGGTGAGGAAAGATAATGAAGAAATATGTAGCATATTATAATCGAAAGACGAGAGAATTGGAAAAAAAAATTTACATAAAAAATACATATTATTGATGTGATTTCTTTAGCTTTTTATCTCCCTCTTGTGATTTCACTGGACATCTACGCTTTTGACTGCAAAAATGTTTCATGCAAAATTTGGCGGGAGTTATTTACAAGAAAAAAGCTTACCGTTATTATTTTTAGAAACTTTATGAAGTTGTCACGGTGAGAGCGGAAAATGAAAATTTGAGAGAACTGTAACGCTAATGGGAAGATGACCAAAAACAAATGTGTATCATATTGAACGAGGGATATATCGAGTTGATCACTTGAAGAGAAATTGCATTGGTACAATATGACTCACGGTGTGAATTCATCCTTATCGATTCAGTTATGGCAGAGTGTAACATGTCCTGCTCTGAGGAGAAAAAGGGTTTTGCGGATTGCGAGTGTTCTGCACCAAAAGAAAAAGAGCTGAATTTAAATCACAGGATTAATTACTCGTCATGCAGAAACTTGTAAACAAGTAATAATCATGAAAAGAATAAAAAAACAAAAAAACAAAAAAACAAGCACAATAATTTTCTTAAAGAAGAAATGTTACCTTCATTTTTTCACCGAAATTGTTGTAAATCAAAATGTTATTCTTGATATTTTCAGGCATGTAGAATTAACAAATGACATCGTCTGTAGAATAGAAAGATTCAGAGGATAACAGTTTAACAGGTACAAATCAATTTTCATTCTGTAACTGATTAGAGCCGTAGAGCTCATGTTATCCATAATGAAAGATCGCAATCTTATTTTTCTTGCGGCTGACAACAATTAAATTTTAATTCAGTCGAATTTTCCCGGTTTATTGTTATTAGATGTGAAGATATTTCAGTGGTTTTTTTTGACTCGTGGTTTAATATTCTGCACTCGATGCAATTTCCTTGAGCTTTAAACTCCTAGAAGTGATATAACTTGTAAATTATCCCTGTAATATCAATACATTATCCAGCAAACAAGTAATCAGAATACTCCAAGTTTATAACACGCTGTATATAATTATAGCTCTCGTCAATATCAAAACCAGAAAATATCTCTCGAAAACAAACGAAGTTTGAAGCAAAGCTCCAGATTGAAAAAAAAACCACAATCCTTACGTTTCCTCTGATATCGTAACATTCGCGATATATAGTAATAATAACGGTAATATGGTTGTCGGTGAAATACCAGAATTTTTTCTGTTTCCAAAACGTGACATCTCCACTGCACGCTGCAAATGTACCATTTATATCTTCACATATAAAAGTATCAAGGTCGTCATTAGAACCGAATTTATCAACATGACAGTTTTTCATTCCATGCGGGCTTTTTTTTAAATTGTTTTTTAACCTGAAGCTGAATTCAATTATTTTTCAAAGGAAATAGTTTTTGTAATGAGAAATTGTTGTATTGTAATGTCCGAAATTGAATTGGTTTTCCGGCGAGCTGAGTTTCGGTGTAGCGGATCTCTGTATTCGATGCTCCTATTTAAAAAATGGTATTTGATTTAAATTTTCGATCAATATCTTTTGAATAAAAAGGATGATGCACGTCGGCCTATGGATACGAATTTATCTGCTTGAATTGAATTATCTATTTGAAGGAGTAAAAGATGTCATGAACACTCGATGGTAAAATTCGTATCGACGCGTGTTTATCTAATACCTCATATATGCGTGTGCATTACTGAACAAGTGTGAGCTTAGGAAGGCTGTACATCGACCAATTTCCCTCACTACATTTTAAGACGGGACCGAGACGAAGGCTTCGTCAGTAAAGGATCAAAGGATGTATCACACGATAACAAAATATATTCATGCACCATGGAATTACCGAATGAATCCGCGAGTTTCGTTGTGATTTTTGTTTTGTTTTGTTTTCATTTAGGACGAACGCTGTGACCTCTGTTTTCAGCCAAAAATGCTGGAAAAGCGGTTATTCATAGGAAAAAAATATACTGTTTAGTTACGACATCATACGAGGTATTTAACAGGCTACAAGCATTTCTTTTTTTCCTTCTGTGGGAATCAAAGTGGGAATCGAAAGAAAACACATTTTGCACTCACGGGTAGCCGATTAGAGCAGCTTCATGGAAATGTCCTTAATTTCCCATTCGCTATAATATTGCAAAAGATTCTTTTTTGATCAGCAATTCTTTCACAAATAATTTTTCAGTTTCATCTCGCTTTCAGTCTAATTCCTCCGCCAAATGCTCATGACCTGGCAGTGACTTCATTCGATGGCCTACAAGATTAAGCTATGCTGCGCATGGCTTTCATTTAGTTGTAGATGAAGTTTCTTGATAACAAGAGTTTTGATGAATAAGACACTTCCCAGTGCCATCTTCTCCAGTCCCTCAAAATAACCTCGTATTCAGTGCCTTTTTTGAAATCGAGATGAAAAAATCGGATCCTTCCCCAACATAATTTGGAGAGGGATCAGCTCTTTCAGTTATTCTAAATTTACTGGTTCCTTCAAAAAAAAAAATTAATGAAGGAGTTTATTGACAATAACTTATAATGCTGTTGATAAAAACAGACTTTGTCCAGCAATTTTTCGATAGGTTTGAGGGACATTTTACACATGCACTTTGTAGAAGAACAGGGTCGATAAATGTGTTTCTTTACGCAATAGGTTCGCGGGGTGTTGCTAGAATTCGTGACGGTAACGCAAACCCTCGAAGGTGTTTCGGTTTGGAATAAGTTTCGCAAATTCTCTCAGCCCCACACGCGATAAAAGGAAGGAATGAGAGAAAGAATCTTTTATTGCATTAATTTTGATCCATACTTATCCATGCCTACTGGGTATAACTAGGATGTTTATGGCAACTCACGCATTTTGATTAGGGGCAGCCTTGAACGACGTTTCAGCAGATGAGACTACGAAAACAAACAGACAAACAATTGAACAATTGAAAGAAACAAATATGACACAACCCGCAGAACTTGACTGGAGCCGTCACGCAATCGCAATAGCGTGACAGAGGAAACTTTGAAATTCTCACTCTTCCTGTATGATTAAGTATACAACGTTTTCTTTAGGTTACTTTCATCTGAGTCTCCTCTTTTTGATTTTTAACAATGTAGCGTAGTACAATCGATTCAATTTTATTTCTAGCTATGGCAGAAAGCAACCTCCAAACAACGGGAGAAGAACTGGAGGTGAAAAATGAGTTTCCAGCCACAGGTGAGAAAAAGCAACAGGGAAAGACTTCGTCAAAGTGATTTTGTACTGTTTGTGGATTAAGTATATCTTAATTCTGGTGCACAATTTTTTGGATCATTTCCACTCGACGGCTTAAAGGAATCCTCTAAATACGCCAGTATTAGAACGTTAGTTGTTATTGCACTTAGTTGTGATCAATAAAAAAGTTGAAATATCTTCTCGGTAATTTCAGCGACAGAGGAAAGTCAAGTTACGTCAAGTGACGCTGAACTGGATGTATACAATGACCCTTTAAGAGGTAAGAAAACCAGGTGAAGTAAGATTGTTTTAAAGACGGCCCAGTGAAGTTTTTGTCACATTTACATCAAAATTTGCTCATGTTCTGTGGATAAGTTTTTGAAACAGCAAAAGATTGTTTCTTCAAATTTCAAACTTTGTTTCCAGTAAAATATAAAACAAAGGAAAAAGTAGGATCTCCCGGTGAAATTTCTGATATTTTTGAAAACGTAAGCCAAGTATAAAAGGAGGTTTAAGAAAGCCTCTAGACCCAAATGCAGACCGAGAAACTTGAACTGGTAATAGCCAAGCTACAGCCCAGACTTCCAACAGCTTGAACACAAACAAAATGCACAGATAGTAAACTTTTCTTATTTTAGTTTTTCATAGCTCTAAGCTCCTTTAATCTAGCAGTTCGTTTGGATGTATGAAGTTGGCATCATTGGTCAAGGGTCGTATTACTAATTATTAAATCATTAGCACTAAAATGGTGTGCTTTCAGGGGTAGCGAAAGTATGTCTGGAGAAAGGTAACAAAGAATACAGACAAGGAGAAGCTAATAACGCGATAAACTCCTACACGGAAGGACTTCAAGTCAACTGCAAAGATAAACGGCTGAACGCCAAGCTTTACAGCAACAGGGCGACAGCTCATTTCCGTTTAGGTAACAATTTTATTCCTAAATATATAAATATCTCATGCAGCGTAACAAGACAACGGAATACACAATCTACCTCAAAAAAAGGAAAAAAATTGAGCAACTGCAGAAAAAAAGCATGGAAAGAGATATCACCCTTTAGCAGATCAAAATTAAGCAAAGAAATGATCCTCGTAAATGGACTGCAATTTATGCAATTGTAATTTTTTTAGGCGTCTTTGGTGCAATTGCATGTGATGACCTCTTTTTTACACCGAATTTCTTCAATTTCACAGCAATATACGTGGAATGTCTCGATGATGCAACAGTTGCTGTTCAATTGGAACCCACTTTAATCAAACCTATTAAGAAAGGTGGGTTTTTCAATCATGAGCCATCAACATTCTATTCTCTGATTCCGTCAAAGAGGATTGTGTGGTTTGTGGCAGGTAACTGCACCCCAAGTGTCAATTGTATCTGGTGCGTCAATGTCTGTTATGTGGGTAAAAAGCATAAAAAAAAATGTCGATAAGCTCTCAAAAAGAGCGCCAGAGGTCGTGGGTTGAAGCTCTAGACCAGAACAACACTCAGAGTCGTAAAATATCTGAGGAGAATGTGCTACCGCCTAAGCTGTGACATCTGCAAATGATTTGATATTCTTGTCCCGGTTATGGACGGAAAACCGTAACCCCCGTTTCCTGCATCTTCTCAACTCTTAGCAGGGGACGTTAAAAATCCCGGCAAGGAGGCACCTGAAAAACTCCCTTTCAAAAGTTGTAAACTGCTCAATGCAGTCTACCCGAAAACTTCCCCGAAAAGTGCTGAAAAGCGCTTAAAAATTAAGTCCATTTTATCAATACGTTTATACCTTAACAGTGATAAATTACCTCGCACCACCAAATATTCTCTCTTTTTCAGGAGCCAGAGCTTGTGTCGAACTTTGCATGTATAAAGAAGCGAGGAGCTGGTTGCATATGGGATTGGCCGTATCCTTTAACGAATGTTAAACACGTGATCCAAGATGCAATGCGAGCAATGTTTCAAGAAAAATCAATACGTTCCAGAGAGATTCTTTTACACATAATGCAAGCGATGTTCTCTCAACTGCACTGAGCAGTCTCAAATCTCAGTCTCAGTCTCATCCCACGAAACTTTACTTAACAGAAGAGGCCATATTAACTAATTCCCAGAATTTGAGCTGAATACCCCGCATTTTTGTCTTGAGACGAGCATCACCATGACGACCGAGCCTAATATAATAAATGCGCTTTAGAGCTTGTTAACTCTCTCGAATAACTTGAAATCAAGTCTCTACAAAAAAACCCACGTTCGAAATATCATTCCATCTCTAGGGTTCTATCTAATACTCGTTATTTTTAAAATACTTATTTCTGTTGCATTTTCGCAAACCCACTCATGATTTATCTACCCTTGACACGTTTTAAGCTTGAAAACAATAACGAACGTCTGCTTCAATTAATGAAGAAAACTAAAGCTCAACTAATAGTCATAGCAAATAGTTATTGCAATCTCGGCAACGCTTATCAAGGTCTAGGACAGATCAAAACAGCCATCGAGTACCATCAACGTCATCTAGAAATTGCTAAAGAAGGGGGAGACAAGGCCGGAGAGGGAAGAAGTTATGGCAATCTCGGCAACGCTTATAAAGGTCTAGGAGAGTTCAAGACAGCCATCAAGTACCATCAACGTCATCTAGAAATTGCTAAAAAGGTGAGAGACCAGGCCGGAGAGGGAACAAGTTATGGCAATCTCGGCAACGCTTATAAAGGTCTAGGAGAGTTCAAAACAGCCATCGAGTACCATCAACGTCATCTAGAAATTGCTAAAGAAGTGCGAGACAAGGCCGGAGAAGGAACAAGTTATGGCAATCTCGGCAACGCTTATCAAGGTCTAGGACAGTTCAAAACAGCCATCGAGTACCATCAACGTCATCTAGAAATTGCTAAAGAAGTGGTAGACAAGGCCGGAGAAGGAACAAGTTATGGCAATCTCGGCAACGCTTATAGATGTCTAGGAGAGTTCAAAACAGCCATCAAGTACCATCCACGTCATCTAGAAATTGCTAAAGAAGTGCGAGACAAGGCCGGAGAAGGAACAAGTTAAGGCAATCTCGGCAACGCTTATCAAGGTCTTGGAGAGTTCAAAACAGCCATCAAGTACCATCAACGTCATCTAGAAATTGCTAAAGAAGTGGGAAACAAGGCCGGAGAAGGAACAAGTTATGGCAATCTCGGCAACGCTTATAAAGGTCTAGGAGAGTTCAAAACAGCCATCAAGTACCATCAACGTCATCTAGAAATTGCTAAAGAAGTGGGAAACAAGGCCGGAGAAGGAACAAGTTATGGCAATCTCGGCAACGCTTATAAAGGCCTAGGAGAGTTCAAGACAGCCATCAAGTACCATCAACGTCATCTAGAAATTGCTAAAGAAGTGGGAGACCAGGCCGGAGAGGGAACAAGTTATGGCAATCTCGGCAACGCTTATCAAGGTCTAGGAGAGCTCAAAACAGCCATCGAGTACCATCAACGTCATCTAGAAATTGCTAAAGAAGTGCGAGACAAGGCCGGAGAAGGAACAAGTTATGGCAATCTCGGCAATGCTTATCAAGGTCTAGGACAGTTCAAAACAGCCATCAAGCACCATCAACGTCATCTAGAAATTGCTAAAGAAGTGGTAGACAAGGCCGGAGAAGGAACAAGTTATGGCAATCTCGGCAACGCCTATAGATGTCTAGGAGAGTTCAAAACAGCCGTCAAGTACCATCAACGTCATCTAGAAATTGCTAAAGAAGTGGGAGACAAGGCCGGAGAAGGAACAAGTTATGGCAATCTCGGCAACGCTTATAGATGTCTAGGAGTGTTCAAAACAGCCATCAAGTACCATGAACGTCATCTAGAAATTGCTAAAGAAGTGGGAGACAAGGCCGGAGAAGGAACAAGTTATGGCAATCTCGGCAACGCTTATCAAGGTCTTGGAGAGTTCAAAACAGCCATCAAGTACCATCAACGTCATCTAGAAATTGCTAAAGAAGTGGGAAACAAGGCCGGAGAAGGAACAAGTTATGGCAATCTCGGCAACGCTTATAGATGTCTAGGAGTGTTCAAATCAGCCCTCAGGTACCATCAACGTCATCTAGAAATTGCTAAAGAAGTGGGAGACCAGGCCGGAGAGGGAAGAAGTTATGCCAATCTTGGCAACGCTTTTCAAGGTCTAGGAGAGTTCAAAACAGCCATCAAGTACCATCAACGTCATCTAGAAATTGCTAAAGAAGTGGGAAACAAGGCCGGAGAAGGAACAAGTTATGGCAATCTCGGCAACGCTTATCAAGGTCTAGGACAGTTCAAAACAGCCATCAAGTACCATCAACGTCATCTAGAAATTGCTAAAGAAGTGGTAGACAAGGCCGGAGAAGGAACAAGTTATGGCAATCTCGGCAATGCTTATCAAGGTCTAGGACAGTTCAAAACAGCCATCAAGTACCATCAACGTCATCTAGAAATTGCTAAAGAAGTGGGAGACAAGGCCGGAGAAGGAACAAGTTATGGCAATCTCGGCAACGCTTATAGATGTCTAGGAGTGTTCAAAACAGCCATCAAGTACCATCAACGTCATCTAGCAATTGCTAAAGAAGTGGGAGACAAGGCCGGAGAAGGAACAAGTTATGGCAATCTCGGCAACGCTTATCAAGGTCTTGGAGAGTTCAAAACAGCCATCAAGTACCATGAACGTCATCTAGAAATTGCTAAAGAAGTGGGAGACAAAGCCGGAGAGGGAAGAAGTCATTGCAATCTCGGCTGCGCTTATCAAGGTCTAGGAGAGTTCAAAACAGCAATCGGGTACCATCAACGTTATCTAGAAATTGCTAAAGAGGTGGGAGACAAGGCCGGAGAGGGAAGAAGTTATGGCACTCTCGGCTGCGCTTATCAAGGTCTAGGAGAGTTCAAAACAGCCATCAAGTACCATCAACGTCATCTAGAAATTGCTAAAGAAGTGGGAGACAAGGCCGGAGAGGGAAGAAGTTATGGCCGTCTCGGCAACGCTTATACATGTCTAGGAGAGTTCAAAACAGCCATCAAGTACCATCAACGTCATCTAGAAATTGCTAAAGAAGTGGGAGACAAGGCCGGAGAGGGAGCAAGTTATGGCAATCTCGGCTGCGCTTATCAAGGTCTAGGAGAGTTCAAAACAGCCATCAAGTACCATCAACGTGATCTAGAAATTGCTAAAGAAGTGGGAGACAAGGCCGGAGAGGGAAGAAGTTATGGCAATCTCGGCAACGCTTATCAAGGTCTAGGAGGGTTCAAAACAGCAATCGGGTACTATCAACGTGATCTAGAAATTGCTAAAGAAGTGGGAGACAAGGCCGGAGAGGGAAAAAGTTATTGCAATCTGGGCTGCGCTTATGAAGGTCTAGGAGAGTTCAAAACAGCAATCGGGTACTATCAACGTGATCTAGAAATTGCTAAAGAAGTGGGAGACAAGGCCGGAGAGGGAAGAAGTTATGGCAATCTCGGCAACGCTTATCAAGGTCTAGGAGAGTTCAAAACAGCAATCGGGTACCATCAACGTCATCTAGAAATTGCTAAAGAAGTGGGAGACAAGGCCGAAGAGGGAAAAAGTTATTGCAATCTGGGCTGCGCTTATGAAGGTCTAGGAGAGTTCAAAACAGCAATCGGGTACTATCAACGTTATCTAGAAATTGCTAAAGAAGTGGGAGACAAGGCCGGAGAGGGAAGAAGTTATGGCAATCTCGGCAACGGTTATAGATATCTAAGAAAGTTTAAAACAGCAATCGAGTACCACCAACGTCATCTAGAAATTGTTAAAGAAGTGGGAGACAAGGCCGGAGAGGGAATAAGTTATGGCCGTCTCGGCTGCACTTATCATGTTTTAGGGCAGTTCAAAACAGCCATCATGTACCTTCAACGTCATCTAGAAATTGCTAAAGAAGTGGGAGACAAGTTAGGAGAGGGTAGGAGTTATTGCTGTCTCGGCAAGTTTCATTTCCGTCAAAGAGAGTTGAAAGCGGCGATGGAGTGTTATCAACGTCATCTAGAAATATCCAAAGAAGTGGGAGACAGGACTGGGGAGGCATGCTCACTCCATTCCCTTGGAAGCAGTTTCGAGTGCCAAGGAAATCTTATGATGGCCTTTGACTATTATCACTCGAGTGTAGAGTTGTATGATGATATTAGGGCCAGTCTTCACCTCAACGATCAGTGGAAGATTAGTTATCGTGATCGGCACCAAAGTGCATACAAAGACTTGTGGCGTATAAATCTCAAACAAGGTCAAGTTGTAAAGGCTCTTCTTGCCGCAGAGAAAGGACGTGCTCAAGCTCTGAGAGATCTTATGGCCGCAAAATATCAGCCTCGAGATTCTTCAACGCACAGCGCATCTCTGAGTTGGGTTCCACTGAGCACAGTTTTCATAGCTATAAGTGGACCATGCGTTTACTTCTGGGTTTGCGTCAGTGAAGATAACATCCAGATGAGACAGGTACACGTCAACAATTATAAGTATGAGAATGAATTGGAAGTTTTCATCCAGCTACTAAACAAAACTGCTCTTAAGGAGATCGGTGCAAGAGATACTGTTACAATCGAAAATCCTCTGCTTGATTCGCCGAAAGAAGAGAAAGTGGCCAATGATGTGAGTCGAGTTGATGTGAGGCACTCCCAATCAAGTGCTTTAAAGAAGCTACATGACATCATCGTTGCTCCTATTGCTAACCTGATCAAAGGCCACGACAATATCACCTTCGTTCCAGAGGGGCCATTTTGCCTCGTACCTTATGCAGCGTTGGAGGACTCCAACTCATCATATCTAAGTAATTCTTTCAGAATTCGTGTGCTTCCCTCCCTGACGACGTTGAAACTAATTAATGATTGTCCAGCTGACTTTCACTTGAAGACTGGTGCATTGCTTGTCGGCGACCCATGTTTCAAACATATCATCTATGAGGAAAGACTTTTGGTGCAACTTCCAGGAGCAAGGAAAGAAGTGGAGATGATCGGACGTGTCCTAAATGTTTCTCCCCTCACTGGAGAAATGGCAACAAAAGATGAAGTGTTAAAACGAATATCATCAGTGGCCTTAGTTCACATAGCAGCACACGGTAAAATGGAAACTGGAGAAGTTATCCTGGCACCAAACACCACTAGAGAAAACCCTCAGCCGCAAGAGAAAGACTATCTACTGACGATGCAAGATGTCGTAGAAGCTGGGTTGCGAGCACGTCTGGTTGTACTTAGCTGCTGTCACACTGCTCGTGGGGAGGTCATGGCCGAGGGTGTGGTCGGCATGGCGCGTGCACTTTTGGCTGCCGGTGCTAGATCTGTTGTGGCAACCTTGTGGGCGATTGGCGACGAGGGAACCCTGGAGTTCATGAGTTTCTTTTACGATGCACTTACCAAAGGCAAGAAGGCAAGTGAAGCTCTAAATCAGGCCATGAAGTGTATGAGAGAAATTGAAAAGTTCAGGGAGGTGATTTACTGGGCACCATTTGTACTCATTGGTGACGACGTCAACCTGGATTTCAAGGATATTGGAAGCCGAAACAAGTAAATATTCTGTTTATACATTCTGTTCAATACAAAATTACCTTAAATCATAATTGTAGCTTATGTATGAGCAGTGATACTTGCGTGTTATTTTCCTTTCAGTTGGGTTACGAATTTAGTTTTTGCTCCGGCAAATTGAGATGCAGTACAATCAAGTGGACACGTTTACAATGATGACATTCTCGTTAGGAAACATGATAGTAAAAAAGCAAATTTATTTTAAAATAATCCTGTTATGCAATGTATCGTTTCCGCATGTGCTAGGAAATATTTCATGGAAACTCAACCATCCTCCCTAAACTGAGCTTTTTTTATTCTTCAGTTAAGGCAGTGAGCATTGGAATCCCAGAGTGTTTTCGGATACCTGCAAACGCTGATATTCGGACCAGACACCAGTAAGCTACTTATGAAATCCTTCTCAAGAGTCTTCTTTTCAAAGCAGGAAGAAACAAAAGACGGCCAAAGTCAAGTTTAACAAGAGAACGGATTTCCTTTGATTCAAAAGTTGACTTTTTGCTTGTCTGAACTGCTCTTACGAGCTTCGTCTTTGATATCCTGCTGAAACTACTGTTTTTCTTCATATGTCTTGAAATCATCATGACTAGCTATGTAAAAAGTTATTTTTAATCTAAGTATTAACTACTAAGAGGATTAAGGCGTTACGTTTACGTGGAAGTTGAAACCTCTTGAAAACGTTTTCCTCAGTTCTTTTACAAAATTTTTCTCAATCGGTTTTAGTCTAATGAGTGATGCAAAGCTGTTACAGCCATGTGCGTGCATGGAGAATTTCCATGGAAATTGGACAATAATCAGTTTTTCCGATTGCTCAGCTATCTTAGTTTATGTCACATGAAAATTGTGATTAACTTTTCGAGGATTTGTACCCCAGTCATTGGTACTTAAAGTTAGTTTCTGCCGATCAGAATTAGGTTTATCTAGACTTAAAATGACAGGTTTTGGCCGTAATGGCCAGGATTTAGTCTTCTTATTAGTTGATTTTCTGAGATTTCTCCTTTAATTTTGAATGCGATAAATTGTGTTATTTTTTACAAGCAGAACGATGCATTTTAAGTATATTGTTTAAACTAATCGTCCAAAGGCAAAACGAGAAGTGTTATTTTAATTTTAGTTACTAGCCTACACAGAATTTAAGAAAGCTCAGAACGAGCTAGAAAATTGGAGCCAAATGATTTTGTTTATTTTCTTCGATTAAATTGTTTACCTATTATCTAAGTACAATAAACTAACATTTGAATGTGAAACAATGAAACAAGTCGGTTGATATTTTGTTAGAATGGAAGAGGAAATCCATAACAAAGGGAAGAAAATTTCTACATCAACCTGCATAAGACATTTCTTGTCGTTTGAAGTAGTGAGCGCGCCTATGTCTTGTTCGCTTGATAACATTTGCCCATTTCTTTCAATAGGTTTATTGAATGAGAGATAAACTTCGATATTTTCTGACTGTATAACTGCTAATATTGATCATTAGCAACCGTTTCTTAGGATGTCACGCGACGCACTTCTTTAGCACGTTATGTGACAGATATGATGTTTTTTCAGACCTTGTCGTTTGGAGTAGTGAGTGCACCTATGTCTTATTCGCTCAACCTCTTTCTATTTCCTTGGATAGAGTTATTAAATGAGAGATAAACTTCGATATTTTCAGATTTTATATCTGCCACTTTCATTGGCAGCTGTTCCTTAGGATGTCACGCGACGCGTTTTTGTAGCATGGAGAGCGACATGATATTTAGTCATATATTGTTGAAGAGGCAAGAAAAAAGAAATTACCTTTCACTTTGGGAGATGGTGCGTTATTCTGTTTATAGAAAGCGTCCTCATCATGGGAGGTACCCTAGATCGGTGCGGTTCCTCGAGTGTGGAAAATATTAATGAATTTATTTTTCACGACTGCAAACTTAACTAAAACAGCCTGTTAAAAAAACCGAAACTTTCGTAAAACTGAGGAGGGGCCGAACAAGGAGAACTTTTTACGGCTAACAGTTAAAATTGTGGCCATGTTTTTGCTGCGGTTAACCCAGACTAACACAAAATAACACATTGTAGGAAGGAAATATTTCTAAGGTTAATTTTTTCTAAAACTAAGGGTTCAGATTTGTCAATATTTACGCCTAACAACTAGTTTTTGACCGATATACGGCTAACGGTTAACCCCATGGAGACCCTCGACTGGGTGAATAGGTGAACAGGCGAATAGAGCTCTTTGCATGGGCTCATTAGCTAATTCGGAATTAATAGTCGAACCTGTATTAAGCGGTCGGTTGAAAAATTCCCAAATTTTTTCCTCCTATACATTGTCATGTTCACCGCTTTTCGACGGTGGTCTCTAGTAAGCGGTTGTGGTCATCCTTGACTGAGTCCCATCGGCCTATTCGGGTTGTATGGCACGGTTACTTAGGGCCGAACCACTTGAATAAAATGACGAATTCTCTCTGAAGTAAAATTTATTCCATGTTTGTCTCCCAAAATCAATGTTAGTATTTAGAGTTCAAATGTCCTCAACGCATCGAAGATTATCTCTCTTCTCGTGACTGTTTGTATCCAACAAATACTACTTTATAAAACTACGCAAGTGATTTGGTGGTTAATTACCAAGAGGTCTAACTGTTAGAATTCTAATTTATTGTTCTGTTTTTACGCTGCATCATCATTTTGTTGATGTTATTAGATACATTTTTGAGCGATTTTTTAAAATAAGCTAAACATTAAAATGATGAATTATGGTTTAAAATGTTGTTTTCTTGTCTTTTGTTGTTAACCTGTATTAAATGGTGATGACACTCAGTTACGGGTTAAAAACGGTTTCTCGATTGTACCGTCTTCGTAAATTTGTGAAAGAATGAATTGTTTGTTTATGAGACAAAAAAGACGAGTTCCTTGATGTCCTTACCCTCTGGAGTTTACGCCGGTATTTTCGCAAGTTCCCGCCGAGATTCCCACGGGACACCTATCGGGATCACTCTCGGGATGCCGGTGAAGAGATTTGTACCAGGGAGCCATCGGGAATTGGACCGGGATCCCCGCGCGGATAAAAACGAGGAAACAAAATTGAATGAAGTCCGGTTTCGCCGGTAGTCCCACCAATCCAATCTTTCACTTCCACCTCCCTTTCCACTTCCGCTAAGTGTTTTTCCGAGAAAGATCAGAGGTCTTCACGATGTTGGAGTTCGCTAATTGTATATGTATATATTCGCACGTGTGAAAGAAATCGGCCTTCGCCAAATCACTAGTGTGGTTAATGCTCACAGCTGTCTGTCAACTACGTATTCTTTCTCGCCGCTGGTTGTTTGCTCCTTAGTTCCAAACCCACACCTTCCTTCCCAAGTCTTTCCTCTAATCACGGACTTCATTGATTCACAACATTGTTCGGTATGGTGCTTTTCTTACTTTCATAATAGTTAAAGGGGAAAAAAAAACCAGCAACAACAACAACAACAAAACACAAACAAAAACAAAAAAAAATAAAATAAAAAACTTCCGCTTAAAACGCCTAAGCAAACCGCAATATATATTTATTATTTTTCTCTTTTTTTTCCCTTCCTATACACTTGGCTTTTAGCCTAACGAAAACTGCGTGCTTTTTTGTATATATTTCTTTCCAATACCTGATATCTCAAAAAAACCATTTTCAAATTCAAATGTACAAAAGAAAATTAATCAATATTTAGAATCCATTATCGTTTACAGAGAAATAGATTTACAAAAAAACTCATCTTAAATTGCAAATGTTACCATTTGCCTCTCCATGTTTGCCAGATAATACAATTCCCATTTCCGATGCCAGCAATAAAAATCAACAATTTTAAATTTCTTTTCAATAAGTACTCTGTGTGCTTCCTTGCTCACTTCTCTACCACAATCTACGTGTTTAATAAAGTTTAGCCCATAATTTAAAGTAGCTTTCATTAAGGAGTAACATTTTGACTCAAAAAAATTGAAAATACAAAAACAACAACAACAACAACAACACCCAGATACAGACTGTATTATACTGTGGTAACAAACGAGGGAGACCTTTACCCAACAACCACCACAGCAACGAAAACAACAACACCCACCACCACTACAACAACATCAACAACAACAATAAGCACACATACAATGATAATAATGTAGGTATATGCCAAAAATCTTCTCATCAGAGACGTCTCTGATGAGAAGCTGACGTCGACGTTCAATTAATCTACCGCAGCTTTGTATTGAACGTTCTCTCGGCGAGGCGTGAGTTGACCACTAAACATACAACATAACATACAACATACATAACATACAACATAACATATGACATATCCAATCAACACAACAATAGAATTTGTTTCGCCTTTGGTCATCAGCAATCAAATAAGACCGAGCGGAGTCCAATTCGGTCTGTAGTCGTAAAAAAATTTGAAAAAGAAACTAGAGATCGGTTGTGGTTGTACGTTTTCATTAAAAAGAGAAAAAGAAAAAAAAGCAACAGTTAACTCGGCAAAATGCAAGACAACAGTACATGACGCGTTCTGTCCACTTACCCTGACATGACGTGTTAACTGTCCCTTTAACTGTCCTAGAGCGCTCTGTTGTTATTCCACGGAGCGCTTCAAGCTCAGTGATCTTTGAAAATCAAATTCCTCACGTGAAACTTATGAGCGCGTACATCACATGAAAGCCAGTACGGCAGCCGTTCACGAATATACACTATTCCCTGAGCCATGCTCGTTTTCCATCCCATCACCTAAACACATCTCTTTTTTAGTACAGTTTCTAAATCATTGAAGGATATATTGCACTTGTGGGTGGATTTGTCATAATTTACCCCATTTATGACAAATTCACTCAAGGATCAAATCGAAAATCGGGATAAAGATGGCTACGGTAAGTCAGTAGGATATATTCCACTCAGAATTGGAGAGAATAGCACTCGAGCTACCTGTGGACTGGAAACTTTAAATATGTCTCGAAAGTAATACATAAAATGCATTTATGCATGTAGGTATGTATGAGAAAAGAAATCAAACACAAAAACAGTAATGAGCGTGATGAACTATGACCACGTTGACGATGACTATGGAGATAGTGTAATTCACTCCGTAAGCAAGTCGCACAGTCAGTCAGTCAATCAGTCATTCTGCCATCACAGTATTACCAACAGCGAAAGCAAGTATAGAGTAGTTCAATCGATAAAAATTATCCAACTCACCTGAAAGATCGTTAAAGCGCTAACCAATGTTATTGAAATGAATTGCGTCGAAAATTTGAAATCTAAAAGTGAAATTCAGATAAAGTTAAAAAAGATTTTTCAACAAACGACTGCCAGTGGGTGTCATTTAAATCATTTCCTTATTCAAATGGTTTCCTGCTCGCGGCTCAAAGACATGGCGCGAACAAAACATCTTTACCTTTCCTTTGTTTGTAGAAAAGAAGAAGCAGCCTTGAAAACCAGTTTAATCCAACCATATTCCCCCTGTTTGAAGCAACACAAAAAGAAATTATACCACCAATCCCAAGTAATTAGAAATCATGATCATCTGAATGAGCTTACGCAAAAACGAAAGAAATATGTCAGTTGATTCATTCATCACCAATGTATGCATCAATCCCACGTTGATGTTATCGTTGATGATCGATGGGCAGCTCTTTTCTTTACATATGTGTTCTTTTAAACCGAATAGGACAGCCTTACACGTAGGCCAAAGGAATCAAGACTGATTGGAGCGCTTTCCACACCAATCACAAAGAGTAATGAGTGAATTGAAAGATTCAAGTATAAATCTAGAAGCGTTTAGTAAAAAATTCTGCCGTCTGATTGGCTTCGCTAATCCTTCACTATTTAGCAATAAGAGTGCAAGATTTCTATTTGAGCAACAGACCGAACTTTCCATCGGTGTACCGGCATAGTAACCTACTTGAGTTGTTGGGAGAATACGAGAAAAGTTTGTAAATCACTCACCTCAGGCTCTTTATCAACAATTTTATCCAGCTTTCTTTTAACATCCCAAGTGGGTTTTCACGCTAGTAAACCTATAAAAACTGCGGTCTGTTGCTTTTACAGTATAACTTAGAACAAAGCAGATGGCTTATCCAGTACAATAAACGGTAGGGTTTTAACCAATCAGGGCGTAGTATCTAAGTTATTCCATAGCGCGCAGCAGTTACGAGTGCAATGCCTGAATCAATCATAACGCAGAGAAAATCACAAGCGACATATCTTATTGGTTTAGAATAAACCAACAACTCGTAGAAAACTTAGCAACAAGACAGGCTGGTGTTTTTGTCCTCTTTGTTTACAACCATATAGTGTCAGGCTAATCCCTTAAAAAAAACTAACTCTCTATCACAACGCTGATGGATGTATTCTGTACCAGGTCACTTCTCCGACATGTCAGCTCGCCAACACTAGTGGTCAACTCGCCAACAGCGACATATTTGGTGAACTCTCATTGCATAGTTTCAATTTTAAAGAGCTCAATCCGAGATTGATATTCAATAGTAATTAGTGATATACAGTGCGTAACGTGAATAGCCTATGTACAGATTATAAAATAAAGAAACGTTTCTTGTGGTTAAGTTTTTGATGCCCGGCTGATTTCTACTGAGAGAATACCGTTATTTTCCTGAGAATTATGTGCTTGATTTTCGATTCCGGCTTTGCCCTCATAAGCTGTCAGGCGATAGAGATCTCATGGGAATAACTCTACTGTGGGAAAAAACCCATTTTACAACAATTTATCTGAATGAAATTTATATGTAGTATACTGTCAGAGTTTGGTATCCAACCCTGCTAGATCATCAATTCTAACCGCGTACGAAATTGACCCCGGATACAGGAGTTCCGTCATGTGAGCGATCTCCTTTTCTCTGGCCAAACGCGTACCGCGGATTTCGTCGCCATCCTAGAAAAGAAAAGTTAATGATATTTTATCAGCAGTAAAAGCTTCCACGCAAACTTTAACAATAGTTACCCTTATCTGGGGATGGTTCCAGACAAGTTATGAAGTACAGAGAGGGAGCAAGCAGAAAATCCTCCCCAATCTCCATCCTTGAACAGCTTTTTATAGCCAGCGTTCAAAACTGTGAGCCGATTATCACGAAAATCGCGAGTTATCGACGAAATATCGTGCCATAGAAACACTTGTCTTGTAAATGTCGAAAGTAACCATTATCGCTTTGTTTATGCTTTATTTTGCTCTGTGATTGGTCTAGAAAACTCGCACCACTCTTTCAACCAATCGAATTCAAAACTAAAACCAATCACGACTTAGCCTGCAAGAGCCAGAACTTTCAGTAATGGATGCTCAATTATGCGAATGATATTCAATCAGTTCAAAACGTATAGTCTCTCTTCAAGTAATATATTCTTGAGAGATTTGATTCCCTATTAACTTTTTTATTTAACTTTTCTTTTTGCCACCATTCACTTCTCTTCTTTGCAGAATTTACGCGTGAAGTATTACAAAGAGGGCGACTGGATCAGTGAAAACAAACTGGCGGAAGGTTTGAAGTGATTTAAGCCTGTTTGAATTTTACAATTTTAAGTATTGATGAGCTGGAACAAGGGTTGAGGATGAGCCTTTTTTGTCTAAGTGTTCATTACAATGCTATGTAGCATGGCAATAGTTCAGTAATTGCAATTTTATTAGTCGTGTGTTAAATTTGTTATCACATGGAAACTCGAGCATCTAGGAACGCGTAAAATTCTCAGAAAAGAATAAAAACACCGGTTACTCTCGATTCAGATTATTACAAAACTGAATATTATCTGTCCTCATTTAACTTGCAGAGCTTCTTGAATTTAGTGAAGACCGCAATCCTTGGGAATCAGTGGAAGAAAAGCTTAATGCGATCAGGTGGGAATAATTCATGCAATTAAATTTGCTCCGCCCATACACTTATCTTTGCATCCAATCATCCATTTAGGCTGCCTCATCTCCCTGTGGTATTTCTCAATAATTTTTTTCTTTGCGACTCTTTTTCTCAGGGATATGATGAGAAAGATAGTAAAACAGATGAGACCTGAAAGAGGGTGACCAGTTGTCAGACATGTTGGCTATTACTGAAATATCGAGTGCTATCCTATTCTTGCTTGTCACCAGGCCCTTGTTATAGTGAGAATCTGAACAAACACGAAGAACGCAGTGGACTATTGATAACTCAAAGGAAAAACGACGAGTCCAAATTCATTACAATATTGTTTCACTAACCGCGTTAACAGGAAAATTAGTTAAGAAAATAATAACAACAACAAGTACTTTATTGAAGCAACTCTAGAGTACCGTTTACAAACCATCAAACAATTTTTCTGTGTGTTATTTCCGGTAGGCTACACAGTTATTTTGTATTTTTTTTATTTATTCATCGAAGAAATCAATACTGGGATGAGTGAAAAGAAAAATAAAAACACATTTTTTCAAGTTAAGATTATTTACTGTCCGCGATGGAAACAAACATGGATAGAATGCGACTAGAATGCGCATTTCGTTACTTTTGTAGCTGCGTTACGCATATTGGGAACTCCGCTGAGAGATTTCATTGACTTGTTCCTCGACTCTTGCCTCCATTTGGCGAAAAATGGCCTGCAAAACAAGGAGCGAATTATTCGATGGTTAGGTGGCCAATGAAAAGAAGCCGGGTAACGCTGGAAGAGAAAAACTTTCCTGTTTTGTTTTGAATCAACCAAAAGGCGTTGCGAGTGAAAATAAGTTCTTGTCTATTGTTTTTTAACAACACAAAGGAAGGAAAAATTGTTCGCACTGCAGGAAAGTCTTCTATTTCTTTTCACCAATAGTTTGCGATGGAGTGGAAGGCTTATTAGGAAAAGAACAATTAAACAGAGAAGCCAGAAGAAGAAATTTACAAAGCACCACTTAACAGAGCTATTTTATTCAACACTCAATTCGAAAACGAAAAAAAAAAAACCGTGAAGAAAACGAGGCTGATGAGACATTTACTTTACCTCTGGGTTTAACCCTTTAAATCCCAGAAGTGATTAACATGTAAATTCTCCCTATAATTGTCATGTTTAAGCTAGCATAATTAGCATACATTATGTTGCACGTGGGCTGTGGCGTTGTTACATAATAAAGAATTGAGCATGGCGCTGTGTGTGTACTGTGTCAAACATTACAATAATATCCATACACTATCTGGCAATCAGTTAATAAGAGTACTTAAGCTTATCGCATAGAAGTTGCTTTTCTTGATTTAACACCAAATTCTCCGAACTAATTTAGAAGGAATTGTGTAGCAGCTAGATGAGAGAATTCACAATCAGATCTTGGGAGTCAAAGGGTTAACTAGAGGGCGGATTTAAATTCAAACACGGCCCTCTAAATTGACCAACAATTTGCAAGAACATTACCCTACTGAAAGGGGCTATTGAATCGTTTGTGGTGTTTGGATTAAAATTTCCTGCGCTAAATGTGCTCGACAACCTTTCACGGTAAAAAGAGGTTTAAATTTTGCAGAAGTGCTTGCTTATTGATGTATGTTATTATTGTTTGGTAATGAAAGTAAGACACGCCTACAAACCATCTTGGGAATTCTCTTTTTCTCTGTTGCCCTTCACAAGGAGTCTTCCAAACTCTTTTATCGTTGTCCGGCAACAACTGATCTGTTGATTGATCTTGTTACTCCATGCGCGTGTCCATGCTACTTATTGGATGTCTGTTGTTTACGGACACTGGCGTCGATAATAAGCTACTCTTTACGCGGGGTATCTTTGTTGACGTTGGAGGCCATAAGCGTGGACAGACTTTTCGCCCTGTTGTTAAGTCAAAGATACAGGCAAGATGTAACTCTAAAACTCTAAAACACACGTACATCATTGTAGCTCTATTTTGGATTTCATATAGTTTCGATTCCTTATTACACAGTTTAGATCACCGAATAACCTCATGATGTAGCCGCAAAGGTGTTCCATCTTGCCGAGTAATCTAAATCGCTTCGTATACGAAATTTTCGTCATTGTCACGCTCAAGTACAAGATCATGCCCAAAAACATCCGAGCCAAAGAAATACATTGAACTTTATTATTTAGCCTCACTCGTTCTTTATTTGCCATACGGTATATATGGTGGAAATTGTGATCAGAAATAGTAAAACATATTCATCACACTTCGTGGTCGTGAGGGGAGTGGTAAGTACCTTAGTTTGCTTCAACTCCACGTTAAATCCGTTTCTCTGTGGCTGGAAGGTTAGTGAAATTAGACAAGCAGTAAAGCAGACAATCAGACAAACACTTTGCTGTCCTTAAGGTTAGATCATTCGAGTTGTTCATGATTTAATGTTTATAGTTGTAATCTCTTCGTGGCTTTTCGAGAAAAAAGAAAAAATAGCCAAATGTTATTGAATATGAGAAGAGTATAGAGTTCGATGGCGATGCATGCATTGATCTTGAATAGCAGTTGTATTTATTTAAATTACGATCGGAACATTTTGCCGGAGTAAATGTCTCTTCCACAAAATTTTACAAAGAAACGACTCGTATACTCTACGGACACAGACTTGGAATGCGAACTAAACAATTTGAAGAACTGTTATGTTTTCCCGCTTGTTCAGGTGGATTACGACAACAATCAATCTATTTCACTAGGAATTTTCCCTCCATTCCATGTCTAAACTCTTGTATCTTTGTCCGACAACATCTCATCTGTGGGTTGGTCTTGCTGCACATACTCTCTAAGCTATTTATGGATGTTTTTGTTCACGAACGTTGAATTCTTGGTCAGCGGCGCGAAGGACTTATCTCAAGGCCTGCCTGAACAGTTATGCATTATGTGGAATGTCTCTATTGACTATGACAGTCATAATTGTAGACAGACTTACCGCAATGCGGGTGGGGCAGAGTACACACAAACTGTAACTTTGAAGCGCACATATATCATTGTAGCCGCCTTTTGGGTTGTTATTCTTGTCCCTACTTTATGCTTTGTTTTAGATCCTCAAATACCCTTTTGGTGAGGCAGTACAGGTCCACCTCTCAAAATAATAATCTCTATCGCCTCGCACACAAAGATTTTCCATGTTTTCATTCAACATTACGCTAATGTACAAGATCATGTTCAACCGCCGTCGTGCCAAGCAAATACACTGAATATAGTGCGATACAGAAGGACAGTGTACAGTGTACTGTGGGTGCAGTTTGCATTGGTTGCTTTATATGTATTGTACCATTTGTTCAGGTAGCAATAATCATCGCTCATCATCAGTCGCATTTAGCCAGTACTATGGGAATGGCAATGACCTTACTTTATTTTAACTGGACGTTAAATCCGCCTCGTAATTATTGGAGGATTAGTGAACTCTGACAAATGGTAAAGCAGACAATCAGACAAGCTATGCTTAGAGTTAGATACTCATGTAGTTCCTACTCGTATTAATGCTTCTAAAACTGACTTCTTAAGACTCACTTATCCATTGAGAACACTCGTGAGAGATTTCATTTGTAAGGAAGACACAGACATCCAGTCTGATGTCGCAAGTATATCGTAAAGTTATATCCGAGATTCAACACCTCATGATCAAAATTAGCTGTAAAAGGATGGACTACAAAAAAGCTAACAGATCAGCTGGAAGAGTCTGGATGACGGATGAAGGGAAGATTCCTTGTTAAAAGCAACAATGATGAGAGAATTCCTAAGAGATGGCTTGGGGGGAAGAAGAAAATTGGCTGTTGAAAACTAAAGTATGTGTCACTGTAATCCAATCACCAGCGCCGGGAAAATACCAGTTCTTTAAAGGTCATAGTGAGCTTCTCTCCTCCTGTTATATTTGTTGTTGCCTTCATTCTGTATTCTTTTTCTGTTAACTGCAATTACAGCAAGCAGTCGTTTGGGAAAACGGTAGCTGCCTATTTCCATTTTTATCAAGTGTTCCCAATAGCATTTAACACATTTGTAATGCGCGTAATTTAAGCTGGCAAGTTTGCCTTGCATTAGTCGTCGCTCATAATAGGAAATACTTCTTTAAAAATTATCAATTCTTGTGACACTTTTCCATTTTTATACTTTCAAAGACCCCTCGTGACTTTCACTGTACATTGTATCACGAAACGACATTAACCATCAAAGAGTGATATCAATTCTTACAGAGTTACTTGGTCACCTCAAGCTTAAATATTTTTTCGAGGTACTTTGTCGGGGCCATCTCTCTGAATTGAGCTCCTCAAAAAGGCAGCTGCTTATCACTGAACAATTGCTGTTTAAATAAGTCGGTAAAATTCGATTCAACTGCAAATAAGAGAGGAGTTAGTTTCGAGTGCAAACATTAATAAAATTGTAGACCTGTTCTTTGACAGCTCGAAAGAAAAAATTTCTTTCGTCATTATATCATCAATAAAAACCCTTTTTCTTGATCTACCCTATTATATAACAATTTCATGTTTTTGGGTTACTCACCTCCGGTTAAGCTTTCAAACACAGTTTGGCAAAGAGAAAAAAAACGAACTAACGATTAATTGTGACGAATAGGTTTCACTTGAAGCTATTAAAATTGCCACTACACTATATGGGACATAACAAACAACTAATGCTAACTGCACCCACAGTGCACTGTACACGGCCTTTTTGTATCGTGCGATGTTCAGTGCATTTGGTGCCCTCGGTTGTCGTTGAACACGATCTTGCGTTTGAATGCGACGATGACAAAGACTATAGACAATCTTCGTGTTGGAAGCGAATGAGATAATCAAACATGATATTATGACCGCACAACCATACCAAAATGTTAGACGATAATATAGAATGAATAGTAAAGCACCGACACCAGAAACAACCCAAAAGGTGGCTACAATGATATAAATGCGCTTTAAAGTTACAGTTTGTCTGTATCGTAACCCCAAAAACAGCGCAAGAAGTCTGTCCACGCCAATGGCCGTCAACGTCAACAAAGATACTATACCTAATTGATAGCCTAATATAAAGGCTGTATCGAAAGCAAATCGGCAGAGAACCCAATCTTCGCGAACTAAAGAAATCCAATGAATGGTATAGAGTGGCTGTGTAGCAAGTCCAATCAAAAGATCAGTTGTTGCCAGACAGCGATACAAGAGTTGGGATGGCGGATGATGGGGAACATATCAGTTCTTCAAATGATTTTGGTTGTGTGCCAGTTACTGTTAAATTTTCTGTCGCCATCATTTTGCCGTTAAGGAGCGATCGTTTCCTCTTTCATCCTGGATTTCTGTATTTGCAATGAGAGATATTTCGTTTTAACGTCAACCTCTCTTTGAATATCTTTTAAACCTTACTTTGTCCATGGATACTGACTTTACGATTTCCACAGAAGCATGTCCTCATTTAAAATTTGCACACGACCTCATTTTTTGTCGAGTTCGTGGCTTTACGAGCACTTATCATCACCCACAAGAGAAAAACACTTGTAACACTTATTACGAAATGTCCTTTGATATTCATTCTGTTAAACACTCAAGGTTACTTCTAAAACGCCACAGCCATTAAAACGAGTAATTTTAGATAGGCTAGCGGCTTTTTCATTCATCAAGGGCTAATTTTGATTTTCACCCTATTTTTTTAAAAATATTCTCTGAACCTGGCCGACCAACTTATGTGACTTCATTTACACGGCAAGTAAACTCCCTCTAAAGACGTTTTGACTAATTAAATGAGCAGATTCTTTTGAAACTCTGTAACCCGAGAGGGGAGGGTGATTAAGAGCAGATATTGTTCCTGCATGCCGGGAAAATCTGCCTTTAATTATTTAGTCGTGTTCAAAACCCTTGAGCACGACTTAATAGAAAAAAAATTAAATATAACGAAGGGAATCGCTTGGAAATCGTGCACGTAGAAATACGTACTGATTACTCAATTAAAACCGAAATTTAATAACGTACCTATTAGCCGTGTAAGGTCTACAGAGCCACTCTTTTTTATGAGAATGTCACGTTGGGGCTGAGGCTGATTGTTCTTATTTTTTATTGCGATTTCAGTCTGAAAGTTTCAGATTTCAGATTTCAGATTCAAATTTTCAGTCTTAAAGTTGTGTGGTATAATTATATTTCAATAGATCAATCTAAAAAATATTCCCAAGTTTTTTACTTAATTGTCCTGGTAGACCAAAGTTTTATATTTCCTTGATCTTTATTTAAACTTCTCACACACAAAAGAATAGGCAAGTTAAGGTCGTCCTTAACCGACTTTCAGCCTGGTTGTGTTCTTTGTATGTTATTAAAATTTTGGTTATTCTCAGCCCTAAAGTTCTCATAAAATAGGTTCTTTAAAAAAAACGAGTATATACAATTCGAAGAGGATCAAAAAAAAATAATGCAATACAATAATGGAATGCAGTCTACTCTTACTAGTACATCTACGTATGTATTCTACATATATTTGTCAGCAGAAAATATATGTACCGTTATCAAGCTAACACAGTAGAAGCTAGCTTTCTCGATAATGAATCATAGATGTTGTCACAATGTGTAAGAATAAAAAATATCACAATAGTTGCAGAAACAAAAACCAAACTAAACAAACAAAAAAGAGCAACAGGTAACATTTTCTCAACCATTTAATGTTTTTTCTTCTTCCACACTCATACTCTCTTACACCCTCCTTCTTGTAGTCGTGGAGTGGAAGGAACTGCTTATCACACCTTACTTGTTAAATTACTTGGTGCATACCAATTATGTTTGAATTAATTAATATTTCTCCGGCATTAATTATCACAAACAATTTTGTACATCAATCCATTCCAAAACTGTTGCGCACGAGAAAAGGTCTGATAACACAGAACGCACAACGACACTAATTTTGTTTTACTCGCTATTAATATCAATCGTTTGTTAAATACTCTCAGATGAACATGTTCTCTGTTATCAAATAAGTACATGTCATTTCATCCCTAGGTGCATTTACTGAGGAACATTTCTTATCCCACAAGACTTCAATTATATGCTATTTCGTCGACCACAATTACTCACTAAATTAATCTGACTCAATCGACTATCAAAACACTCTCCTTTGCAGTTTTTATTGCATTTAACAAGTGTTCCAACTCAACAAGCACAAGTGGTAACTGCCTTCTGCCGTGAGAGGATGAAACTATGTCTCTTCACCAGTCCACCATTGTCTCACCCAGTACTCGTCTTATGGTATATTCAAGGTGGCTTAGGGCGGGATTACCTCTGTGAATTTTCTCGTTATGCAGATCAAGTATCCTTTTCTGATCCAAGCCATTTGGGATCCAATCATTCTTGGCTCTTTCCCTGACGAAAACCACGACCAGCTTTTCCTTGATAAGTACTTTGTTTTCTGTGAGCTCGTCATGTAGAAACTTTCCATCAAAAGTGATGTAATCGCCTTCAGTTTCTTGCTGCTTGTTTTGAATGATGGACGAGGTTTGGTGTGACCCGATCAACAGGACGCAGTCGCTTCGGTGAAACGCATTTTCAAAATCTTGGTCTTCTGCTAAAATGTCGCCGATACTTCTCAAGTTTGCCAAAGTTTGAAGCTTGCCAAGTAAATAGTTCTTCAGTGTAAGGGCTTTAGAGCTATCGCCTTGTGTGTTCAGGACAATAATGGATTTCATTTTCTTGTTCAGGGCGAGCGCTTCAGAGTACAAACGAGGTGATGTCCAGACGTCTGAAAAAGGGACAACATTGAACGTAAAGGCTCTTCAGCGAAGTCAAGAGCAAGTCAATACAGTTATAGGTAATTAATTTAGTTTTGATACCGCACTAAAGAGATACAAAGACCAACCTGCTTCTTGCCGCTCTCGGATTTTAAATTTGTCTGCCAGTTACTGAGCAGTTAAATCTTCGGGAGCTACGATCTATATCAGCAGAGAATGTAGGAAATGCGTGTTAAAATGTGAAAAGCTTCACAGGTTTCAACAGATATGCATCCCGAAGGTGCCTCAAATACCAAGGGAAAAGAAAACAAGAACATTTTTTACGTTTCTTTACCGAAATTTACTTGCATAACCTTGAGTTAGAATTCTACTTTTCTTCGCCCTCTTTGATTTTTTCACCCTGAAGAATGCAAAATGGTGTGTTTTATTTTCATTTAAAAATTAGTATGGAACACGTCAGTCTCGAAAATTGTAGTCTACAGTAAGTTTAACTTTAGGACGGTTTTTTAACATCATAGGCAGAGCTGATGAAAAGGGAAATATCCCGTAAAACATCTTATCCTAATTCACTCCCAACATTAGTCAGTATATCTTCCTTCTGTCTGCCATGCTTTTTTCTGGAAAAGTTGTGCGAATAATCTTGTGTAATATTGACTGAAGACTACGTCATCGTTCTAGCTGTTCACTCTTATCGCTTTTTTGCTGGAACATGAATTGATATTTTAGAGAAACGGTATATTTTCATGTTAACCATGCTCTTCAAGGGAGAATATGATTTAACAGCCATGGCAAGCAAGTGAAATAACAAGGCGAGAGAGTGAGGAGGTTTAAAGATGAATTAAACGTAAACAAAGAATACACAGCAGAGCCAAAACACCAACTATGAGTAATCACGGAGCATGGAGCATCACAGCTTTCTGTCATAATAAAGTCCCAAGCACAATTAGCATAAAATGTGGGAATGTTATCTAGGGGACATTTACACTTATTTAAAAGTATTTTGCGCTGTTGGATTGTAGATAGAATTTTTCCTTTATTTAAAGTGAATTTGCGCGCTGGAATGCTATCACTTTGTGCGTATGCGTGATAGCACTATAGACACCTTTTAACGATATCGTCAGATTAAAGAAAGGAAAAGCTTGGCTTTGTTCTTTTTAAAGAATTATTTATTCTTGCGAGATTCATTCATGGCTGGCCTTTTGGAATCGAGGAGAAGAAGAACATCTCTCCATTCCAGGAGGTTAGAAAGGTTTATTAAGCGGGGGCTCAATGGAGCTTGGGATTTCGGCAGGTTGTGGAATAAACTTTTCAGAGTTTGGAAGACACTTATTTTTTTTTCTTTTACTGCGTTTATTACTGCTTAGATGAGCCCGCGAAATATCGTGGCAAGCGCACTCGTCAAAAGTGAAACGTAAAGCAGAGTGAGCGGATGAGTACAACTGGTTCGCCGTTTTATTTCATCGGCAAATGTAGAAACTATCATTCTTACAACTCATCAACTTGTTTCTGATGACAAGTGGGATTCGGAGATGAGAAAAGAAAAGTTGCTAGAGCGCGGTGACGGAGATAATAGCGATGACGAATCTGGGACTGAAGGTGTTAAACAGATGGATTTCCTGAATGTGGAATTTTCTAGAGAGTTCTGGATTAAGGTAAAAATGCAGAGAAATCTTAATATAATGCTAAATTTTCAGTAATTCGTCAACTTGATCTGTTATTCATTTTAAAAGCTTGAATATGATTATCGGCAATTCGTGCGTAGGTTCATGAAAAGCAGGGTAAAGGATTGTCATGGAGCAGCGCTATGGCTGAAGTTCGAGTTGGAAAAATAATTCAGAATTACATGGATAATGGAGAGGTGGAAAGTGAAGACCCAGCACTTGTTATGTTAAAACAGTGGCCAGTATCCAAACAGTACAAAGATTACCCCGAAAAACTTCCAGGCCTTGAAAAGCTGGTATGTAAACTACATAAATTTGCAAAACAATCCCATACATCAACATAGTTTGAGGGAAAAACAAAAGCAGCTTTAGTTAAGTGTATGATTTTGTACTATTATTTCTGAATTAAATTGAAAAGGAACTTTAAAAAACGTGTAAGGATGGGGTAATACACTTGCTCTGCCTCCATCTCTGCAAGGATAACTTTCATGCATTTTGAAACATTTCTTGTAGATAAACCAATTTCTGGAGATTCTGTTACAAAGTGAACTGAATTCTGACCAAAGATATGAGGTGTTTAGAGATAAAGACGATAAAATGAAGAAAACACTACTACACTATGCTGCTGAACTTGGGTTTTTATTAGTCACCAAAACTCTTGTGAAGAAATGCCCAGGATTGCTGGTTGCAGTGACTGAGCGTCAACTAACACCCCAGAAAAAAAGAGCCATGTTACCAGTTGAGTTGGCCCTAAATGCAGAGAATGATGAAGTGGCAGCATATTTGATCAGAACAGTGTGGCATGAAAAGTACTTGAAAGATGATTTGTTATAGCTATTTCATGATTTACCTTAGAGATATTACATTTTTAAAGCATATATATAAGGATTGAGAGATTCTACATTTTTGATGTTTAGCCATTAAACAAAATTTTCCTATATTTATGACATACATGTCTGTATCTTAATCAATTTAAATTATTTTTCTTTTCTTTTCTTTTCAACAAAATCTTATTTATCAGAGTACTTTTTTGTCACCTTAATTTTTACCCTGTACTTATACCAATATGCTTTGTTATTTAACCAACCCTTTTAAATTTGTTTAATGCTAAGAGGCAAGAGGTTATTTTCATGGAGACCAGAAGATTCTGCAAATCCTCAACCGTCTTTCTTTAGTTTCAAGTCCATCATTGAGAATCCCAAAATGAAGGTGAGATTATAGTTATTTATAATGGTGATAAGAGCGAGTGGAGTCCAATTCGGTCTGTAATCATACAAGTGATAAATAAAATCAGATGACTGCAAAGAGGGAGTGTGATATGTCAATCACAAGTTGATTACGGACATAATTGGAAAACATGAAGTACAGTTATCAATTAATCAAAACTATGACAAAATTTGAGAAAGTAGATCAAACTAGACTTCAGTTATATGTTTTTGTGAAACAACAACAGTTAACTCAGGGAAATGTGAGACAACAGCATGCACACATGATGCATCCTGTCCACTTTCACAGGTATGACATGTAGACTGTCCCTTTAACTGTCCTATTACACTGTCCCCTTAGTGCTCAAATTGGGCTGGTAACCAATCATGCTTGAGAATCTTGTTATTGCCTTGATTAGTTGTAAAATTGCTCAGGTGATGATAGAAATGCATGCTCTGATTGGTCAAGGATTGTATTATATCCTGCAATAATCACCTCAGGCTATATTTAATCACCTCATGTTAGGTGATTTAATGTAGCAAGGGCACTAAATTTCAATACCACTGCCAAGCATTTTTTCAGTGTTTCAGAGGAAGTGATAAACATGACAGAAGAAAATTCAATTGCAAAGAGCACAAAGCATGCTGCTGTCAGTTTGGCAGAGCACTTATCAAGTTATAGAAATAAATAAAGTTTTTACTGATTGAAATAAGTAAATTAACCTGCTAAAACTCCTTGCTTATCTTGATATGAGTAATCACCACAATTGTAACAAAATATATGCATATATTTACAGACTACAGAATTTGAATGCACCTGAGCAATTATACTTAAACAGGATAGCCAGTTAACATTTATAGAACTAAGTGATCTATATTTTAAGGAGCTTGAGACTAAACTGTCAAACTGATCAAATTTGTTTTGCATAACCTGACTCGTCCAGCTTCCAGTCCAAATGTAGTAACAATTAATACTCTTTTACATTAAGATACTTTTAGAGTACAAATTTAGTATTACAATATTGGCATAGGTGAGGTTCCATGTTCAATTCAGATACTCATGAAAATGTGCTATTTTAACAGAGAACAGTAGTGGCTTTATTAGACCAAATGGTAAGCCCTCACTGGCCATACCTTCCAAAACGGAAGGACAGTTATGTCTCCCAAGAAGAAAAAGAGGGAATTGAAGGAGTCTGGAAGACAATCCCAGAAGATCCATTGAACTATCATTTTTGTTATGCCATCTTGGATGGTGATGCAGGAGGGCGACCTCCAAAAGTTGTGTTGACTGGAGGACACACAGAATCAGATAACAAATATTTCAACTGGAGAGACAAGTCATGTTTAAACATAATTGCAAAGAGCAATAACAAGGTATGTTTTAAGTTCGAGTATATGGAGTATTTTCATTGATCTTTTGGATCACAGTGATCAGACCTCAATGAGACTGTTCTCACTGGTGAAATGTGTTTGCCTTATAGTAAAGCAAGATTGATAAAACTTGCCCTAAAATTCTGCTTGAATTTGAATAACAGGAGGCCTTGCAACATCCAGTGGTCAGAATGTTGATCAAGACAAAATGGAAAAGTTATGGACATTTTTTCTTCAGGTGAATAACTTAAAATGTTTGTAAGTGTAGATCAAATACTTAAAGACACTGGTGTAGTGCACCAAAATTAAATAAATTCTCTTTCATCTACCAGGAATTTTGCATGATTGAATATGCCTTTTTAAATTTTTTTTCAATACTGTGGAAATCTTGTTCCTTGTAAATTTAGGCTATTTATGTGTAAACATACTTTTTTATTACTCAGCCTTCAAACAGCAGTGTATTTCATCTTCCTGCTGTTCTTATCATTTTCCTTGCTGTATGGTTCAACCAAACCAGACCCCACCCAGTACAGTGGTACAGCAGACTTGTTGTGTGGATTTTGTGAGATTGTCACTCTTGTCATGGTGATCTTTTACATATGTGAAGAAATGAATCAAATGAGAATGTGAGTAATTTTTAATGCTTTTAACACAATTAAATGCATTGAAACTGATTCACATAAGATAATTGTTTACATGTTTGTTAGTTCAAAAGGCTCCCCCTTCTGTAAAATCCCATCTTTTAACCCTTTCACCCACAAGATCTCATTAGTAATTCTCCTTACTGTCTACCATATAGTTCTTGTGATGTTAGTCTGGAGGATTTGGAGTTGAGTCAACTATGAGTCAATTAACTAATAGTCATATCCCTTTAGTGACATTTTTCCTTATTTTTATCACTTGTCTACTTCATATTGTATGGAAATTGTAAGGAGAAATGTTTTCCTGGTTAGCCAATGGGTTTAGCAAATGTGCCACATGTACTTACTACAAGAGAGAGAGATTAATCTTTATTGCTTCATTTTTATAGAGAGAGGTATTCCTATTTCTCAGAGTGGATGACCCTATTTGACTGGTTAGGTTTGTTGCTGATACTGTGTATGATACCCTTGCGGTTCTCTGGTAGCAAAGCTCAATGGACAGTTGCATCTTTAGCTATCTTGTTTAATTTCATGAGGATTTTTAAGTTCTCATGTGTGACAAGGTAGGTAATTAATTTTATTAAAAATATTTAAGCTTTGACTTGAAATGCTTTATTTCGGTTGTATATGCATGATTAGCGTTCACAGGGCTCTCACTTGACCAACGATCTACATCAACCGATAAGTACAGGAAAATTATTTTTAACTCCACAAGTGGGGTGAAAATAACCGTCTCTCGGAAAGCAATTTTTATTTCAATATACTAATTATACATGCATGGACGTTTTAACGTACGATTTTAAGTCCGCATTAAAATACAGCTCAGCTCATTTATCTTACTTAGACTTTCATCTTTTCCAGGACTACAGGACTATACACAAAAACCTTGACTAAGATCATTCAGCAAGACTTGACAAGATTCATGGCAGTTTTTGTTGCGATTTTCCTTCCCTTCAGTGGGGCTTTATTTTTATCTCTCCGTTCATCCAATCAAAACCAAGAATTAAGGTGAATCTAGTAATTCTATTTATTTCTCATTTCTTCTTGTTTGAGCTTAATCTGAGTTATTCTGTGGGAAGAAAAATGTATAATGCTTTAAGCTTTCCAATTCTGAAAACGCTCGTCCAGTTTCGGAGAACTACAATGCAACTGCCATTAAGACTTATTTAGTCTACTCGACATGCATATACTCAGAAATGTTGTTTTAAATCTATTCTTTATAATCAGTGGCTTTGGAGATGTATTGTTGAGCGGTGTTGTTGCTCTCTCTGAGCAACGATCCATTGTGGCAGATTATTCAAGCTTCAAGTGAGTGACTGACTTAAGTACCCAGTTATATAATCAGCATGGATCGACAGCACACTCGCACTGCGCCTGACTCAACATTAGCCCTGACTTACATTTCAATGTTGTTAGGTTAGGGGAGGGGTAGGTGCGTAGTTGCTTAGATACCGACATTGTTTCATTCGTAAAGGTATTATATGCATACGTTACCCAACGTTTTACAATGGTAATCGCTGTGCTTGTACCGTAATTGTTGTGAATCTTTGTTCTCTGGCAGTTGGCTCTCCACTCTGTTGATGCTAGCGTACATGGGAACTGTACTTGTGATTTTACTAAACGTACTCATAGCAGAGATGAGCACAACTTACATTCAGGCCAAGAAAGTCGCCCGTGTGGAGTATGATGTGGATCGTATTTTACAGCTCACTCGTATGGAGAGATTTCCTTTTCTGGTACGTAGACGGAGATTACGGGTTTAAGAAGGAGGCGTTGGCGTGCATTGTAACGCGTCCTCGTTTAGATGGGCATGTGCTCGCACGTTTGCAGCTAGTTTGCGTGCGCGAGACTGAGTAATTAAAGGCAAAAAGGCAGGAACGTTAAGTGAGTGATAAGATATCAACTCCTGAGACGGTGAACCCCGCGAAAAACAAATTTCTCATGTGCTAAATTTTTACTAACAAAAGCGAAAAATTTCAGTGATGGATACTCAATTTTGCTTATATTATTTCAATTAGCTCAAAACGTATTATGTCTGTTCAGTTAATGTATGAATGTTTTTTTTTTGCGTCTTTTCACTTGTCTTCTTATCTTCGTTGCAGAATTTACGCGTGAAGTATTACAAAGAGGGAGAATGGATCAGTGAAAAGAAACTTGCGGAAGGTTTGTAGTAATTTGAGCTCGCTTAAATTCACGATGAGATGGATCGAAGGGCTGGAACGAAGACTATGGATGAGCATTTTGTTCGAGAGTCCATTACAATAATATTTAGCTTGGCAATAGTTTAACTTCATTTCCGCGGCCATGTAGTAAATTCGATATCATAGAAACTCGACCAGCTATGAACGCGTAAAATTCTCATTTGCACGATAAGTTAATGACCAAATTATGCATATCCTTGTTTGGATTTAAAGTAGAAAACAGATGAGTACGGGAAGAGCTGGTTATTTGGCCACTGAAAGCTAATATACTCTCTCTCAGTCTAATGGTTTACTTACACTATGAAGAAAACTGAATATTTTCCGTGCTCATATTTACATTGCTGTAGAGCTCCTTGAATTCAGTGAAGATCGCAATCCTTGGGAATCAGTGGAAGAAAAGCTTAACGCGATAAGGTATGGATGATTCTTGAACTGAAATTAGGTCCGCTCATCTCCTTGCATCAGGCTACCGTATCTCCCTGCTGTATCTCAATAATTTTCTTCTTTGCGACTCTCAATCCCAGGGACATAATGAGAAAGATGGTAAAACAGATGAGACCTGAAAGAGGGTGAACAGGTGTCAGACATGTTTGCTCAACTACGGGAATATCATGTTCCATTCCATTCTAGCTTGTCACCAGGCCCTCAGTATTATCACTTCAGCACGAGGGTTTCTTCGCCCGCGCAAAAGTAGGAGGCCTTGAACAACGAAAGCCAGCGAAGAGGTCTGCAAGGAGTCTGGCGTTAGTAGTTAGGTGCCAGGAACCCGGCAAACCTCCCCCTGACTCATCTCAAATCTTCTTGCGAGCGAAGAAACGGGCGTTCTTCAGCGATGATGATGAAAGCCTTCGTGGGCTACTCCAGCTCTTGAACACGACCTTTGGGCATTTGAAGTTCGTTTTAAACTCCTTTTTATTGATCGAGTTTCATATGAAGCGGGGAAAAAGTAGTTGTTGTAAGAATCAATCTGAACGAACACGAAGACCCCTGTAGGTTATTGATAACTCGAAGGAAAAACGACAAGTCCAAGTTCATTATGAAATTGTTTCACTAACCGTGTTAACAGGAAAATTACTAAAGAAATTAGAACAATAACAAGTACTTGATTGAAGCAACTCTAGACTACCGTTTATAAATCATCGAACAATTTTTCTGTGTGGTATTTCAGGTGGGCTACACAGTTATCTTTTTATTTTTTTATTTATTCAACGAAGAAGTCAATAGTGAGATGAGTGAAAAGAAAAAGAAAAATACAATTTTTTCTAGTTGAGTTACTTTGCTGTCCGCGATGGAAACAAACATGGTTAGAATGTGCATTTTGCTTCTTTTGCAGCTGCGCGAAACGCGTTACACATAGTAGAACTTCGCAGGGAGATTTCACTTACTTGTCCTTAGACCCTTTTGGCTCCATTTGGCGAAGAATGGCCTGGAAAACAGGGAACGAATTACTTGATGGTTAGGTGGCCAATGAAAAGGGGCCGCGTGTGGAATGAGAAAAACTTTCTCGTTTTGAATTGAATCAGCCAAAAGGCGTTACGGGTACAAATAAGTTCTTGTCTACTGTTTTTTTTAATAAAAAGAAAACTCCTTTTAAAAACGTTTTGACTTATTAAATGAGCAGATTCTTATAACACTCTATAACCCGAGAAGGGAGGGTGATTAAGAGCAGATATTGTTCCTGCTTGCCAGGAAAATCTGCCATGTAAGTATTTAGTCGTGTTCAAACCCTTGGACACGACTTAGCAGAAAACTAAATTTTAGGTATAACGAAGGGAATCGCTTGGAATTGGTGCACGTAGAAATGCGTACTGAGAACTTTAATAAAACCGCTATACTGGCGAAACTTC